>NC_060126.1:429703833-430050083 GCF_021461395.2 Schistocerca americana | reverse complement strand
ATGTGTCCCAGTTACTGCAGCTACTACATTCCTGGAACAATCAAGATCGTTATACAGTAGTGGGAGATCGGCCATAGATCATCTCACTGTGTGGGGGATGTGTGGAGCTTGTTTGCATGCAGTGTACGGTACGGCTTCCCTGTGTGGTGCCAGTTATTCGACAGTGTATTTCAGCTGGATATCCAGTAATGGCGTCTGATTAACAGGGGCTCGCCTGTGCCGTTATGTTTGCGTATGCTAGGCCATAGATGTTATGTCCTTACAAGTATGTCTCTTGGTCTTCTATGTTTCCATCTATGGTTGTGGTCGTAGTTCCCCAGATTCAGAATAAACGGGTTCTGTGAATGTCTGGAGTTTCTGTATAGTCTTGTAGTGAGTTTGTGGATTACCTCCGTGAGAGTCTCAAGTCGGTATTCCCGGTGAAGGTCCGCTATGCGTGTGTATCGTGGAGCATTGCTTATGATTTTGAATACTTTGTTTTGTATGAGCTGCAGACGGCGCAGGCGTTTAGGCGCAGCGTATCCCCAGACAGGAGCTGCGTACGTCATCAGGGGTCGGATAAGTGTCATGTACATGGACCTCGACACCCTTCTGTTCAGTGTGCTACGCCTGTTGAGCATAGGATAGAGCTGTTTGAGCCTCACGCTAGCTCGGTTGGTCATGTGTTGTATGTGGTCCCCCCCAGAGTAATTTCCGGTCCAGCCAGACACCGAGGTATTTGACTTTCTCGCGGAAACTTATTGGACGTCCATGTAGAGTTATTGGTCTGCAGTAGCGGTGTTTGCGCAGTTGCTTCGGTCTTCTAGTGAACACAATGGCTTCGCACTTGTCGACGTTTACTCTAACACGCCATTTCTCCAACCAAGGCTCGGTCACTCTGAGTGCAGTCTGTAGGCGTGACGTAATGTTTGATGGTTTCCAATCTTGCGCAAGGATGGCTGTGTCATCCGCGTAGATTGCCATCATTGTGTTGTGTGTGGTTGGGAGATCGTTTATGTAGAGGTTAAACAGTAGGGGCCCTAGGATGCTTCCCTGGGGTACTCCCGCGTGTATACCGTGTCGTGTTGATTGTTTTCCCTGCACGTCAGTGTTGAAACTCCTGTCTGTGAGGTATGAGTGTATTAGACGCAGCAGCCCGTCGGGGAATCCCGCGTCGCTGAGTTTGCGGATGAGGCCGTTGTGCCATAGACGGTCGAAAGCCTTTTCGATGTCCAGGAACACTGCCCCTGTAGCTTTGTTTATGTTGAAGCCATGTGTTATATGTTCAACGACCCGTAGGAGTTGTT
The DNA here is from genome assembly GCF_021461395.2 of Schistocerca americana. NCBI lineage: Eukaryota > Metazoa > Arthropoda > Insecta > Orthoptera > Acrididae > Schistocerca > Schistocerca americana. The sequence goes on along the minus strand of NC_060126.1, from coordinate 430,048,797 downwards.
GTGTTGTGAAGTGGTGATTCCTGAAGCCGAATTGCTCCGGTCTCAGGATGTCATTTGTTATGCAGTGCCTAGTGATGCGTTTGAGAATCACATTCTCAACAATCTTACTGAGCGAGCTCAGAAGGCTGATGGGTCGGTAATTTTGTGGGAGGTTGTGGTCTTTCCCCGGCTTCCTGAACATCAGGACCTTGGCCGTCTTCCAAAAGGCGGGGAAGTGTTGGTGTTTTAGTATGGCATTCGTTATGTGTGTTAGGTACTCAGTTGCTTTATCCGTGAACTCCTGGAGGACACGGTTTTGAATGCCATCATGACCAGGGGCTTTCCTAGCAGCGGAATGCATTATAGCCCAGGAGACTTCGGCTGTGCTAGCATGTCGAATGTTGTCGCGCGATGGTTGGGCTAGAATGCGTGTAAACTCTTGGTCAGTAGCAAGTGTGAACACTGGATCTGATGGTACCAGGTTCGGTGTGAATGACGCTGCGAGTGTTCGAGCCATTAGTTCTGCTTTCTCTTCCGCTGAGTACGCAGGTCCGTCAGGCCCTTGAAGCGTTGGGGTGTATATTTTCTCCCTGGTGAAGTGTTGGGCTAGTTACCACACGCCAGGTCGTGCGGTGTCCAGCCCTTCGAGTTTTTGGTTCCACTGTTGTGTTCTATGTGTTTATATTTTATAGTGTATGATGCCCTGTAGTCTGTTAATGTGCCGTTTGAAGTACGGACGCCTGGTGCGCTGCCATTGTCTCCTGAGGCGATTCCTCATTGAGATTAGGCCCAGGATTTCCTGGGGCAGGGCCGCACTGCGTTGTTGTGAGGTGCGATCAGGTATGGTGCCTGCCATTGCGTCCTGGACGGCGTTAGTGAGGGTTTCTACTGCCTCGTCAATTTGTCCTGTTTCGTTAATTTCGTGTATAGGTAGGATGTGGCTATCAACAGAACCCATGTGGACGGGTGGAAAGAAATGTGTCAGGCTTCATAATACGTATTTATATGTGTCGTGTGTTATGCATTTCTTGTACGTGAATGTGAATCTGCACATGAACTTTCCTCAGCATCCTCACACCTTTCCGTAAAGCGTGGCCAAATCTTTGTTGGGAAGTAGTTCTGTAGTATAGTAGTGCCAACCTTACTCCTGGCTAGGGGATCAGAGAGACAGCACAGGCAGGTAAAAGTCAAAGACTTTCCAGTGCCACAAGATTTGGGGTGGAGAAGTTGGTCACGGCCAAATGGTTCGACCACCCCCTCCAACGAGGCCCAGGAAGACCTCCGGGTGCCCGCCATATTCTAGGAGTGTTACAGAAGACGGGTAAGTGAGCAGACGTACCCTCAGTGCGTCTGTCTCAATGTTCACGCATGGAAGAGAGGTATTTGAATATTTGTACTAATTCTTTTATTTCCAGCTTCGGTTTGTGTAAGGAAATGAATGATCTCGTTAATTTAGGAAATTTGACCCCGTGTGTTAATGTATCTGGTCCCCAGTTTGCCCGTTATCCTCCTCACATAGTGGATGTCCAATTTAAAATGTTGGGAGACTTTGGTGGTATACATTTGGCCAACGCAATTCCGTCTTACCCGTAGAAATGTGCATGCAGATTGGTATATAATATACCCGAGCTATAAGTTGTAAACTTGTAGTATTTGTAAACTGGAACAATAGCTGCAATCGCTGTAAAATCGAGTCATAATATTTAAAATATATACGTAATCAATTGTCATCAATCTTTAACGTACCTTAAAAATCACAAAGAAATCAAGTTAAAGGAATTCATTTAAAATAAAGATATAGAATGCAGGGACCCACACATCAGCGTGTGAGCCCTCCAGCCCCTTGCCTAGTATCGTACAGGAAGGACACGCTCTCTAGGTAGCGCTCTCAAGCTCCCCTCCCCAGTTATCGGTTGTGCAATTTTGATTCAGGGGTTGACAACATCAACTTTCATCTGGCGTCCCTAGGCAAGGAGGTTAGACGGTAAACTTTCAATATTACTTGAGAATAAGACTTTTCCATAGACGTACAACATGATCTTACGCAACTACTGCGGAAATGAAATTGCTACCCGTAGATAGCCGATATACACTGACGGAAAAAAGCAGCAACACCAAGAAGGAGTTGTGCGACATAAACGAAATTTTGTGGAGGTGTTTCTACATATGAAAGATCGTTTCGTGCCAGTCACATAAAAGTGGCGCTAGTAGCTCCACTATCGGGATGCAAGGCAAGTTCGTTTTAAATACCAGCTGTAACGGTGTGAACTTTGCTTGCCTTTCAAACAGGGGGCGGTGAGCTGATGTCAGTCAAGAATACCTTTAAGGCGACAAAGGTGCCATCATCATCACCTCATTGAGTTTGAACGAGGTCGTGTAATAGGGCTGTGACAAGCTGGATGTTCCTTCCACGATACATCTACATCTACATTTATACTCCGCAAGCCACCAAACGGTGAGTGGCGGAGGGCACTTTACGTGCCACTGTCGTTACCTCTCTTTCCTGTTCCAGTTGCATATGGTTCGCGGGCAGAACGACTGCCGGAAAGCCGCCGTGCGCGCTCGAATCTCTCTAATTTTACATTCGTGATCTCCTCGGGAGGTATAAGTAGGGGGAAGCAATATATTCGATACCTCATCCAGAAACACGCCCTCTCGAAACCTGGACAGCAAGCTACACCGCGACGCAGAGCGCCTCTCTTACAGAGCCTGCCACTTGAGTTTACTAAACATCTCCGTAACGCTATCACGCTTACCAGATAACCCTGTGACGAAACGCGCCGCTCTTCTTTGGATCTTCTCAATCTCCTCCGTCAACCCGACCTGGTACGGATCCCACACTGATGAGCCATACTCAAGTATACGTGGAACGAGTGGTTTGTAAGCCACCTCCTTTGTTGATGGACTACATTTTCTAAGGAGTCTCCCAATGAATCTCAACCTGACACCCGCCTTACCAACAATTAATTTTATATGATCATTACACTTCAAGTCGTTCCGTACGCGTACTCCCAGATATTTTACAGAAGTAACTGCTACCAGTGTTTGTTCCGCTATCATATAATCATACAATAAAGGATCCTTCTTTCTATGTATTCGCAATACATTACATTTGTCTATGTTAAGGGTCAGTTGCCACTCCCTGCACAAAGTGCCTATCCGCTGCAGATCTTCCTGCAATTAGCTGCAATTTTCTAATGGTGCAACTTCTCTGTATACTACAGCATCATCCGCATTGCTGAAAGGTTTGGCGGGAATGTAGCCACTGTGCATGACTGTTGGCAGAGGTGGTCACGAGAATGTACGGTCACAAGAAGACCGGGAGCCGGACGGCCACGTGGCTTTACGGAGATCATTTCGCGCCAGTCGCATATGTAATGGTACTTGAATTACGTAACCATTGCGGCACCTCACCTCAACCTCTCGATACCAGCAATATTCTACTGTGTTTCTGTAAAATAGTTAACATATTTCTGTGACAACATTCAGATTTGATTTCATTAATGTAGAGGTACTTTGATGCATCGATATGTTTATATTGCAATGATATTATTCATATGTGTATTCTTTCTTTTGTCACTATAATCTTTGATGTACTTGTAACTCTGAATTTTGGGCGCGTAAGCGGTTATTAGAGAGTCAAGTCTTGGCCGTCATGTTGAAAAGACGCAAATTGTAGTCAGTTTATGAAATGTGAATTTAACAGTGAGGAAGTTATTTTCAAGTATGTTTTATGTTGTGAAGTGATGTTGCAACAAAAGTAATAAAAAAGAAGTGTAACTTAAATTCGGAGTGCTGATTACTTTTTTACATCACTATTATCTTAACTTACAAAAGTTTAATCTTCAAGAATAGTTTATGAAACACATCTATAAAACTTTTGAATATCGCAGAATAACACCTAGGCCTCTTTGCATCCCAGCTTGGAATCATCACTACCTAGATTTTCGACGATTGAGCCATGAGTTCACAACGAGACCAGCGTGGGAAACACGAAAAGATCAGTGCCTAGTTTATCCATTGTTTCATGAAATGACTTTATTAACTGTGCTCTAATGACACCTGCCACATAATATAACTTTGTTGTTACCCGAAAATGCAATATTTAGCAGCGTGAGCAACACTACAATTACAATTAATTTTTGACCTTTGTTGTGGTGGGGTTGTTAGACATAAGATTGGCGGTAGTAGCTCCACTATTAGGATGCAAATCAAGTTCTTTTTAAATACCCGCTGTAACGGCGTGAGCGTTGCTTGCCTTTGAAACAGGGGGCGGTGAGCTGATGTTAGTCAAGAATACCTTTAAGGCGACGAAGGTGCCATCATCATCACCTCATTGAGTTTGAACCAGGCCGTGCAATAGGGCTGTGACAAGCTGGATGTTCCTTCCACGATATTGCTGAAAGGTCTGGCAGGAATGTAGCCACTGTACATGGTTGTTGGAAGAGGTAGTCAGGAGAATGTACGGTCGCAGGAAGTCCGGGCTTCGGAGGGCCACGTGGTGCTACCGAGAGGGAAGACCATCCTGTTCGGCGTATTGATCTGGCGCATCGTACTGCATCTGCAGTAGCAGTTCGAGCTGCAGTTGTACCGGAAGGAACTATTACAAATCGGTTACATGAAGGACAGCTGTGAGCCCTACGTCCTGTGGCGTGCATTCCACTAACTCCGAGCCGCCACCATTTGAGACATCGATAGTGTCGAGCGGGAGTTCATGGGAGGGCAGCGTGGAGACCTGCCGCGTTTTCTGATGAAAGCAGGTTCTGTCTCGGTGTCAGTGATGGCCGTGTGTTGGTTAGCAGGAGGCCAGTTGGAGACCTCCAACCAACCTGTCTGCGTGCTACACTCACTGGACCTACACCTGGCCTTATGGTCTAGGATGCAATGTCGTAGGACAGCAAGAGCACTCTCGTGGTTATCCCACGCACCCTGACTGCAAATTTATACGTCAATCTGTTGAATAGACCTGCTGTGCGGCCATTCCAGGACGTGTTTTCCAACAGGATAACGTTCGCCCACATACCGCTATTGTAACCCAACGTGCTGTACGCAGTGTCGACATGTTGCCTTGGTCTACTCAATCATCAGATCTGTCTCCAATCGAGCACATTTGGGACGTCGTCGGACGATAACTCCAGTGTAATCCGACAAACAGAATGCCGTCGCTGTATTGATCCATCAAGTGGAACAGGCATGGAACTTCATCCCACTAACTGACATCCGACACCTGCACAACACAATGCATGCGCTTTTGCATGCTTGCATTCAACTTTCTGGGGGCTACTCCGGATATACAGGGTGTCCCATTTACCTTGACCACCCTAAATAACTGTCCAGATACAAATTACAAAATGTCTCAAGCAAATGTTCTTTAGCTGTCGGAGGGACATCAGTCAGCATGATTGCCTTCGTTGTAGCTTTGTTTTTCACAAAGATATAAACAGCGGTATCACTTTTTAAAATGGCACCCTGTGTTTTTTATTCGGTGATTCATTTCCTCTCCTAAAGACCTATTCAAAAACGTATCACAGTGTGCCATCCACTGAAACACAACGTTATTAATTACATAACACAACACTGACTTTGAGCCCGGGATCTCAAACTCGTCCACTTGCTGGAGTTGTCAGAAAACAAATGATAACCAAGTAAAGACGTAACACAAAATTGACTTTCACTCTCCTGTAGCATTGCCCAGGAGTAGAACATTCAAAGTTGCTCAAAGTGGTGACCCTGGACACCGATATACTGGTGCACTCGTTGAATGAAAGAATTATTTACTGCTTCCAGTGTTGCCTGCTGAAGAGAATTACAAGCAAGTACGAGACGTTCCTGCATGTCCTCTGCAGTTGCTGGCATATCGCAATAGACAACGTCTTTAATGTATCCCCAAAGAAAAAAGTCCAGAGGATTTAAATAAAGAGACCTAGCAGGCCAAGTAACTATTCCTCCTCGACCAATCCATCTGGCAGATACCTTCGGTTCAGAATACGATGTGCATGCAAGGCATTATGTGCTGGAAATCCATCGTGTTGATCCCACATAAGCATTCTGGTTCTTAGCGGCACTTCATCCAGAAGAGGAGGAAGAATTCGTCTGGGGAAGTTGGCATACGCTGTGCCGTTTAGACTACCATTGATGAAATAATGGCCAATAATTGTAGTACCCAGCGTCCCACACCAGACGTTAACTCTCCATTGACGCTGATGTTCCACCTGTCTAAGCCATCGTGGGTTGTCGCTGGACCAATAATGCATGTTCCTTGTATTTACCTGTCCTTTTTTTGAGAAGGAAAATTCATCAGTAAATAGAACATTGGAGAAGAAGTTCGGGTTGGCGAAGATTTGCTGCTTTGCCCACTGACAGAACTGTACACCATTCTGGAAATCATTCCCGTGAAATTCTTGTATAGGTGTACGTAGTAAGGATGGAACCGGTGACGTGTAAGAATACGATGTACACTGCTATTAGGAATGCCAGTCTCGTGTTCAAGCTGTCGTGTGGTCACATGTGGATTCATAGCAACGGAAGCGAGAACAGTAACTTCGGCAGCTTCGTTTGTGCGAGTGCGTTGTCGTGGGTTGAAACTTCCCGTTTCCTGAAGCGTCGCAACAAGAAGAGAAAACATCCGTCGGGAAGGCTGGCTTTGTCAGGATATCTCTCTCTGTACAGTTTCGCTGCCTGCGTAGCATTTCACCTACTTCAACAACGACAACAACAACAACAACAACGTTATGTCTATGCAGTTTGTAGAAAGAACAGCCTTTACTGTATGCCTACTATACACAACAGTATTTAAAAGGACTACACTACTGTACTGAAGTGCTCGTACATAAGAAAATAGTATTGCAATTACTGTTCTGCTAACTTACAATTCCTATAGATGAGTAGCATTTCTACCTTCTCTTCGTTGGTGTACATTCTACTCACACAACTCTTCTACTGACGATGGTTGACGGAATGACGGGCTGTGCATTCTACTTATGTTTACATTTGTCCTCTGTCAACGTCAGCACGTGGATGTGTTCCATTACCCAGAGTACCTGCACTAAGCGCTGGGAGCGTCAACGTCAATGGTGTGTTATGTAAATGGTTCAATTGGCTCTGAGCACTATGGGACTGAGGTCATCAGTCCCCTAGAACTTAGAACTACTTAAACCTAACTAACGTAAGGACATCACACACATCCATGAATAGGTCTTTAGGAGAGGAAATGAATTACCGAATTTAAAATACGGGGTGCTATTTAAAAAAGTCATATCGCTGTTCATATCTTTCTAAAAGACAAAGCTACAACGAAGGCAGTCATGCTGATTGATGTTCTCTGACGGCTAAAGAACATTTGCTTGAAACATTTCGTACTTTGCATCTGGGCAAATAGTTATTTAGGGTGGTCAAGATAAATGGGACACCCTGTATTTGTACCAGCAGTTCACATTTTCATTGGCGTATCTCGCACTTATAGTAACTTGTGCTCTTGCAATAATAATCAATGGTTCAAATGGCTCTGAACACTATGGGACGTAACTGCTGACGTCATCAGTCCCCTAGAACTTAGAACTACTTAAACCTAACTAACCTAAGGACATCACACACATCCATGCCCGAGGCAGGATTCGAACCAGCGCACGTAGCGGTCGCGCGGTTCTAGACTGTAGCGCCCAGAACCGCTCGGCCACTCCGGCCGGCAATGATAATCACATACGTTGCCTAGACAAATGTATTCCCGAAATTTCATTACTCTACATTACTTATTTTTTGGTCTTGCGATTTTCTACCGTCAGTGTTTGAAAACAAACATTGCTTTTGGAGATATGTAGGGGAAGGCGGGGCAAGACGGGGAGGTGGTGTAAGACGGGGAAGGGCTATAAGCTACAGTTAGAGTGCTGCCATCTGTGGATAGCTACGTCAACATCATCAATACACAGGTCTCAGTGTGATGACATTGCTGAACCTTAGTTTCGCGGCGGTTTCTGTGAGCTTTTCAAGGTACGTACAATTGTTACACTGATTTGCAATGTTTTACACCTTTCGAGGTCGTAAAACATGTGTTTCGTGAACATTTGTCCAGACTGTATATATAGCACTGAATAGTACGTCTTATTAACAGTAAACTGCTGTGTCAGTAGTCAATGTTCACTGAATAGTGTTCATGTAGGCGTAGCATAACCTGACAGCATGGTAGGGGGCAAGACGGAGTGGGGCAAGATGGGGAGCTTCCCCGTCTTGCCATTACTATTTGTCCAACCATTACGCTCTTATCGTATCATGTGTTTACCTCGCTGCGGGTTTGAACACGTAAATTATACGTTGAAGTTTATTCGGCAAAGCCTTCATTCATTCAGCTACAATGTCCACAGCAGTGAACGGGTTTCGGAAAACAGGCATTTGGCCTGTAAACAGAAATGTGTTTCAGGAAAGTGGTTACTGTGGTGTCACCGCCAGACACCACACTTGCTAGGTGGTAGCCTTTAAATCGGCCGCGGTCCGCTAGTATACGTCGGACCCGCGTGTCGCCACTGTCAGTGATTGCAGACCGAGCGCCGCCACACGGCAGGTCTGGAGAGACTGACTAGCACTCGCCCCAGTTGTACAGCCGACTTAGCCAGAGATGGATCACTGACAACTACGCTCTCATTTGCCGAGACGATAGTTAGCATAGCCTTCAGCTACGTCATTTGCTATGACCTAGCAAGGCGTCATAGCATTTGATATTGAGATTATAACATGTACCGTCAAGAGCGATGTACACCAATTGTGGATTAAAGTATTATATCAACTACGTACTTTATTTGCTACTATTAATTCCCTTAACTGTTCCAGACCTCGCGCCAGTCAGCGTGTAATTAAACGCGTGCATTTCGGCCTCCTCTAGCAACACTACAGTTACCTTCCCTGTTCAACTACAGACATTCATCAAGCTCACACATCTGAAGTTACAGAAACGGAAGACCAAATACCAGAGATTTGTCAAGACGTAAAGCACCTGCACAATTAACAACTGACGATCAAGCCTATGTTACGCCTAACTTTCAGGTTACCAGCCCTGAAATGGTGTTAGCTATTCCAAAGGTGGATAAAAAAAACAAAAGGAAACCATCTAACAGGCGTGGAAAACCAATTGTTTTAACCGAATCTCCTTATAGTGGTGAACTATCTGAAGAAATTAAACGAAAAGGAGTCCCCAAACGTGCTGCATGTAAACGAAAACTCTTCTCAAAGACGTTTAATAAACCTGGGATACCACCAAAAGGATATGATGACAACGAAAAAGTGACGAACGTTACTGACGTCTTAACCACCCCTTCATGCTCAAGGGATAATAAACTGAGGTCGAATGACAACGAGGAAGAGAGTGAAGAATGTTTATACTGCTATGACTTCTCTGAAGGAGGCTGGATACGGTGTATTAGCTGCGGACGCTGGGCCCACGACACTTGTGCAGGGCTAGAAAGTGATGATGACGAGGCTGTCCACACTTGTGTACTATGTGAAAGTAAGAGGCCTAAATAAAACATTATATCTGATTCTACAATTCGCAGAACCATGTTTCGAAACCTTATCGTCACATGATATCGTTATTCCAGTCCTTATTTCAGCTTTAGAGATGAATTCATGCTAGTTCCCCATCTTGCCCCGCATATGGGGCAAGACAGGGAATTGGTAGTTTATGTTTCTAATCGAGATATTTCTAACTAAATGTGACACGTTTGCAGGTTTCTTTGCATGCTATTGTAATTCAGTGGTTAAGTAAACAAATGATAATCAAACCTGCTTGAATTTGTTTATTTTAGACCCTTCTGTAAGGGTTTAAAGTTAGCTTCCCCATCTTGCCCCGCCTACCCCTACTGTGGTTGCCTAACTTGCGTCGGACGATCGCGTAAGTAACGTTACAACCCTTCTATAGCGGAATCTCGTTTCATAACAAGCTCATTGTCCTCGAGCAGGCGACCGGAAAGTCGTTTATCCGTTACTGTGCGATGAACTTGTTCACTCGCTAATAAGAAGGTGCACGAAGTTCGGGAGTGTTACGTTTTCAAACGAAACCTGGAAACGGTGATCGTTACAGGGGAAAAGGGCGAGTAATTTCCGGGTGTAAATAGGAAGGCTGCCGGCCCGCCAGATAGGGCGGACACGGTCGTTGGCTCTGTGCTCGCTCTGGAAACCGGCGGCGTCTTTTTTGTGGCGCGCCGGCTAATCGCTTATTCATCACACGACGCGCCGCCACCTGCCCCTACTAGATCGTAACGCGGGGGGGCTCGAGTCGCATAACTTGCCGGCCAGTTACGAAGACGACGGCGGCGTCTGTCCCGGGAGCCGGTGGCTGTTGCTGCTGCCGCTCGTATGCATACGGCGCCCTCGCTTCCGGAGGGGGGCGGTGCCCGCTGTATCCAATTTTCACAGGAATCTCAGATTTCTCCGTCGCGCTTACACCGCGGAAGCGAGCAAGGTACAAGGTGCCTGCAAAACGTGATTCTCTCACCGCGAGCTTAGCCACATTCTCATTCCAATGAGCAAAAAATAGGCCAAGTTAGAATTTTTCTTTTTTTTTTCTTCTTTGAGACAGTGAAACGACATACAAAGGATCTGTTTGGGAATTATGATTGATCATACTGTTTTATTTTTGATTTTAAAAACAAAGAAAAAGAAAAAACAAAATGGCGCCCGTAGTTATGGTTTGATCAAGGCCTTGCGAGTTTGAAGTACACAGACTGCGTGCAGTGAAGCCCCTCAGGAGTTATCTCAGATCAAGAATGGATAACATCAATCGATACTACATTAAATTTATTGGAGCTCATACCTAATCACAATGAAATAACCTCAAATTTAACGCTATGGTACTAACTCGAACTTTGCGTTCGATTTGTTTTTTTTTCACTCTTTATGGCATTACAAAATATTTAATATTAACAAATTTCTTATATTATAGGCATAAACTCCCAAGAAAAGTGTTTAATTTTCGGGGGTCAAAGATAGAAGTTAATAGGCTGAACTGTTTTTATTTTATGTTCAAAATATTCAAATGTGTGTGAAATCTTATGGGACTTAACTGCTAAGGCCATCAGTCCCTAGGCTTACACACTACTTAACCTAAATTATCCTAAGGACAAACACACACACCCATGCCCGAGGGAGGACTCGAACCTCCGCCGGGACCAGCCGCACAGTCCATGAATAATCCCGCCCGGCTTTATTTTATGCTGCACGCAGTTTTGAAAAATCGTTTCTAGAGAAAAACCTGTCAAAAGTTTAGGGAAAACTTTAATATATATTATTAGTTCAATTTCCGTAAAATCTACATGTTATTGCAGATTTTTGATGTCACTGAACAGAAATCTGTTGTTAGATTTTCAAAATTCAAAATGGCTAATACAGTTTTGATCAATTGTGACCAAAAAGGAGTGTTTTCATTACTCACTTTTGCTGCAGTTCCAGTACCGTATGTCAACTCTAACTAGGTCGAATTGTCCCTGCAGAACAGAAAATCACTCGTTGTTCTTGGCTAGAAAAGCCGATCTGGCTGAGCTGGATGTGGTGTGTTCGGCAGCCTGCAGATGTTCTTCGTCAGTTTTTTCGGCGAATATGTTTGCATGCTTAATGCAGTATAAATCATTTTGTGGACGTATGTCACGGTACGAGTTTTTTACTTGAGAGAGTCCCACGGCGACCGTGACACTGCTTCGAACAATACGCTGTAGAAACTTGTGTGATGCACGGATTAAAAAAATCCTTTTGTCCCAACATTCTTGACACATATACCTTTCAAAAAATGCAATTAAAAATCGATTTTCGACCATTTTGATGAGAATCTGGGCTTAATGTACGCTGACGAGCCAGTAATAATATACGGTAACACATTTTACGTGTAGATTTTCAATAATAGGATTATATGCATGTAATTGTCCCATGAGAAATGCTGCTCCCAAATGAAACTTTAATTTAAGTTGAATGTATCTTAAACTATGTAAAAAAAGAGGGAGCTTAAATTAATTTTTTTTTGAGTTTTCACGCCGCAAAAAATATTTGTTATACGCTTCAGAGAAAGAGGCGGCGACTGGCAGACAACGCGAGTGCCATCTGGCCGTGAAAGATGAGAGATATTTGGAAAGTCCATGAGAGACGACGCGAGTGACATCTTCAACGGTTCTATGATATCCGTTCCTACTGAGCCAGACCAGAGGGTGTGTGCCGTGTCATGCTGATAATCGGACTCATAATGCAAAATGATTTTTTTCTAATGGTGATAAACATATTTCCCCTTTCTTTTCTTCTTACATTCCCTCTCTTTACCTTTTTATTACTGTTAGTTCTGTAATATTTTAATTATTAGATATTCTTTTTCTTGTAACACGAGGTGGAGGTTAGTGTTAATGGATAGATTAGTCATGCACTGTTTGACGGAAAGTAGCTAGACAGCGCTGTGTAATGCAGACTTGACCGCCAGATTTCACGAATGATGACGGTCGAGGAAGGCTCGTTCAGCGCACCTACGTCACGTATTCTCCGATAGCCAATGAGTGTTCAGTAGTGATGTGAGCGCTCTGTTGAGAATGCCATAGCTGACGCGAGCATTAAACGTGATCGTAGCGAGTTGTTTAGTAAATTTCGAGTCCATTTGTTGCGATTTGTCATCGCTGATTGTGGTGTTAAGTGATAAATTCTGCGGAAGCAATTTGCAGGATATACACTTTCTTCAAGCGGGAAGCTGGCGCATGCGCGTACCGCAACTGTCGCTTGGAATCGTCAGCAACGCATTCCCCGTCCGTGTCTTGACTTGCGCGCACCCCTATCGTTCGTGGATCGGACCGTAGTATACTAGCAGGTGGGCTTACTGTGTTGTTGCTAGAGAAGTACTAACTAAAGATCTGGTTGCTCGCGAGGGCTCACTGTCTTCGAACGTGGACCGACCATTGGATGTCACCTGAGTAAAAAACCCATCACACACATTCCAAGACATTCCACCCCTTGAAACGCGTACGTATTCATTACCAGGGATGGCGAGGCATGACAGAATCTCTGACCAGAGAGTTATTTATCGTTGCTAGTCTGCGCTTGACCGCGCGAGTGTTCAGTTGCGAGTTGTCAGTTGCGAGTTGCACTCAGTCGGCAGTAGTTGTAGCGAGTGGACGGTTGTACTGAGCGGGCGTCGGCATGCGTCGGCGGCGCGCTCTCCTTGCATCTCTGGTCACGATTCTGGACGAGGTATATTATTGTATAAGGTAATGAAGCAGCATTGCGCACATCCATAATGTATGTTAATTGTAATTAATTTGTTCAAGAATTGCCCCAATAATATTTTTTTTTTTTATAAAGTAACTGTTTTTAAGAAAAATATTCATTTCAAGTTAGATAATATTTTCCATGCATTCCCTCCAAGAATCAAAATTAAATATGGGCCAGCATTGCACGGAGCTGTGCCATAAAATAAGAGCAGATATAGATGCAGTTTACTGAGGTAAGAATTTTGGTTTTTGTGTTCAGGTTTAATTATTTCACAGGGCCGAAGGTCAGCGCCGCTGCCCTTATAAAATTTATCAGGTTTAATTATTGCTGTTGAGATGTTACATTCAGTTCATAGATCATTATTTAATTAATATTATTGTGGGTTTAATGATCAATAATCTTAACGTTAATTTTGTGGGGAGTTTACATTTGGGCCATTATTATTCTTTAATTTTGCAAGCAGGTTACGCTTGGCTCATTTTTCACTTAACATTGACTTTCATATTCTTGCTGGGAGGTTACAATTTCACTATTATTGACTTTTAAAAATTTTGCGGGGAGGTTACACTTGGCAACATCCGGACCAGGATCGTATTTCTTTGAGAATCTTTTGAGAAGTAGTCATATATCTGCTCTTATTTACTTAAATATAATTAGCATTTGGCGCAACGCTTTTACTAATTTTGTCACTTTCTTTCACAGATTATCGGCAATTCGTTGCTCTCTGTTGTATTTGTGTTTGTTGGATTTTGCATTGTCTTTGTTTCATTTGTGAATAATTGTGATTTGTGTAAAAATGCCGGGAAAGACTGTTAATAGTGCATCGCGAGGTATAATGAGTGAAATAACCGACTTAAATAACTTCACCGATAGTAATTGTGGCACACCCGGTTTGCAGGATTTACGTGACGAACAGACAAACTTTTCTAATGAAAATGAACAGTGTAATCAGAGTACGACAGATTCATTTGATCCCGGTGTAGCGACTAATAGTGCACATCCGATTAGCAAACCTTTTCAAGAATCGCAGAATATCCAAATGGATACACAAAACGTGGCAATTGTAGGCACGTCATTAAACAGCACAGAGAATAGAGTGGGTAATATTGGTTCGGATCACATTATGGCACTATCGCTACAACAATTTGATGAAAAATTCAAACAACTTAGTGAAAATTTCAAACAACAACTTAATGAAAATTCCAAACAACAGAATGAAAGACAGGACAACAATCTCAAACAACAATTTAGTGAAAATTTCAAACAATTTAGTGAACAGAACAAACAACAGCTTAATGAAAATAACGAAAATCTCAAACAACAGCTCAATGAAAAATTAGACAACAATTCCAGACAGTTAAATGAAAAATTAGACAACAATTCCAGACAGCTTAGTGAACAGATTAAAGCCGTTGCCGCGCAGTGTCATGATACTAAAGTACAGTTACGCGAGGAAATTGAGGCTTGTGCTAGGAAAAGTAGCGAAGAAATTATATCTGTTGCTCAGGAATTAAGGGATATGCAAATAGCTACAACAGAAACACTTAGAGACGAAATTAGTGCAGTCGGTAAACAATGCTCTGAGAAGGCAACACAATTACGCGACGAGTTTAAGTTCACGACAGCAGAACTTTCGCGCACAATGGATGCAAAGATAGACGCGAAATTCGACCAGCAGAACACTGAAATTGACGAACGTTTTAATCACCACCTGCAAGACAGTGATACGCGTTTCCGTAAATTTATACAGGAACAGAATAAAGTAAAACGACAAGTCATGGAAACAATCACCGCACAGAGACAAGAAGATAAACGTAAATTGTTCGCGAAAGCAAAGACATACGTAGATAACAATATTGCTACAGTGTCCGACGAAATTAATACCATCAAGCGGTTGAACACAGAATTACGTGATGAAATTTCCGATCTTAAATCGAAAACAGACACACACACAACAGACTTTCAGACAGTGACAGACAGACTCGAACAATTAGAGCTAACACAGGATTCTGATGTCATTAAAGCTGACGTTAAAAAATTGAACGAAACCACACGTAAATTACAAAAACAAATTAATACTTCAGATAATAAAAATGATGATCAGGTAAAAATACTGACTGCAAAATATGATGAATTGGCCAGTCGTATTGATGTTATTGAAAGTAATAATGACAACAAATCAGACGATACTTCACCGATTTCGTTTAACCAAACACCTGAATTCAAAAATTTACAGCAGACGATCAGTGAGATAGATTCGTCTAATAATACATTGCGTAGAAAATTGTCAACTTTACAACAAGAAGTGACAGAGATAAAAAATATTTCAGTTAATAACACGTCACAGCATACGGCACATTCCCATCATTTGTCAGACTCACACAGCCAGTATAATTTAGGTAATCTACAGAGAGTACGTGAGTTAGATACCGAACAGTCACAGTCAAGCAGATTCCCATTTGAAAATGACAGAGCACAGGTACACGACGAGTTTAAAGTCACCAGAACTGACACACACGCTGGATACGGAAATCGATAAGATATTTGAACAACAGATCAGCCAAATTGACGAGAGTATTAAAGTGACAGAAATGAAAATTGTTTCACTCACTAACACGACACAGCATATGTCACGTTGCGAACAATTATCACACTCACACAGCCAGTGTAACTTAAGTAATTTACAAAAAGTACGTGAATTAAAATCCGAAAAGCTACGCGACTTAAAATCCGAAATGACACAGACAAACAAATTCTCACACGAACCTGAATGTGTTCTCAAATTCAGAGACGATAACGCTGATTATAAGCAATTTGTATGTGTAAAAAAATCTAAGGAATTTAATAATGACAGAGTACAGATACACGATTTGAACTGTATACGACAATTTTTTTTTGTACTTTCAATAGCATTGCCTGTAATGAAGAAACAACAATTAGCATGGATACAGCAATTTATTTCTGAATTTTTACCGCCATTGCCTGTAACACAAAAGCTGAAGTTTATTTGCAGCGCGTAATTGACCTCAGGGGATTCATTACGCTTTAATGAATATGTGCCGTAGCGTGCATAGGGCCCCGAGCTGTAGTAGTGCTGTTTCATCTTTAGTTTTCTGCACTGCTGCCTTCTCTTCTACTATCCTTTATATCTATCAAAACAGCTCTTCAACTATTGCTCTACCTAGGATTAAGAAATGTGTTAAGAAAACCCGATATGACAAGTTCTACCGAAAGTGACATTTATCATTAGACACTCCAGAAATGATAACAGAGAAAATTTTAATCATCAGTATGTGTAAAATTTTCAGCAGTCGCAAACATATTTTTGGTAACAATAGAGGTTTTTCTCCGCAATAGCAACAAAACCAACCGGTTAGCATACCTAACCAACAATGTAGTCTACAAGGTCAACCAAACTTTAATGTTTCGCCGCGTGCACGTATAGTCCCAGCTACAACAAATAGTAACGCACAGCAACAAGGAAATAACTACGTACAGAAAACACCCTATTTCAATTCCTATCACAATGCACCGTATAGAAATGACTATTACGACAGACGTAAAAGTAATGAGCACAATTATCAACATACGTTTAATAACAGTCGGTCTTACCAGCAGCAAAATGATCAGCAACAACATATTCTCATGAATGAACCCGACAGTAGGTATCATCCAGAGCGTAATACGTCTGGAAGAAATAACAGAACAGTTCAAATAGTCGAAATGCCACAGCATCCTCCCGAAAATATTAACACGTCAGATAGAATTTGACTAGATACAGGACAGGTCGCATCTTCCAATAACACAAGCTCTACTTTTGACACGCAGAATGTTGTTCATGAAAATGTTATTACTTTTGACGACATCCGAGACACTCTTTTACAGGAAAGACCAGTTGTTCAGAAAACCATTTCACACCCTGTCATCGAAGTTAAAATAGGATCATCGAAATTTTCAGCAGTAATCGATTCAGGATCACCTATGTCAGTAATAAATGAAGAAACTTTCAACGAGTGTAACAAAGAGAATACCTATCCTACATTACCATTAGGCAAAACGAAAGTGAAAGGAGCAGTATCGAGTAAAGGAGTAGACGTTAAATTACAGACACATTTATCATTTTTGCATTGCAGGTCACACATTTCACTCAAATTTTTGGATTGTTCCTTTATTGACAACAGACGTTATTTTAGGTACGAATTTTCTGGTACAACCCGACGCAATTATTGACTTTTAAAATTCCTATTTAATGTTGAAGGATGAGAATGTACAATTGGCTTTAGAATTTCAGCACTCTTTATCTGCGGAAGAACAAACAATTAATTGTACAAAGGTCATTTCCGTATCACGTGGCATAGACTGTAATTCCACATTGTTCACAGATACGTACGTACACAACTATAATAGTCCAGACGAAGCTGACTACGACGTAATGCAGATGATTTCTGATAAAGTTAAACAAAGCAGTGGAAATACAGACAACGAACGTACGCAACTACACAAAATTCTTTTACAGCAAGCTCCAGTTTTCGACAACATTCCTGGTACTATGTCCGGTTTTATGTATGAATTTCAAGTCAAACAGCACGACACATTTAAAGCCAAGCATTATCCCATTCCATATATCCATAGAGAACAAGTTAAGAAAGAATTGCAAGATATGCTTGACCAAGGAATTATTGAACCGGCAGTTAGTCCATACATAAACCCGCTGCATATTGCTAAGAAAAAAGATGGCTCACTTCGCCTCGTGCTTGATTCACGTCACATCAATGACACAATTATTAATGAAACAGATCGACCACAGACACTAGAGGAACTTCTACAGAAATTTCACGGTACTGCTGTTTATTCTACATTAGATCTGAAATCGGGATTTTGGCAAATTCAGCTCCATCCGAACTGCAGAAAGTACACAGCATTTCTCTGTTTTGGTGACTGTTATCAATTTTGTAAATTACCGTTCAGCTTAACAATTTCCTCAGCAGCTTTTATTCACGGTTTGAATACAATACTTCCGACAGAACTTAAAAACAGAATCACAACGTACGTAGACGACATTCTTATTGCAGAAGCTAACTGGTCTGAGCACAATCTGATTCTTGAACAACTGTTGAAAACTTTTCGTGCACAAGGACTCACAGTTAATTTCAGTAAATCGCATTTTGGCAAAACTTCTATAAAATTTCTTGGACACGTAATTTCAGCAGAAGGCATTACGCCTGACCCGTAAAAACTTCAAGCTTTACGTGACATTACTGTTCCTACGACGAAAAAAAACTACGCAGTTTTTTGGGTTTAATTAACTTTTTTCGTAAATTTATTCATTACTCTGCTTTAGATACCCCCAGATTATGCCAATTGACAGGTAAAAACAGTATTTGGTCCTGGGATAAGCAATCACATTCTGAATTTGTGAACCTGAAAGAAACCTTGTTGAATGCTCCACTTTTATCGCACCCAGACCTTACCAGAAATTTTTCCATTGCCACCGACAGTTCTAACACCGCTTTAGGCGTACATATTTTCTAGGAAATTGAAGAAGATGGTTCTATAATAATTAAAAACATCGCATTTGCAAGTCGCATTCTGTCACCTGCTGAGCGAAATTATTCTGTTACAGAACTGGAAACATTATGTGTTGTATAGGCTTTTACAAGATTTAGGCATTTTCTTTATGGAAGACACACTACAGTTTATACAGACCACAGAGCGATACAATTTTTACTTTGGGTTAAATTTACACACGACAGGTTAAGTAGATGGAAACTTTATTAACAGTAATTTAATGTCACAATTGTTCACATTCCCGGCACACAAAATGTTGTAGCAGACGCACTATCTCGTTCTCTTAGCAACAATCAGCAAGACGTCGCAACCAACTTCTGCAAAGCAAATTTCAGCGTCATGTACATTCAACAAGTTGCATTTGAAAATTTTATTTCGTCGTCATTACAGGACATAGCACTGGAGCAAAATAAGGACAACGTATGGAAAGAGATTAAACACCTCTGGCAAGATAGGAATAATGTTACGATTAGAAACCATTACACTGTACACAATGACATTCTGTTTCGCCGCTCTCATCCTGACACCAACAATTGGCTATTATGCATTCCTGACGAGCTTGTTAACAAACTAATCTGGTATACTCATTTAAGTTACGCACATTACGGAGCTAGAAAATGTTTTCTTGTACTGAGACAGAACTGTTGTTTTACCAACATGGAGAAACGTATACGACGAGTTTTAGCGTTATGTAAAATCTGCCAGAAAGCTAAGTCAGACACGACTTCACATATTCCTCCATTATATCCCATTGTACCTGTTAAATTAAGACACTTGGTCGCTGTAGACATTTTTGGTCCGATTCCCAGAACTAATAGAGGTTTTTGCTACATCTTTGTCGCTGTTGAACTCACTTCAAAATTTGTTACTTTCACTCCGTTACGCAAAGCTACTGCTAAAACTGTTTCGAAAGCATTTGTGAAACATTTTTTATTTCATGTAGGGCATGTGATGAAAGTAATTTCCGACAATGGATCACAATTTCGATCTGCTGTATGGACACGTATGTTACGAGCTAGAAACATTTCTCCGATCTATATATCAAGGTACCATGCTTCTTCGAACCCTTGTGAACGATTAATGAAAGACATTGGTAAACTGTGTAGAATATACTGCCATAAAAGACATGTTGATTGGGACACACACATACACTCATTCTAGGATGTAATTAATTCCATACCAAATGAATCCACTATGCTATCTCCGTCTGTTATACTGAAAAATGCTGAACCACCTAACAAAATTAAAGAATTAGTAACATTTCCTACATCTCGTCGACTACGACACCATGAAATGACATTGCGCTGAACAACATCAAACGTGCCGCAGAGCGCCGGAGAAGACAGCAAAAACAGGTTTGTACACGCCGTGACTTTCACATTGGACAGAAGGTATTAGTACGTACACACTATTTATCCAACAAAGGAAAGAGCAGATGCAGTAAATTTGAGCTTCTATACGCAGGTCCATATCGGATTCGCAGCATTCCTCACCCTAATGTTCTACACGTCGAAACTTTGAGAACCAGAAAATCGAAAGGAAACCACCACTGGTCAAACGTCAAACCTTTTATTGAATGAAGATACTTTATGATTTAACATGCTATAATGCCATTTGCTAATTTTATGATCACTTATGCAATTATATTCACATGACTACTTACTGATGACTCTCGTATTTTTTCTTGGCAAGTGCCCGGCAAGGTAAGGTTAGCAGGTCGATTTTCTTGTCGTTACACATCAGACCGTGCATATTTTTCCAGATGAATTTACGCATTTTATGACCATTTATGCAATTATATTTATGTGATTACTTACTGATGACTGTCGTATTTTTTCTTGGCAAGTGCCCGGCAAGGTAAGGTTAGCAGGTCGCTTTTCTTGTCGTTACACATCAGGCCGTGCATATTTTCCCAGATGAATTTACACATTTTATGACCATTTATGCAATTATATTTATGTGACTACTTACTGATGATTATCGTATTTTTTCTTGGCAAGTGCCCGGCAAGGTAAGGTTAGCAGGTCGCTTTTCTTGTCGTTACACATTAGACAGTGCACATTTTCCAGATAAAATTACGTATGTTACGAATAATTATGCAATTCTATCTAGTGATGTATTAATTTTATCAATTTTTTTCTCTATTAAAGTCTTCAATTCTCGCCTCTATTAACTACACAACATACAAGCTGAACACAAAGAAGGTCACATTTCTTGTCATCATTTTTTTAAATGTTTGTACAATTGTTTTCATATTTTGTTTGTATGCACTATGAAATAGTTAAAATATAGCAAACACCAGTTGACTTTGACATTTTGCCTTATGATATCTCAAAATCGTGACTACTTTACTGCTACACTGTGATACACTGGGTACATTTTTGCCTCTGAACACTATCTATGTTTTTTCACATATTACGTTTTTTGTCATGTTATGCTGTATGCTTAATTATGTTACCATAAACCAGTCATTATTTAGTGAGTATATGATGTAAATGCAAGACATTAATCTTTGTTCATCAATTTCAGAAAGAAATGATGCGTGAAAGAAATAAATTAAACAAAATGGGAATTTCACCTTCGGAATGAACGAAAGAGAATGCAATACTTCGTGATGAAGAGTAAATGGATCAGAATTAACAAGCATTAACAAGAATATACTATACACATCGTAGAATAGCAGTCTTAACTAATTTTTTCTTTCAGAATACAAGGCGATTGATGCAGGCTGTCAGACAGAACTACACATCTTAGTTTTAGTGATGAAATATGATAGAAATAAGGAATAGTTGTATAATGAATAATGAAGTGATTTTTTTGCAGATGATAATGAATGCTGATGAATAATGATGAAGAATATGCTACTATGGATAATGAAGTTTTTCTTTATAGGTGATAATAATAATGGAGTTATGATAATATAGATAATGATGTGACGAATAATGAAGTTTTTCTTTACAGATGAAGATACTGTTGAAGTTATGTATTTATGCTATGTGATTATTTAAGTATTTGTTGCAGTTCGTTTTGACAGTAGGTATTATATTGCATAGTATGATGACTGAAGGTTTTGGAAGGGACAGCTATGGAACACAATTTTATACACATTTCATTACCTGTTAATTCGAAGTTCACTACTTTTCAGCATAAAATGCGTTTCTTCTTTCAGTTATATATTCCATTTTTGTATATTTTTGCAGGAGAAATTATTTATGAAATTAATGTGCTATAAGCAGTTGTTCATTAAATCTATGTCATTTATGAATGTGATTACAAATACTCTACTTGTTTCATAATCTTGCTACAGCTGACTCATGACGAATGACGTTACACATTTTCATTTACAGCAACAACCCAAAAGCAAATTTTTTTCTTTCCCCTGTAATTACCCAACGCAATGCATTGCTAACACAAAAAAGAGGAATGTATTACCAGTCCCAAATAATGCTACCAATTTAAAAGAGTTATGAGTAATACTGAATGATGTTTTCCAACCACAGACTTTGAGTAATAGTTACAGTATAATAATAATGCTTTGTAACTGGGAAATGAATGCTACTGATTACTGTATTGAGATGACCAATGATTAATTATGAACATTATTCTGTAATACTATGTTATTGACTACCTCCTGTTTTATGCTTTGTAACTGGGAAATGAATGCTAGTGATTACTGTATTGAGATGACCAATGATTAATTATGAACATTATTCTGTAATACTGTGTTATTGACTACCTCCTGTTTTAAGTAATGACTTCTGATGATTTGTAATTAGGAAATGAGTGCCAATGTTCTCTGTAAAACACCACATGAATATAATTATGTAATGACTTCTGATGATTTATAATTAGGCAATGAGTGCCAATGTTCTCTGAAATACGCCACATGAATATTATTATGTAATATAATTAGGCAATGAGTGCCAATGTTCTCTGTAAAACGCCAATTTATGAACATTATTCTGTAATACTACATACATGGTACAGAAATGTTCAATAACTGGGCTATGAATGCCGCGAACTACTAATGTAATTCTCAGTGAAGACTAGCATGTGACTTAATGTCCTTCACCTGCTGACCTAACTACCTTGAATTACTGCAATATCCGTTTGTCCTGTATATCCTCTTGATCATGGAGCACTTTATTTGGTTTTTGCACTGATTCTACGTTGGTATACCTTACAAGAACGTGGTGTTGACACGACATGCTGTCCCCCACTGTAAGCGATGGAGATGTAATTATGGTCCCACTGTTTGGTGTACCTAATGTACTGCCAAAATGATAACATTGAATATTACTACGACATTTCAGTGTCTTGGCTACGCTGATAAATACTTCTGGGAAAAGAACTTCAGATCGTTTCACTTGGTGTTGTGCTCCAGTAGAAAGATATGGACTTTCAGTGCAGCTGCGTGCAACCTAACGTGCTACAACCATGATGCAATACTTCCCTTTCCTATCCTAATTCTTGTAACATAGTGAAAATCACTTTTTTGCTAATATGATTTGTATTCATGACCAATACATTTTTGTGATTTGCTGATATATTCTGAATTATAGTGCATGTGCACTTTTGTAATTTTTCTAACATGATTTCTACTCATTGTATGTACTTTTTTTTTATTTGCATGTGCACTTATGTCATTTGTTAATATGTTTTGTACTCGCATTTTGTTATTGCCTAATATGTTTTGTACTCGGTGCATGTGCACTATATTTACTTCATGTTCTACATCTGTATATTCTCTGTTTGTAAAGTCAATTAGTTAAGAAAAATTTGTTGCTCATGGCAAGTCCAAATGACTCACCATCGCTGCCAAATTTTTGCCCCCCAGTGGAGGGTTATGAAACGCGTACGTATTCATTACCAGGGATGGCGAGGCATGACAGAATCTCTGACCAGAGAGTTATTTATCGTTGCTAGTCTGCGCTTGACCGCGCGAGTGTTCAGGTGCGAGTTGTCAGTTGCGAGTTGCACTCAGTCGGCAGTAGTTGTAGCGAGTGGACGGTTGTACTGAGCGGGCGTCGGCATGCGTCGGCGGCGCGCTCTCCTTGCATCTCTGGTCACGATTCTGGACGAGGTATATTATTGTATAAGGTAATGAAGCAGCATTGCGCACATCCATAATGTATGTTAATTGTAATTAATTTGTTCAAGAATTGCCCCAATAATATTTTTTTTTATAAAGTAACTGTTTTTAAGAAAAATATTCATTTCAAGTTAGATAATATTTTCCATGCATTCCCTCCAAGAATCAAAATTAAATATGGGCCAGCATTGCACGGAGCTGTGCCATAAAATAAGAGCAGATATAGATGCAGTTTACTGAGGTAAGAATTTTGGTTTTTGTGTTCAGGTTTAATTATTTCACAGGACCGAAGGTCAGCGCCGCTGCCCTTATAAAATTTATCAGGTTTAATTATTGCTATTGAGATGTTACATTCAGTTCATAGATCATTATTTAATTAATATTATTGTGGGTTTAATGATCAATCATCTTAACGTTAATTTTGTGGGGAGTTTACATTTGGGCCATTATTATTCTTTAATTTTGCAAGCAGGTTACGCTTGGCTCATTTTTCACTTAACATTGACTTTCATATTCTTGCTGGGAGGTTACAATTTCACTATTATTGACTTTTAAAAATTTTGCGGGGAGGTTACACCCTTATTTAGATATTCGAGTGCACTTCTGGTGGAAGTAATTGTGAAATGGAAACGTGAAGGAACAACCGTAGCCAAATCAAGACCAGGCAGACACCGTGTACTGATGTACAGGGACAGACGTGTGTTGTAAAAGATGGTCGTAAAAAATCGCATGAAATTAACAAAAGGAATTACTCGTAATTTTCAAAAGCCTTCTCTGCGCGATAGCAATGGAGATACTATCGAAGACAGTGCTGCCAAAGCAGAATGACTAAACACAGCATTTCGAAATTCCTTCACAAAAGAAGACGAAGTAAATATTCCAGAATTCGAATCAAGAACAGCTGCCAACATGAGTGACATAGAAGTAGATAACCTCGGAATAGTGGTGCAACTTTAGTCACTTAATAAAAGCAAGTTTTATGGCTCAGACTGTATACCAATTAGATTCCTTTCAGAGTATGCTGAAGCAATAGCTCCTTACTTAACAATCATATACAACGTTCGCCCGACGAAAGATCCGTACCCAAACACTGGAAAGTTGCACAGGTCACACCAATATTCAAGAAACAGCACAGTACGTGAAACCACCTACGCACGTTAGTTCTAAAGAAGCTGGAAAACAGTACTGCTAGACAAAGCACTAGGCAAGTTTACTTCCATATCTCCTTAAGCTGCCGTCACTGACCCCAGGTTCCCTACCTCAGATTGTTCAGTGGAGCATTCTGTATGTCCTGTCACATTTTTGCACGCTCTTAGGGAGACACCCTGTATGTATTTTTGGCTGTATGTTAAGTTTGAGATGTTTGAAACTCTTTTCTTCATTTTTAAGAGTCTAGTAACAAAAATGGCAAGATAACCTTAAAACAGCCACGAAATGCTTAAAAAAAGAAAACATGGTCCATGGTAGGCTGTAATGTAGCCGATCTTTATTTAAATTGTGCGATTAACAAATTTCGACGATTCGTCATTTTCAAGAATATGTGTAATGTCACTTGTTACATGTCGTAACTGCCAAGTACTTCTCTCTGCACGTAAAAAGTAGACGTTATATTCCATCGTGATCGCACGGACCGCCTACTACGGACCATATTTTCTTTTATTAGATACCATAACTATTTCGAATTCATAGCAAGTCATCATCAAATTATCTGTTTAAAAAGAAGGGAAAAGGAGCATAGAAAAATACTAGTTAACTAAATTACAAAATCAAACCAGCTTTAAGAAACCATTAGACGTACCTGAATGCGTTTCAAAGTGAACCATCAAAGTACAACACAACAGGCGAGGACAGGACCTCACTGTGTGCACGTATCTACGTTCCGAATCTGTAGGCTACAATTAAGAAAGTGACAGCATAAAGCTGGTAACTGTTAAATGCTATTTTAAGATTAAATTATTCCCAGTGAACTGTCTAAAACTGACTATAATATATAACATCCTCAAAGTGGGAACTAGTGAAATAACCTCTGGTGTGGGTAAGGTAGACGCACACAAGAAGCGGATTAAATGGCTCGCGGCTACAGAAGTGATTCGCGAGTCAGAAACTGGTGCCACTAGACGGTTCAAATGGCTCTAAGCATTATGGGACTTAACATCTGAGGTCATCAGTCCCGTTGGACTTAGACCTAATTAAATCTAACTAACCTAAGGACATCACACACATCCATGCCCGAGGCAGGATTCGAACCTGCGACCGTAGCAGCCGCGTGGTTCCGGACTGAAGCGCCTAGAACCGCTCGGCCGCAGCGGACGGCTGCAAGTGACACTAGACACCCAGAATAAAGGAACCGTTAAATTACGCAACCATTATACGAGCGCGAGCCTGCAGTGAAAGAAACCCAACAACGAAAGAAAGAAAAGCACAGGCGATTCCCGCTTTCAAAAGCCTCGTCGAACAGACGCACAAAACTGCAGGCCTGTATCTCTGACATCAGTCTGTTGTAAAATTAGGAATATTTGTGCTCGTGTGTTATGACATTTCTGCAGAACGAAAATCTCCTCTGGGGTTCCGAAAACAACGACAGTGTGAAACCCAGCTCGCTCTGTTTTCCACGAGACCCAGAGTGAAGTAAATACACTCCTGGAAATTGAAATAAGAACACCGTGAATTCATTGTCCCAGGAAGGGGAAACTTTATTGACACATTCCTGGGGTCAGATACATCACATGATCACACTGACAGAACCACAGGCACATAGACACAGGCAACAGAGCATGCACAATGTCGGCACTAGTACAGTGTATATCCACCTTTCGCAGCAATGCAGGCTGCTATTCTCCCATGGAGACGATCGTAGAGATGCTGGATGTAGTCCTGTGGAACGGCTTGCCATGCCATTTCCACCTGGCGCCTCAGTTGGACCAGCGTTCGTTCTGGACGTGCAGACCGCGTGAGACGACGCTTCATCCAGTCCAAAACATGCTCAATGGGGGACAGATCCGGAGATCTTGCTGGCCAGGGTAGTTGACTTACACCTTCTAGAGCACGTTGGGTGGCACGGGATACATGCGGACGTGCATTGTCCTGTTGGAACAGCAAGTTCCCTTGCCGGTCTAGGAATGGTAGAACGATGGGTTCGATGACGGTTTCGATGTACCGTGCTCTATTCAGTGTCCCCTCGACGATCACCAGTAGTGTACGGCCAGTGTAGGAGATCGCTCCCCACACCATGATGCCGGGTGTTGGCCCTGTGTGCCTCGGTCGTATGCAGTCCTGATTGTGGCGCTCACCTGCACGGCGCCAAACACGCATACGACCATCATTGGCACCAAGGCAGAAGCGACTCTCATCGCTGAAGACGACACGTCTCCATTCGTCCCTCCATTCACGCCTGTCGCGACACCACTGGAGGCGGGCTGCACGATGTTGGGGCGTGAGCGGAAGACGGCCTAACGGTGTGCGGGACCGTAGCCCAGCTTCATGGAGACGGTTGCGAATGGTCCTCGCCGATACCCCAGGAGCAACAGTGTCCCTAATTTGCTGGGAAGTGGCGGTGCGGTCCCCTACGGCACTGCGTAGGATCCTACGGTCTTGGCGTGCATCCGTGCGTCGCTGCGGTCCGGTCCCAGGTCGACGGGCACGTGCACCTTCCGCCGAACACTGGCGACAACATCGATGTACTGTGGAGACCTCACGCCCCACGTGTTGAGCAATTCGGCGGTACGTCCACCCGGCCTCCCGCATGCCCACAATACGCCCTCGCTCAAAGTCCGTCAACTGCACATACGGTTCACGTCCACGCTGTCGCGGCATGCTACCAGTGTTAAAGACTGCGATGGAGCTCCGTATGCCACGGCAAACTGGCTGACACTGACGGCGGCGGTGCACAAATGCTGCGCAGCTAGCGCCATTCGACGGCCAACACCGCGGTTCCTGGTGTGTCCGCTGTGCCGTGCGTGTGATCATTGCTTGTACAGCCCTCTCGCAGTGTCCGGAGCAAGTACGGTGGGTCTGACACACCGGTGTCAATGTGTTCTTTTTTCCATTTCCAGGAGTGTACATAGCATGTCATTCTCAATGGGAGAGAAGTCTTCAGACGTAAGAGAAACTCTGGACGTGCACCAGGTGAGTGTTACACGATCATTGCTTTTCACAGTATATATAAATGACGTTGTAGATAACGTCACAAGTGCCATGAGTTTTTCGCCGATGATGATGTTGTATATAGAGAAGTCGCGACGATAGAGATGTAGGAAGACTTGCAGAAGATCGACGCATGCTCCAGGGAGTGGCAACTTACCCTCAACATAAACTAATGTAACATACTGCAAATAAATAGAACAGTCCTTTATTGCGTGATTACAAGATTGCAGAACAATCACTGGAAGCAGTTACTTCCATAAAATATCCACGAGTATGCGTACGGAGCGATTTCAGGTGGAACGGCCACTTAAAAGTAATTGTAGGGAATGCATATTGGATTCATTGGAAGAATCGTCAGGAAATGTACTCCATCAACAAGGGAGGTAGCTTACAAAACCCTCGCTCGACCAATACTTGAATACTTCTTGTTAGTTTGCGATCGTATCAGATAGGACTGATGGATGAAGCAGAGAAGCTCCGCCGGTCGGTGTGGCCGAGCGGTTCTAGGCGCTTCAATCTGGAACCGCGCGACCGCTACGGTCGGAGGTTCGAATCCTGCCTCGGGCATGGATGTGTGTGATGTCCTTAGGTTAGTTAGGTTTAAGTAGTTCTAAGTTCTAGGGGACTGATGACCTCATATGTTAAGTCCCATAGTGCTCAGAGCCATTTGAACCATTTGAAGAGAAGGTCCAAAGAAGAGCAACACGTTTCGTTACAGGTTCATATAGCAAGCACGAAAGCGTCACGGAGTTGGTCGGCCACCTCCAGTGCCAGACGCTGCAAGAGGGGAGTTCTGCATCACTACGTGTTTTGCTCTTAAAGTTCCTAGAAGAGTCAACCAAAATACTGCGTGGTTATAAGTAAACTTTCCATAGTTAATACGTTATAACACGAAAACTAAATACCGTACGAGTTCCAAACTCGGTAGTATTAATGTCCAGAGTATGGAATGCATGATTTACATGCGTCACAGCGTCACCGCCCAGTTTCACCAAAGGACACCAGGTGCTGTGATCAGTCATCGTGATTCAATCGACGCGCAAGTCGCCGAAGTGGCGTCAAATCGAAAGACTTGCACCCAGCGACCGGTCTACCCGACGGGGGGCTCTAGCCACACGACATTTACATTACTGGCCAATAAAATTTGCTACACCACGAAGATGGCGTGCTACAGACGAGAAAATTTAACCGACAGAAACAAGATGCTGTGATATGCAAATGATTAGCTTTTCAGAGCATTCGCACAAGGTTGGCGCCGGTGGCGACACCTACAACGTGCTGACATGAGGAAAGTTTCCCACCGATTTCTCATACACAAACAGCAGTAGACCGGCGTTGCCTGGTGAAACGTTGTTGTGATGCCTCGTGTAAGGAGGAGAAATGCGTCTTTGATAAAGGGGCGGATTGTAGCCTATCGCGATTGCGGTTTATCGTATCACGACATTGCTGCTAGCGTTGGTCGAGATCCAATGACTGTTAGCAGAATATGGAATCGGTGGGTTCAGCAGGATAATACGGAACGCCGTGCTGGATGCCAACGGCCTCGTATCACTAGCAGTCGAGATGACAGGCATCTTATCCGCATGGCTGTAACGGATCGTGCAGCCACGTCTCGATCCCTGAGTCAACAGATGGGGACGTTTGCAAGACAACAACCATCTACACGAACAGTTCGACGACGTTTGCAGCAGCATGGACTATCAGCTCGGAGACCATGGCTGCGGTTACCCTTGACGCTGCATCACAGACAGGAGCGCCTGCGATGGTGTACTCAACGACGAACCTGGGTGCACGAATGGCAAAACGTCATTTTTTCGGATGAATCCAGGTTCTGTTTACAGTATCATGATGGTCGCATCCGTGTTTGGCGACATCGCGGTGAATGCACATTGGAAGCGTGTATTTGTCATCGCCATGCTGGCGTATCACCCGGCGTGATGGTATGGGGTGCCATTGGTTACACGTCTCGGTCACATCTTGTTCGCATTGACTGCACTTTGAACAGTGGACGTTACATTTCAGATGTGTTACGACCAGTGGCTCTATCCTTCATTCGATCCCTGCGAAACCCAACATTTCAGCAGGATAATGCACGACCTGTAGTGGCTTTTCTGGATACAGAAAATGTTCGACTGCTGCCCTGGCCAGCACATTCTCCAGATCTCTCACCAATGGAAAACGTCTGGTCAATAGTGGGCGAGTAACTGGCTCGTCACAATATCCCAGTCCCTACTCTTGATGAACTGTGGTATCGTGTTGAAGCTGCATGGGCAGCTGCACCCGTACACGCCATCCAAGCTCTGTTTGACTCAATGGCCAGGCGTATCAAGGCCGCTATTACGGAGAGAGGTGGTTGTTCTGGGTACTGATTTCTCAGGATCTATGCACCCAAATTGCGTGAAAATGTAATCACATGTCAGTTCTAGGATAATATATTTGCCCAATGAATACCCGTTTATCATCTGCATTTCTTCTTGGTGTAGCAATTTTCATGGCCAGTAGTGTGTTTATATCGTGATTCAAAGTCTCACACACCTGAGCTGTCGCAGTGCACTTGTTGACGTGTCAACATGAGCTTGGTCAAAAGGAGCTCTTATTATCAATACAACGGTAATGCTGCAAGTGCACTTCGAGAATATCACCGGCTGAAAGGATTATGGAAAGGTCCTCATTTTCCACCTGCTGTGCGGAACACGATGAAGAAGTTCGAATCAACTGGAGAACTGGGTGTGTTTCCTGGAAGAGGCCGGCGACCGGTTGCACCACAGGTGGTTGACGAAATCGCTGTTTCCACGACAGACAACGCTGCGCGCAATTCTCGATCGTCAGGCAGTGCGCGGGCCGTGTCACGACAGTTGAACATCCAGTGGTCAACACTACGGAATGTGTTTCGAATCGTTCTCAAATGGTATTCGTACAAGATCTGTATCGTACAGCAGCTTACACCATAGGATGCACAACGACGTGTTGACTCCGCTCCCCACTTCCTCGCAAGAATTGAAGTTGATGACGGCTGGCACTGCACAAGGTTGGCGCCGGTGGCGACATCTACAACGTGCTGACATGAGGAAAGATTCCAACCGATTTCTCATACACAAACAGCAGTTGACCGGCGTTGCCTGGTGGAACGTTGCTGTGATGGCTCGTGTAAGGAGGAGAAATGCGTACTATCACGTTTCCGACTTTGATAAAGGTCGGATTGTAGCCCTTCGCAATTGCGGTTTATCGTATCGCGACATGGCTGCTCGCGTTGGTCGAGATCCAATGACTGTTAGCAGAATATGGAATCGGTGGGTTCAGGAGGGTAATACGGAACGCCGTGCTGGGTCCCAACGGCCTCATATCACTGCACCATCCTGTGGACAGACGAAGCTCATTTTCCTCTGACAGGTGATGTGAAGACACAGAATTGCCGGGTGTGGAGATCTTCACCTCCAGTCACTGTGCATCAAGTTCCTCTGTATGGTGCACGTGTCACCGTAAGGTGTGGCTTCACAGTTACGTTCATCGTTGGCCCATTCTTTTGTGAACAGGTTGGCGCTCAAGGACGTCTAGTGTGACTGTCCAACGTTGTTGCGATATGCTTCGCCATCATGTCATACCCACCCTACAGGAGAGAGACGCACTGAACTCACCAGTTGTCATGCAAGACGGGTCACCACCGCACATCGCTCGAGAAGTTCACCTCCTTTTCCGAAACACATGCGGAAACGATCGAATTATCGGCCGATCGTTTCCAAATGCTTGGCTGGCACGATCACCTGATCTCACTCCCTGTGATTTCTGGTTGTCGGCCTACCAGAAGGACAAGATTTACCAGGGGAACATTCATACATGTGCTGACCTGAAGCGCAGCATATCAAGAGAGGTAGCCAGCATACCTACGGACATACTTCGTTCTGCTGTGCAGAATGCAATCCCGCGCTTTCAGGATCTTCTGGACACTGATGTGCGCCATATTGAGCCCGTTTTGTAGCAGTAATGGTACCGGTATGTAATGGTATGACGTACCGGAGCAGCACATTAAAAGTGTTTCAATTGAATTAATTCTGCATTATTTCTCTCCCCCATGTCCTTGACATTAAATGCTACCAAGTTTGGTACTCAAACGGTAATTAGTTTCTGTGTTATAATGTGTTAAATAGAGAAAGTTTAATTATAACCCCGGGTATTTCTTCCTGCTACTTATGACTCGGGAGAAGACCATCAAGATAAAATTAGAGAGGCTTGCTAGCAATCCTTCTTCCCGCGAACCATACGCGACTCGAACAAAAAAGGGTGGAAGCGATATTGGTACACAAAGTGCCCTCCGCCACACACCGTAAAGTGGTTTGAGGAGTATCGTTGTAAATATGTATATAGAAACTGGGAGGAAAGACATTACAACAGATCTTAAACTACTTGGAAACAGGCATTTCATGTACCTGAGCCGCAATCTTATTCTCTGCAGTCCGTACTCCGCAAGCCAATTAGAAAAAAATGCTCAAATGTGTGTGAAATCTTATGGGACTTAACTGGTAAGGTCATTAGTCCCTAAGCTTACACATTACTTAACCTAAATTATCCTAAGGACAAACACACACTCCCATGCCCGAGGGAGGACTCGAACCTCCGCCGGGACCAGCCGCACAGTCCATGACTGCAGCGCAATAGACCGCTCGGCTAATCCCGTGCGGCCCAGTTAGAAAGATCGGTTAATGGAATTTTCGTGAACATTAATAAATCGTTCCTAGCCAGTTCTGTGTCACTAAACTTTGGAAAAAATCACACTGTATGCAATTCAGTGCACATAAGAGGGCTGGCTAAAATGTGACAAGCAGGTAGAAGAAGCCAATTCTGTGTCACTAAACTTTGAAAAAAAAAAATCACACTGTATGCAATTCAGAACACGTAAGAGGGCTGCCTAAAATGTGAAAAGCAGGTAGAAGAAGTTGACAGTGTTAAATGTTTAGTATGACAGCTTGATAATGAATTCAACTGGGAAGAGCATGCCATAGAACTGCTTAAATAAATCTCTGTTTCCAATGTGAATGTTGTCAGACACTGGAGATACAAAAATAAAAAAAGCTGGCGTTCTTTGCTTACTTTCATTTTATAACGTCGTAGGGGAATTTTTTTAGGGTAAGCCAACAAGACAAGCTAAAGTTTTCTGAGTCCAAAACCGTGCAATAAGAATTATTTGCTGTGTGAATTTAAGACCATCCTGCAGACATCCGTGTACGGAATTTCGGATATTAACTACTGCTTCCCAATATATTTACTCCTTAACGAAACCATTCATTAAAAAATATACTTCTTTTTCAAAGCAGTAGCTCAGTTCATGGGATCAATACTAAAAATAAGAATAATCTTCAATTACTTTGATCCAGAAAGCTGTCCATTATTCAGGGTCACACATTTTTAATAACTTTCCAGCAGCCAAGTTCAGTTTCAGAGCAGCTCAGAGGATTTATTAGTGGCCGACTCCTTCTAAGCCATTGATGTATTTGTTATCAGAACCAATTTCAAATAATGCTAGTATTACGTACAATCTAGCTTCTGTACAAATTCAGTGCTGTAAAGCGATTATTGTATAAGAGTCAGTCAAATGAAAAAGAGACAGATGGAAAAAAGCTAAGTAAACTATTGATTATGTCAAAAGTAATCGCCGTAAGTGTTAACGCATTTATCCCAAAGTGACACAATGCGGTCAGTGACTTCACAGAAAAATGTTTGCAGCTGCCTACTGTAACAGTTCTTTATTTACGTGACCATTACGGCTCTCCAACCCCAGTTCTCGATACCAGTAATATCGTACTACTTTTCTGCAAAGTAACAGACATATTTTTGTGACAATATTCACATTTGTTTTATTAATGTATAGGTACTCCGATGTATCGATATATTACAGTGATATGGTTCTTGTGTGTATTCATTTCTGTGAGACTGTCATAATCTTTGACTTACTTGTAACCGTTTTGGCGCGACTGCGCACAGAGCAGTCTTTGTTTCACTTTGCAGAAGTTAAGTTGTTATTTCGCTTTGTAAAAGAACAGTCAAGTCTTGTGTTTGGTTACAGGGGAAATTAAATATACGAAGATTGATACAAAACTGTTTTCTTGATAATGTAACAATTAAGAAGAAGTATATGTGAATTTACAAGAAGTTTAATAAAAATGTGGATCGTGAACACCAAGTTAAAAATTATTTCTGCCATACCATTGTTCTGATCTGGGATTGTTTGATCATTAAGAATTTCCTGAAAAACACGTTTTTTAGGTCTTCAAATATTGCTAAAATTCAGATCTGGACCTTCTAGCAGTCAAAGTGGAATCACCCTAGAATCAACAAGATGAACCATAACAACTTCGACGAAATCTACGTGGGAATGCATTCAAGATAAGTGCCAAAATTAATGACTTTTCTACAGTGACTTCATTATTTCCATTCTGACGATACCATCCACAGTCAATAACTTTGTTGTTGCCCGATAAAGCGAACATATGCTGCGTGAGCAACATTATTAATCTGATTTCTAACCTACTTTGCAAGTGGTGATATTGTTAGACTACGGAATCATGATTGTATCCAGGCGTGCATGTCTTCATCCGAAACAAATCGTCGGCCACAAATTTCTTTGATCAGGGCAGATCGCATGTGCACGTGGACACTTTGCAAATACTGAAGCACGCCATCTAGTCGAAAAGCCCAGGAATGTTGGCAGACGGCATCATCCTGTTGCAGGATAATGCCCGCCCACATAGTGCCATGGGTGTTTCGACTACTCTGCCTAAGTTTCGCTGAGAAGCCGTTACACACCCTCGGTACAGTCCAGTTCTCTCCTCGTGCCATTTTCATATCTTTGGAGCCTTGAAGAAAGACATTCGTGGCCGCCGATTTGCTTCGGACGGAGAGGTGCATGCCTGGGCACTATCATGGGTCCGTAGAAAACCGGAAACATTATTCCATGAAGTCATTGGCCGTATTCTCTTGCAGTGGGGTAAATGTATTAAGTCATGGCACTTACTTTTGAAAAAATAGTTTACTTACTTTTTTCAGTCTGTCTTGTTTTATTTGACTGCCCCTTCTAAATGAGCGCTGCAAAATGTTTTTTCTATTGTTGATGCTTGGCTACAATAGCCTGAGAATTATGAGGGTAATTCCAAAAGTAAAGTCTCCTATTTTTTTATAAGTACATAGACCTGTTTATTTCTACAATGGTTTACATCAGTTTACAGCTTGAACATTTAGCTCTTTTTCGACATAATCACCATTTCTATCAATGCACTTTTGTAGATTCTGTGGCAGTTTCTGTATGCCCATGTCATATCAGCTCGCCAAAATACAAAAATACCTCCGATCAAGTCAGAGGCATGCTTACTCCTATCTTACCCTGCGGAAATAACAATATTCCAAAGAGTCTACAAATTTTCTTGACAAATGAATTTCTATTAATTTCGATTATTATTTCATAAATACTACTACTACGTGATCAGGCCCAGTGGACCGCACGCATCTACCAGTTTCCTCCTTCACTGTATTCTGTCCATTGCTGCTATCCGCCATCCGTTCACATCTATTGACACTTGGTTTAAATCTTCATGGAGTCCATCCCTCCAACCCTTCTTGGGTCTCCCTGGCGGTCTCTTTCCTGTAGGTGTGAAATCCAGGAGTTTCCGAGGCCGTCTGTGATCCTCCATCCGGGCCACATGGCCGGCCCACTGCATTCGTTTGTCTTTGACAGTTCCTGTTATGTTGTGTTGCTGGTGTAGTTCCTCAAGCTCTTGGTTGTATCTGATCCTCC
The DNA here is from genome assembly GCF_021461395.2 of Schistocerca americana. NCBI lineage: Eukaryota > Metazoa > Arthropoda > Insecta > Orthoptera > Acrididae > Schistocerca > Schistocerca americana. The sequence goes on along the minus strand of NC_060126.1, from coordinate 430,013,011 downwards.
ATTCCCCTGTATCTGCATCCGGATTCATTATTTCATAAATGAATCCAGAAATAAAAACAGTAAACAGTACTAGATTGCGTAATTAGTAATAGAAATTTGAAGTGTGCCCAATATTTCGCAATTTCAAATCTTTCTAAAAAAATAATTTTAACTGTACATTCAGAGCTAGTATTTAACGATTGTAACAACGAAAATAAAGTAATTCCTTTTCATAAATTTTAGATTGAAATATAACGTATTGTGGATAAAATTATATGAAAGTTTTCAGAAAAGCAGCGGAGATGATACTGACCTGTCCAAAATTCGAAAAATAATACTGGTATCGACAACTACTGTTGAGGAAAAGTAATGCTATAGGAAGATGTCCCGTTACACGTTTCTCTTTGTAATTATACTGTTCAAAAGCGTTAGGATAACACGTGTATTAACCCCCAGTATGTTGAATCTGCTTTGATACAGGCGGTACATGTGGTCTCATTATGTGGCTTCAGATCTTCGTTTTGAATGGAGCAACAATTAAAAAGATTCGCCTTCTATTGGCTGTATTACGCATTATTTTGTCAGGTGGATCTTCAGCAGCAAGTGAGTACCGGTGTCCGCGAGGTAGACGGATGACAATTCTCATTTGCGGATGTATTCAACCAAGCACATGCAATGCGACATCTTGACGCCCTGCAAGTTGCAAGGGCGGTCTCTTTGATCCAAAAACGATGGAATTTCATTCGTGTTGCTGCAAATCCCAAATGCCTCTTCATGTGTCATCCATAAGTTGTGACACTCTACAGGAAGACTGGCCAGTAAACAAGGCGAGGTGGACAAGGGCTGACGGCGGATTACGACCGAACGTGAAGACCGATATCTGGTCCTATCTGCCTTGCGGCTCCGTACGGATACTGCCAGAGCACCGCAAAAAGATTTCGGAAGAGCCACTAGAGCTGCTGTGTCCGGTGAGACTGTAATTAACAGGTTACGAGAAAGGACGTCACGACACAGACGTCCTCTTCAAGTACCCCGCATGACATGACAATATCTTGCAGATAGCCTTCAGTTCTGTCGTTCCCATGTCAACTGGCAATATCGTCAATGGCGAAACGCGTAATTAACAGACGAGTCCAGATATCTTCCGACGCAAGGTGATGTCGGTGTTCGCGTACGGAGACCTGTGGTGAGCGGTACCTGCCAAATGTCCAGAAATGGACAGATTTCCAAGGTTCTGTGACGTTGTGAGGCGGCTTCAGCGTTGACAGCCATACTGATCTTATAGTTGTCCATGGTCACTTTACCGCCAGATCCTGTTGGACCATGCGGTGGCTGCTGCACTCGGTGGTAGCCCTGACTTCCTTCTGATACCACGGCCTATGTGGCGGGCGTCAGTAGAGATGTCTCGCGAAGCCCGGACACTGAAGCTGTGTAATGGCTGGCAGCGACTCCCATCCTAAACCCCATTGTGCATATGTGAGATATGCTTGACAGGCGTCTTCGTTATCGTCCTGTTCTACCACAGACTCTCCAAGAACTCTCATGAGCTCTCGTTGAGGAATGGGGACGGATAACGCAGGGTGACCTCCGTGGACTTATACGGAGCATGCCATGTGGGCAGTGATAAACGCACACGGGTTGCATACATGTAATTGAAGCTGTCAAAGTCCAATGAAAAGCACTCAGCATGACGGAATCGATGAGTGTTTCCCTTGTTTTCAACACCTCTCTGGTATTTCAGTTCATTTTATGTAAGCGATGAGGATGTAATGATGTTCTTTTGTGTATTTAATTTGTAAAAGATAAAGGTATAATTTAGTAACATACCCAACCCTCAATTACCGCTCAGTGGAATATGGCAGACTCCAAAGTCATGTTACCCTAATTGTTTGAACAGTACACTTGTATATTGTTTTCAATCGTGTTCTGCCGGCAGCGGAGGTCTAGCGGTACTAGGCGCTCAGTCCGGGGCCGCGCGACTTCTACGGTCGCAGGTTCGAATCCTGCCTCGGGCATGGATGTGTGTGATGTCCTTAGGTTAGTTAGGTTTAAGTAGTTCTAAGTTCTAGGGGACTGATGACCATCGATGTTAAGTCCCATAGTGCTCAGAGTCATTTGAACCATTCAATTGTGTTCTGTATCTTGGAGAATCTGCTCACCACGGGTTTGTTGCAACGAAACGTACATCTAATCTGATCTAGCAGCACGCTTTCGAAATTTTATCAGTCACCCTCATCGCAATAGGTAATGCCTCTGTTCTAGCATCTGCCAGTGGAATTTCTTAGCGTCTCTGTAACATTACGACGTTTACTAAACGATTGGCCGGCCGAAGTGGCCGTGCGGTTAAAGGCGCTGCAGTCTGGAACCGCAAGACCGCTACGGTCGCAGGTTCGAATCCTGCCGCGGGCATGGATGTTTGTGATGTCCTTAGGTTAGTTAGGTTTAGCTAGTTCTAAGTTCTAGGGGACTAATGACCTCAGCAGTTGAGACCTCAGCAGTTGAGTCAGAGCCATTTGAACCATTTGAACTAAACGATTATTATACGGAGGAACCCAGTCTTACGCAGTGGGGATTAAGTAATGATTAGCAGAGAGACAAAACCTGGCAGTGTTGCCTAAAACTGAAACTGAAACGTGTCTCTTATTTCTACGAATGTTAAAGTCATCGTTTGTTCAATTTAAGCGAACCGGTTGTTTTTAAAGGGTAATAATTCACACCATTCACTTCATTTCTTGAGTTCGTAGGTAGCTCACACTCCCTAACAATGGTTTGATTCAACCACGGTCATACTAGCAGTTAAATTTAGTTCAATTTTCATACTGCAGTTTACAACTGAATTGTTTTTCCAGACTGAACTATCACGCTACAAAAGTTTACGGCAGAGGCCTGCTAACGCTCGATTGACGACGTCATACCACTACCGATAGTAGCATCGCTTAAGACTTTGCAGAATGTTTACACAAGTACGAAATAAACTGATGTCACCTCTTACAACAATGCTTATGTATTTGTAATTCCGAGGGCAGCCCTTCTCCGTGACTGATGAGGAACTGTAGGTTTTCTGGCGGTTGGGGAAGTTATTTCGCTTAAATATGCAGAAGGTCGCGTTAAGGGAACAAAAAACGACGACGGCAGGATAATCTTACCTCGCTGTTGGCCCCAGTCTGCGTCTGGTGTTGTCTGCAGTGTGAGATCGCATCTCTCAAAGTTACGTGCGTGTTTCTTACAGCGCTGTGTGGGGCAGCCAAGGCTCAATCCTCTGCTCTGTACACGGGAAACTATTAAGCGCACCATACAAAAACTAGGGACACCTCTGTCACTGTCGACTGGAGTAACTACACGTGGTTACCTGAAGAATTAAAAAAAAAATATTGCCGGTCTGCTAAGGGGGCTTTGTGTTCCATACGCTGGCTGCAGTTTTACGCATGCGCGCCAACCCGCTAGCACCCTTCATAAACAACGGTGCTGATACCATCGAGGCCTTGCCTGTTCTCTTAACCTGCCGTCTCCCACTGCTGCCAACATCTGCCGCGTCACTCACCGTTCTAGTCTAGAGCTCGTTCTTGCTTATCCGGCGTTATGGCATCTCAGTTCTCTGACATCTTGTGGTCGCCGTGCCCAAAAAGAACCTAACTTGCTCTTTTGCAAACTGCTTATCGCCGTATCTTGTCACTTTTTCCGTCCCTGCGTACAGCTCGCGCAAAATAACGTGGGACCAGCGCACTCGCTGCCAGAGGAAGGACAATGGGATGATGGTCTCTGCCTGCCAGATTCTACATTGACAGAAGGACATGGAAGAGGCTCATTAACAATACCAGGGAAACTGGAACTCTACAGTGATGATGATGACGATGGTGATGACAACGACCAGTGCATAAACACATCATCATCGTGAGCGGTGGGTGACTCCATCTCACTGCTGCTGTCGCCCCGGGCACTTCGAGTGCGCTCTTTGTTATCCTTTTACTACATATAGCTTTTACTAAACAAACCATAGTTGCCGTTTAGGGCGCCAAGATGAAAGGGACGCCAGAGGTTCACAGATACAGCGTGTATCAATATTAATAGCAAAAGCTTATTTGCATGCAAATATGCGGCAGTATAAGTAAAAAACCTTTCAGTAAGGATGGCCCTGCAAACATGCCGTTTACGATGTAACTGTGAATGTGTGATTACGACTAACCACTGATTTCAGTATCAAATGTTGTCGTAAATAGCGTAAACGTATTTGAAATGTAAAATTTTCGATAAGTCTCTACCTAATAGGTTATCATTGACCTCAGGGAATTTGACTAACAAATTGCAGATGCTCTATCAGTAAAATACTGAGCGCTTCTCCAATATTCTGTGATCAACAATAAACTGTTTACGGACACAGGATGACGAGCCCTGGACAGTTGTGCCTCGCCCCTCCTTTCACACCCCACTGCGTAGCTGACAACGGCATCCAAACAACGTGACTCCAGTTGGACTCCTCTTGTTTCACGCTGGTCCATTGCTATGTCTCCCATTGGAAGTGGCTAATTTTTATAGTTGTTTGGTAATGTATAGTTATATTTGTCTCGTATTCTGTCTGTCTGGTAATGTGGAGTTGAACTAGTGATCAGAGAAACAGTTAAGCTCGTATTTAAGTTCGTAAATAATCTCGTAATTCTTGAAAAGTGATCAACAATGCAAAAGCTAATCAGAAAGGCAACGCTCGTGGCGAGAGTACAGTCAGTTCATTTACATCTACATCTACGTGATTACTCTGCTGTTTACAGTAAAGTGCCTGGCAGAGGGTTCAATGAACCACCTTCAAGCAGTCTCTCTACCGTTCCACGCTCGAACGGCGCGCGGGAAAAACGAACACTTAAATTTTTCTGTGCGAGCCCTGATTTCTCTTATTTTATCGTGATGATCATTTTTCCCTTCGTAGGCGGGTACCAACAGAATGTTTTCGCAATCGGAGGAGAAAACTGGTGATTCCATGAGAAGCTCCCGTCGCAACGAAAAAGCCTCTGTTTTAATGATTGCCACCCCAATTCAGGTATCATGTCTGTGACACTATCTCCCCTATTTCGCGATAATACAAAACGAGCTGCCCTTCTTTGTACTTTATCGATGTCATCCGTCGTCCCACCTGATGCGGATCCCACACCGCACAGCAATACTCCAGGGCGGGCAAGAGTGGTGTAAGCAGTCTCTTTAGTAGACCTGTTGCATCTTCTAACTGTTCTGCCAATGAATGGCAGTCTTTGGTTTGCTCTACTCACAGCATTATCTATGTGATCATTCCAATTTAGGTTATTTGTTATTGTAATCCCTATGTATTTAGTTGAATTTACAGCCTTCAGGTTTGTGTGACTTATTGCGTAATCGAAATTTAGCGGATTTCTTTTAATAATCATGCGAATAACTTCACACTTTTCTTTATTCAGGGTCTATTGCCACTTTTCGCACCATAGAGATATCTTATCTAAATCATTTCGCGATTCGTTTTGTTCATCTGATGACTTTACAAGACGGTAAATGACAGCATCATCTGCAAACAATCTAAGACGGCTACTCAGATTGCCTCCTATGTCGATAATATAGGTCAGGAACGATTGAGGGCCTATAACACTACCTTGGTTCAAATGATTCAAATGGCTCTGAGCACTATGGGACTTAAGAGTTATGGTCATCAGTCCCCTAGAACTTAGAACTAATTACACCTAACTAACCTAAGGACATCACACAACACCCAGTCATCACGAGGCAGAGAAAATCTCTGACCCCGCCGGGAATCGAACACTACCTTGGGGAACGCCGGATGTTACTTCTGTTTTACTAAATGAGTTTCCGTCCATTACTACGAACTGTGACTTTTCTGACAGGAAATCACGAATCCAGTCGCACAACTGAGGCGTTATTCCATAGGCAGGCAGTTTCGTTAGAAGACGCTTCCGAGGAACGTGCGGTGGCGCGGTTGCTTTCGTCCTTTTACCTGCACCTACCGGTGAACTCGTTGTAATAGATCGCCAGCAGGAAAGCCGAGCAGAAAGGTACCGTACCGCAACTCGCAACCGGGATCCATACGACGTAACTATTCTGAGGATCGGGAAAAGGTCTCAATTTTGAGTGAAAGGTGGAAATACTGGAAAAACGTCGGTATATTCTGAAGTCGGGACTAACACGTTCACTACCAACACAGCCAGGCACAAACCCTTTCATTCACGTTAGCAAGTTTATGGTAACGTATTTCCCGAAATCTGAACAGCAACTAAACACGGATTGTTCTTAAATGAAAATGCTCGCCACATTATTGAGTTTATCAGTGTCTAATGCACTCAAGTTTTTAGTCACCGGTCTGCTCAATATACCAAGCGGAATTAGTGTCTTTTCTCATACACAAAATTATTTAAAAAATCCGTACTTTCTAGAAAACACACCTGAATAAATATGCCTTTACTTTAAAGCACTTTTGAGGCATGTAGCACAACTAAAATCGGCAAATTATAACTTCCTTTGGAGCTCATACTACAGACGACCGTACCATAGAAAGGCTGTCTCTGACGACTTAGACTGTAAGCATTCTGTATCTGCCCGCCTGGCTCGCTGCGCGGTCTAACGCGCTGCTTCCCGAGCGGGAAGGCGTGTCGGTCCCCGGCATGAATCCCCGCCTGGCGGATTAGTGTCGAGGTCCGGTGTGCCAGCCAGTCTGTGGATGGTTTTTAAGGCGGTTTTCCAGCTGCTTTGGCGAATGCAGGCTGGTTCTCCTTATTCTGCGCCAGTTACACTATGTCGGCCATTGCTGCGCAAACACTGTCTCCATTCATTCATCTCTCTTTCAATTTTCACTGTAATATTATTCAGTAATTTCATGGGACTAGTTCCCTATATTTTTACTGGAACAAGACACTTGGCATTAACATTTGGAATCGCTTTACCTATATGATTAAGATTTATATTATTTGGATAAATTAATCACACTAATCATATATTTACACACCTTGTGCCTCAAGATACACTGCCTGCAACAATATCATTTATAGTACTAATTAAAACAATTAGAAATGTTATTTGACCAGGTACATTAGCAGTAAAACTAACAGCAAATATAATTGATGGACACTTGTTATTAACTTTATTAAGAAATACAAGGCCATCTATAGCAATAAATTTAATTTCATTGTTAATTATTGGAGAAATAATTATATTAATTCTAGAATCAGCAGTAGCCGTAATCCAGGCTTATGTTTTCTCAATATTTTAAGAACTTTATATTCTAGAGAAGTATATTAAACATATGTTAACAACTCACCCAAACCACCTACGCTACTGAGTAGATTATAGACCTTGACCATTAAAAGGAGCAATTGGAGCAATAGTTCTAGTATCAGGATTAGCAAAATGATTTCATCTATTCAGTATTAACCTATTAATAATTGGATTTGGAATTACTTTATTAACAATAGTTCAATGATGAAGAGATGTACTTCGAGAAGGAACATATCAAGCATTACATTCAGGATTTGTATCGATTGGGTTACGATGAGGAATAATTTTATTTATTGCATCAGAAGTTTTATTTTTCATATCGTTCTTCTGAGCTTTCTTCAGCAGAAGACTAGCCCAACAATTGAATTAGGAATACTATGACCACCAATAGGAATTCAACCTTTTAATCCCATACCAATTCCATTGCTTAATACAGCTGTTCTTTTAGCTTCAGGAGTAACTGTAACATGTGCACATCACAGACTTACAGAATCTAATCATACTCAAGAACTACAAGGATAGTCCCCTACAGTATTATTAGGATTATATTTCACAATACTTCAAGTATATGAATATTGTGAAGCACCTTTCACTATTGCAGATGCAGTATATGAATCAACATTCTTTGTAGCAACTGGGTTCGATGGACAATCTTCTTAACAACATGCTTACTTCGACATTCAGTAAACCATTTCTCACCAAGACGCCACTTTGGATTCGAAGCAGCAGCATGCTATTGACACTTCGTAGATATAGTATGATTATTCTATATATTTCAATTTATTGATGAGGTAGATAAATGTTTTTCTAGTATAAATAGTACATTTCACATCCAATCAGAAAGATTGATATAAATCAAGAAAAACAATCCTACTTATACCTACAAGAATTTTCATTAGAGTTATTAGCCCAATAATTGTTACAATCCTCGCAACAACACTAGCAAAAAATCAGTCAATAACTGAGAAAAAAGATCACCATTTGAATGTGGATTTGACCTAAAAAGATCAGCATGAGTACCATTCTCCATCCGATTCTTCCTAATCGCTGTAATTTTCCTAATCTTTGATGTAGATATTGCATTAATTCTATCAGTTGTAACTATTTTAAAAACAGACATTATAATCTGAACAATCTCAACAACATTCTTCATTCTAGCTGTATTAGGAGGCTCCATTCTGTGGGCGAATGGTTGTATATAACTGCTAAATATGGAGCCATTGTATCAGCATATTCTGAACAGAACCTGACTGGTATGCAATCTGGACCGGAGGCTTTGCCTTTATTAAGTGATTTAAGCTGCTTTGGTACACTGAGGATATCTACCTCTATATGTCTCACCTTGGCAATTGTTCTTGATTGAAATTCAGGAATATTTACTTCATCTTCTTTGGTGAAGGAGTTTCGGAAAACCGTGTGCAGGTATTGAATGGATCTTGCCACTGGTGTGCTTAATGTATGACTAGAATCTCTTTGGGGATTTCCGCCAGATTCCGAGACAGAGTTTCGTTGTGGAAATCATTAAAAGTATCTCGCATTGAAGTACACATTATTTTTCTAACTCCTGCTAAACTTTGCCAAGCTTGGGGATTTTGCGTTCTTTTATACTTGGCATGCTTTTCGCATTGCTTCTGCAACAGCGATCTGACCCATTTTGTGTACCATGGGGGATCAGTACTCTCACTCATTAATTTATGTGGTACATATCTCTCAATTGCTGTCGATACTATCTCTTTGGAATCATTCCACATCTTTCCTACGCTTACATGATTAGACTGGAAGGATTGAAGACTGTCTCTTAAAAAGGCGTTAAGAGCATTTTTATCATCTTTTTTAAATAGATATACTTTGCATTTCTTTTTGAAGGTTGTAGATGTTACAGTATTCAGCCTAGCAGCAACTGGCTTGTGCTCGCTAATGCCTGTATTCGTCACGATACCCCCTATTTGTCTAGGATTATTTGTTGCCAAGAGGTCAAGTATGCTTTCGCAACCATTTACGCTTCGAGTGGGCTCATGAACTAATTGTTCAACATAATTTTCTGAGAAGCGTTCAGTATAATTTTGGATGATGTTTTATGCCTGCCGCCAGCTTTAAACGAATAATTTTCCAGTATTTCGAGGGTAGATTGAAGTCACCACCAGCTATAATTGTGTGAATGGGGTACCTATTTGAAATTAATTTCTTTGAACTGTTCAGCAACTATTTTTTCTGAGTCGGGTGTCGATAAAACGATCCAATTAATAGTTTAGTCCGATCGTCAAGTATAACTTCTACCCATACTATTTTGCAGTAACTATCTACTTCAATCTCACTACAAGGTAAACTACTTCTGACAGCAATAGATACTCCACCACCAACTGCATTTAATCTATCCTTTCTGAACATTCTTAGATTGTATCAAAAAATTTCGTCTGAACTTATTTTCGGCTTTAACCATCTTTCTGAACCTATAGCTATTTGAGCTTCAGTGCTTTCTATTAGGGCTTGCAGCTCTGGTTCTTTCTCAACACAGCGACGACAATTTACAGCTACAACACTGATCGTTTCTGCAGCTACCTTACTGTGTTTTACTCGCCACCTTTTAGACAGGTGCTCTTCCTGTGGTTTCCTGAGTCCCTCTAACCTAAAAAACCGCCCAGTCCCTCCCACACAGCCCCCGCTACCCGTGTAGTCACTTCCTGTGTGTAGTGGACTCCTGACATATTAAGCGGAACCTGGAAACCCACCACCTGATGGTGCAAGTCAAGGAATCTGCAGCCTACACGGTCACAGAACCGCCTGAGCCTCTGATTCAGACCCTCCCCCCAGCTCTGCACCAAAGGACCACAGTCGGTTCTATCAACGATGCTGCAGATGGTGAGCTCTGCCTTAATCTTGCAAACAAGACTGGCAGTTTTTACCATTTCCATTAGCCGCTTGAAACAAGAGAGAATCTCCTCCGATCCAAAGCGACACACGTCATTGGTACCGACATGAGCCACCTGGCTGCACCCTGTACTCTTCATGGCATCCGGAAGCACCCTTTCCACATCCGGAATGACTCCCTGTGGTATGCACACAGAGTACATGCTGGTTTCCTTCCCCACCTTGGCAGCCATGTTCCTAAGGGGCCCAATTATGCGCCTAACATTGGAGCTCCCAACTACCAGTAAGCCCATCCTCTGTGAATGCCCAGACCTTGCGGGGCGAGAAGCTTTCTCTGGAACAGTGTGGACGAATGCATCCAGCTCAGAAACTTCGTCAGCAACAGATAACGCCCGAAACCCGTTCGTCAAACGATCGGCCCCTGGAAAGTCTTTCGCTGCCTGCCAGACTTTGGAATGATCTCCCATTCGACCACGGGTGAGGGGTCAACCTCAGTGCAGACAGTACCCAGGGCGATCACAGCAGTGGACTGATCGGGCGACACGTGGGACGGGGTCGACGTCCCTCTCATTCCCGTGTCCAACCTCCCACAGTTATGCCCCTCAGCAGCAGCTTCAAGATGTGTGACGGAAGCGAACACCCCCTGGAGCTGTGAGTGAATGGTCACCAACTCACCTCGCACCTGTACACGGCAATCACAGTTCCTATCCATTACTGAAGTCGCTCCTGTTGGAAGCTCGTAAAAATATGCAACAAATGAACAGTGTACTAGCCTTATTAGTAGCAGGAGGTCGAGCTGATCTCCCACTGATAGTCTAACGGACGCTCTGCTCTGTTAAATTTATGGAAAATGTCGTTTTAGCAATAATACAAGCAATCTGACTGCGAAAAAAATATGAAACATAAATAACTACCAAAAATGCCCTTTCTGAAATGTATGACACTGTTGAAATGTTAGTTGTATCACATGTAAATCATAAATGGCCTATCTGTCTGAGGAATGAATAAATACTGTGCTAGTGATATCTCCAAACTACTGCAGCTGCTGCCGCTGTGCTAGTTAAAAAATAAAATTGGAAACTACCAGGAAAGCGATGTGCAATGTGTGCTTTAAACTGTAGACATTCACAAAACTTCTATACTAATAAGTCTCATTGCTGTAATGATCATTGTCAATTAAAGTTCTGTCACTGAGAAACTTGGGGAAACAAAATTATTTATGTGAAACTTGAAATACAGAGACGAATGCTGATTGGTGGTAATACAATAAAATAACTAAATTAAGAAAACTTTACATCACTAAGACGAAATATTTTAACTCTAATGTTAAAAATTCACTTTAAATTGTTGTTGTGGTCTTCAGTCCAAAGACTCGCTTGATGCAGCTCTCCATGCTACTCTATCCTGTGCAAGCTTCTTCATCTCCGAGTACCTACTGCAACCTACATCGTTCTGAACCTGCTTAGTGTATTCATCTCTTGGTCTCCCTCTGCGATTTTTACCCTCCACACTTCCCTCCAATACTAAATTGGTGATCCCTTGATGCGCGGAACGTGTCCTACTAACTGATTCCTTCTTGTAGTCAAGTTGTGCCACAAATTCCTCTTCTCCCTGATTCTATTCAGTACCTCCTCATTACTTACGTTTATCTTCAGCATTCTTCTGTGGTACCACATTTCGAAATCTTCTATTCTCTTCTTGTCTAAACTATTTATTGTCCATGTTTCACATCACTACATGGCTACGCTCCAGACAAATACTTTTAGAAAAGACTTCCTGCCACTTAAATCTATATTCGATGTTAACAAATTTCTCTTCTTCAGAAACGCTTTTCTTGCCATTGCTAGTCTACATTTTACATCCTCTCTACTTCGACAATCATGTTATTTTGCCCCCCAAATAGCAGAACTCGTCTACTACTTTAAGTGTCTCATTTCCTAATCTAATTACCTTAGCATCACCCGATTTAATTCAGTTACATTCCATTATCCTCGTTTTGATTTTGTTGATTTTCATCTTATATCCTCCTTTCAAGATACTGTTCATTCCGTTCAATTGCTTTTCCAGGTTCTTTGCTGTCTCTGCAAAGTGACAATGTCATCGGCAAACCTCAAAGTTTTTATTTCTTCTACAGGAATTTTAATTCCTACTCCAAATTTTTCTTTTGTTTCCTTCACTGCTTGCTCATTATACATATTGAATAACATTGGGGATAGGCTACAATCCTGTCTCATTCCCTTTCCAACCGATGCTTCCCTTTCATGCCCCTCGATTTTTATAACTGCCATCTGGTTCTTGTACAAATTGTAAATAGCCTTTCGCTCCCTGTATTTGACCCCTGCCACCTTCAGAATTTGAAAGAGAATATTCCAGTCAACCTTGTCAAAAGCTTTCTCAAAGTCTACAAATGCTAGAAACGTATTTCGCCTGTCTTATACATCTTGCTCACCAGATGGTAGAGTTTTATCAGGGCTGGCTCTCCCAAGGCTATCAGTAGTTCTAATGGAATGTTGTCTACTCCCGGGGCCTTGTTTCGACTTAGGTCTTTCAATGATCTGTCAAATTCTTCACGCAGTATCACATCTCCCATTTCATCTTCACTTACGTCCTCTTTCATTTCCATAACATTGCCCTCAAGTACATCCCCCTTGTATAGACCCTCTATATATTCCTTCCACCTTTCTGCTTTCCCTTCTTTGCTTAGAACTGGTTTTCCATCTGAGCTCTTGATATTCATACGAGTGGTTCTCTTTTCTCCAAAGGACTCTTTAATTTTCCTGTAGGCGGTATCTATCTTACCCCTAGTGAGATAAGCCTCTACATCCTTACGTTTGTCCTCTAGCCACCTCTGCTTAGAAATTTTGCACTTCCTTTCGATCTCATTTTTGAGAAGTTTGTATTCCTTTTTGCCTGCCTCTTTCACTGCATTTTTATATTTTCTCCTTTCATCAATTAAATTCAATATCTTTTCCGTTTCCCAAGGATTTCTACTAGCCCTCGTCTTTTTACCTGCTTGATCCTTCACTATTTCATCTCTCAAAGCTACCCATTCTTCTTCTACCGCATTTCTTTCCCCCATTCCTGTCAATCGTTCCCTAATGCCCTCTCTGAAACCTCTACAACCTCTGGTTCTTTCAGTTTATCCAGGTCCCATCTTCTAAAATTCCCACCTCTTTACAGTTTCTTCAGTTTTAGTCTACAGTTCATAACCAATAGATTGTGGTCAGAATCCACATCTGCCCCTGGAAATGTCTTACAATTTAATACCTGGTTCCTAAATCTCTATCTTACCATTATATAATCTGTCTGAAACCTTCCAGTGCCTCCACGCCTCTTCCATGTATACAACCCTCTTTCATGACTCTTAAACCAAGTGTTAGCTATGATCAAGTTATGCTCTGTGCAAAATTCTACAAGGTGGCTTCCTCTTCCATTCCTTATCCCCATTCCACATTCACCTCCTACTTTTCCTTCTCTTCCTTTTCCTACTATCGAATTCCAGTCCCCCATGACTATTAAATTTTCGTCGTCCCTTCACTGTCTGAATAATTTTTTCAATCTATTCGTAATCTGTGGAGCTAGTTGGCATATAAACTTGTACTACTATGGTAGGTGTGGGCTTCGTGTCTATTTTGGCTACAATAATGCGTTCACTATACTGTTCGTAGTAGCTGACCCATGCTCCTATTTTTTATTCATTGTTAAACCTACTCCTGCATTACCCCTATTCCATGCTCCGATCCGTAGAACGCCAGTTTCCTTTCTCCTGATAACGACAGCCTCCTGAGTAGTCCCCGCCCGGCGAGCCGAATGTGGGACTATTTTACCTCTGAAATATTTTACCCAAGAGGACGCCATCATCATTTAACCGTACAGTAAAGCTGCATGCCCTCGGGAAAAATTATGGCTCTAATTTACCTCGGCTTTCAGCCATTATCAGTACCAGCACATCAAGGCCGTTTTGGTTAATGTTACAGGGCCAGATCAGTCAATCACCCATACCGTTGCCCCTGCAATTACTGAAAAGGCTGCTGCCCCTCTTCAGGAACCACACGTTTGTCTGGCCTTTCAACAAATGCCCCTCCGTTGTGGTTACACCTACGGTATAGCTATCTGCATCACTGAGGTACGCAAGCCTCCCCACCAACGGCAAGGTCCATGGTTCATGGGGGAAGGGGGGGGGGGCACTTTGCATTAATCGTGGAAAATCCTGAACAAATCCTCTTTACTTTCTTACAAACACATACGCTATCCATCTTTGAAGGAAAATCAATAAATCACGGTTTGTTCCTTTATAATAAAAGTGTCCTATTCTAAATATCTTACCAAACTAATAACTACGTTTGGACATCTCGGCAACTGATCTATTACAGTATCTTTTGAGGTTTTCTGAATGAATTTATAAATATCTATCCCTGAATGAAAAATAACATTAGAAAATTATTGCCGGCGTACAGCACGGCCTAAACATATCTTACTCCATCACAAGATACAACTAGACACTTCCACTTTCCCTCTCCAAGACTGCACTCCCCTCACTAGGAAACGTTGTACCAACAGTCTCTCGCAATGCTACCTCTATGGCAGGGATGTTGCCCGCTGTTACTCAGATGCTGCTGAAACCTTACTTTTCCGTGTGACATCCAAAATATTACCAAAATTACATTTTCTGTGCTAAACAAAACCCTTACACCTTTCTTCAGTGTTTTTGTGAGTTGCTCTGTATTTTTAGTGTCTCCATAAAGGGGGTCCAAGTGGCGAAGATACGCCTGAAAAAGAAATATGCTAACGGTATGAAAGTGTTTTTACTTCGCCTTCGACAATCAGCTACGAATTTTGTAAATAAATTTCTCCAAATAGAAATATTCTGCGCTTTAAGTGATGACCTCCTTAGTGCTGCAACTGTCTCTTCAGGAGTGAATCATTGCTGGTAAGGTTAAGAGCTTCTTTCATTTGCTTGTTGTCAACCATAGTTTCTCGTTTCTAAAAAAAAATTATACAGGGTGTACCATAATTAATGGCGTGAACGCATACAGTTGAAAGTTCACGATACTATAAACAAAAAAGTGTCAGTGGGGTCTGAAACACATACCGTACGAACTACGAGTATTTGTTCATCTTCTATACTGTGAAACAAATCTCTTCCACTCCAAGTTCATTGCTTTCCATATTTTGGAAGGTGGTAGTATAGACCAAAACAAGAAAAAGATGTCCAGTAAACATGGATTCTGAAGAGCATACCTTAAGAGCTATGTGCATTTTTTTCATCTTCGCAGGCGTGAAACACATTTCTCCCACCGAACAACTAACTGGTCATAGCTCTTAAGGTATGCATGTTAGAGCCCATGCTTACTGGACATTTTTTCTTGTTTTAGTCGATAGTACCTCCTTCCAAAGTATGGAAAGCAAAGAGCTTCCATTGTAAGAGATTTGTTTCACAGTATAGAAGAAGAAGAAATGCCCACAGCTCTTACAGTATGCGGTTTAGAGTCGATGTTTACTGATACTTTTTTGCTTCCGGTGTCAGATGTATGCATTTATGCCATTAACTGTGATACACCTTGTATAAATAATAGTATTTTACAGGTGTAACTCTTTATTGCCGCAGTCGGAAGACAGAGTTGTAATCAAAGAAGTGAAAATAATATAAGTGCAGTAGAGTTCACTAAGAAAAGGCACTTGTGTATAAAAATGTTCTCGAAATGGCGCTGACTATATATCATGGCACCATATGTGCAGAGAATGTTCTTCATGATGAGGTACATGTGACTATCTGCAATGCTACTATATTTTTGCTGAATTAAGAAATCTATGAGGAAAAGTTCTCATTGAAAAGTGTGTTAGAGTGAGTTGCCGGAGCTCCCAGCCATGGCAATTGATCAGTAAAATAAATAAAGAAGGAAGAGAAAATGTCGAAAGAAGTAATCCTCAAGCTTCACTGCTCCATGAAAGGCGTAGAAGGAAGATAATAAAGTTTTATTTTAAGGTAAAGTTGTAGAACTCTCCACGTGGGGCATGTCCTTTATTTCACTTTGTAATATTGTAATAAGTGACGTAGTCTGTTACGCTGTCTTTCTTACTACTTTTGTGTTTTGCAAGATTTTCTTATGGGAGACCTTTTTTTGCTTTTTTGTTGATCGTTTCGTTATGCCACTATTTACGTCTCGGTGCGCTAGTGATAAACCATTAACTTTATACGTCTAAATTTCCGAATTGTTGGTCATACTGAAATAGGCTGTAAATACGATTGTTTACTGCACGGCAAACCTTCGGTGACCCTTGTTCCTGATTCACATACCTACAGGGTTATTACAAATGATTGAAGCGATTTCACAGCTCTACAATAACTTTATTATTTGAGATATTTTCACAATGCTTTGCACACACATACAAAAACTCAAAAAGTTTTTTTAGGCATTCACAAATGTTCGATATGTGCCCCTTTAGTGATTCGGCAGACATAAAGCCGATAATCAAGTTCCTCCCACACTCGGCGCAGCATGTCCCCATCAATGAGTTCGAAAGCATCGTTGATGCGAGCTCGCAGTTCTGGCACGTTTCTTTGTAGAGGAGGTTTAAACACTGAATCTTTCACATAACCCCACAGAAAGAAATCGCATGGGGTTCAGTTGGGAGAGCGTGGAGGCCATGACATGAATTGCTGATCATGATCTCCACCACGACCGATCCACCGGCTTTCCAATCTCCTGTTTAAGAAATGCCAAACACTGTAAACGGTAAGGCTTCTGCTTTAGCCTTTTCCGTAAGATTTTCCAAACCGTCGGCTGTGGTACGTTTAGCTCCCTGCTTGCTTTATTCGTCGACTTCCGCGGGCCACGCGTGAAACTTGCCCGCACGCGTTCAACCGTTTCTTCGCTCACTGCAGGCCGACCCGTTGGTTTCCCCTTACAGAGGCATCCAGAAGCTTTAAACTGCGCATACCATCGCCGAATGGAGTTAGCAGTTGGTGGATCTTTGTTGAACTTCGTCCTGAAGTGTCGTTGCACTGTTATGACTGACTAATGTGAGTGCATTTCAAGCACGACATACGCTTTCTCGGCTCCTGTCGCCATTTTGTCTCACTGCGCTCTCGAGCGCTCTGGCTGCAGAAACCTGAAGTGCGGCTTCAGCCGAACAAAACTTTATGAGTTTTTCTACGTATCTGTAGCGTGTCGTGACCATATGTCAATGAATGGAGCTACAGCGAATTTATGAAATCGCTTCAATCATTTGTAATAGCCCTGTATTTAAAGCTCACGGCTTGCCTCGTCAAATGATGCGACAGCAGCGCTCCTAGTACATAAAGTGAAAACTGTAGGGTCTGTGACGTCAATGTTCATGGGTCGACGCACTGATATGAATGGCACCTCTTCCCCGACACGCCACACCGACAAATTATGCCACAAAACAATCGTTTTTGAGGGTATATTCATGTTCAAGCTACGTACGTTTACGTGTAGTATATCACGTGCTTTTGGAGGCAGCTTTTAGCACTGGTATTTGTAGAGTTCCTGGATCTTGAATAAGCATTACTATTTCATGCATGTAAAAACACCAGTTATGCCTATTGTATATGTGTGCACTGGTGGAAATGTATGTTAAATTTACAACGGAAGCTATAGTTTGAGAATGGACAATGTACTCCGAAACTAGTCAGCACAAATAAAAAATAAATAAAATTTTGAACGCAGTTGTGGCGAAAATGAAATAATAAAATTTAGTAATCGAAGTTGCTGGTTCTCGCTCCTACGTTATGCTGGAACGTCATAAATTACGTATGTTTAAAAAGGCAGCCAGAATATTCTTCATAAGTAATGTATACTACGGGATTAATGATTACTTAGAGAACTCAGAGAGGGTTTAGACAGATTAAAGATTACTTAGAGGACTCAGAGAAGACTTAGCAATGAAAGGGGGTATCTATAACACTCTGTCACATTTCGATACGCGGTCACTTAAAGCTTTCACAAGAGAACCGTATGGCAAGACGTAAAGTGCAGGACAGTAATATCCTGTCATTTTCCCGAGGTCAACATCTCACTCATCGTGGGGGAGGGATGCTGATTCAGTTTTTCAGGTGGACTGAGGAGCATTGTAGAAAACGTGTCGGCGTGGAACAGACTGGAGCTAATGCGAGGGACACGGTAGCATCTTCACAGTTCAGTAGTCTCCAGTGGGGTGTCCTTAGAGTGTTTGGCAATGAAGAAACGACCTGTGTTTTATACTACAAGTTACCTGAAACAAATTGTATGTAAATCTAGAAACATTTACAATAGGGACGAACAGGACGGGCAGTGCAGCTGTTAAGACACTGAACTCATATTCCGGAGGATGAAGTTCCTCTGTCCTGGCATCGCGATGTGGGTTTTCTGTGGTTTTCCTAAATCACTATACCAAATGCCGGAACGATTCCTTAATCAAGGCCATGATCCACAACCTGTCCTATGCTCACAGACCACCTGCCGTATTCTTATAAAGCCTGTTATGTATTCTCTGTGTTGCATTTTTGAGGTGCTAATTTGTATGGTATTACCTTGGCAATTCCTATATCATTGTGACATGATCCTTGGATGAATAAAGATAATAATAATAATAATAAAGTGCTCTGCAAAGGAGCTCAGACATGATAAAACTGGTTCGTCAATGCGTTAGTGAGTTTACGTATCATAAATAAAAATACACACACACAAACACACACACACACACACACACACACACACACACACACACATGCACACCCCCACCAACCCCCCCCCCCTCCTCTCCCCTCCCCCCCCCCCCCCCACACACACACAACCACACACACACACATATGTTGTGTCGGTAGCTGGGCCGACACCGTGAAGTTGAGATGGCTGAAAAAGGCACGCTAGACTAATGCAGACGGGCGTGAAGTACTGGAACAGGATACGTAATTAATGTTAGGAAGAAAAGTACGGAGCAGGTTTAATACTTAACTTTAATATCATGGTGGTACATCGATCTGGACGATACACAGGAGACTTTAAGTACAATCACTGTATGGCTAATGGCGCCTTGCTAGTTCGTAGCCATTAACTTAGCTGATGGCTATTCTGTCTCTCGGCTAATGAGAGAGAAAGGCTTCGTACATCTGGGCGGTAGCTAGGTTCTCGTACAACTGGGCGGTAGCTAGGTTCTCGTACAACTGGGGCGAGTCCTCTCTCGTATCACGAGACCTGCCTTGGTGGTGGCGCTAGGTCTGCGATTACACAGTGGCGACACGCGGGTCCGACATGTACTAAATGGACCGCGGCCGATTTAAGCTACCACCTAGCAAGTGTGGTGTCTGGCGGTGACACCACAACATACATACATATGCTGGAAAAATTGAGCGACTTTGGCGAAGAAATTCTCTTTCATCACACACAGTAATATATGACTAACTTGCTGTGCGCTATGTAACAAGAAAATAGTAAGACCAAACTTTCAGGAAACATTTCCGACATGTGGAGGAAGAAAATATGATACATGGACGATTTCTACAACTCTTCAACACATTAATCATGGGAAATGCACAGGAAAAGAACGTATCAGCACAGTATGAAATACTTCCCTACATGAAATGTTCAAAACGCCCTCTGTGAGCAAGGATACATGCATGAACCCGCCATCACATGGAATCCCTAACGCGCTGATGTATCCGTGGTGAACTGCGTATTGTTTCAGTCTTCCACAACAAGGGCACGAAGACTCTGTACATTTTGCATCAGAGTTCCGTACACAAGAGTTTTCGAGTATTCCTACAAAGAAAAAACAGTAGCGGACGCCAAGGAATTAATCCGTTCTACCTAACCATCTGTAGTGGAATCTGTTACTTAAAAGCCTACGGACATCAACTCTGGAAATAGACGGATATCCATCGTTCATGAAGTATACGTTTTGTTGCGCTCATAAAGGCATATGTTGTAGCAGAGGGGGTAGAACATCCTCTAAGAATATTCCCTTCTCAGCGTAGGTGGAGGAAAATGAGGCTCTAAAAAACACTCCCCACCAATACTGCCCCAAACATTGTTGATGATGTGATTGCACAATTTCGTGAGAATTCTCGACAGCCTATAATAACGAATAGAACTAGACCTAAAATTGAACCTCGTGGGCCTCCACTCGTGATTTCTCCGTTACCAATAAAGTTTTTTGTCCTCCGAAATAATGAAGAGAAGAATAAAATGTGCAGGGAAATAAGGCGTTCCCTGTCCCATGTCTGTATAACAGGAATGTTCCTGAAAGTTTCGGCATACCTTAGCTTTATACTGGTGTGCAATCAGTTTAACTGTACACACACACACACACACACACACACACACACACACACACACATATATATATATATATATATATATATATATATATATATATATATATATATATATATATATATATTTATCAGGTTAGGTAGAAGTAATATTAGAGTAGATTGCCTCACCTTTGCAGATGATCTACCATTGTTAACTAGGGATATTACTGCAGCTCAAAAACAAATTGAAATTCTTAAAGAAGTTGCGGAAAAAGTGTGACTACAAATATCATTCGAAAAAACGGAATATATGACATGCAACAAACAAGCACTAAAGTTTTTGAACACGAAATATGGAAAAAGAAGAAGGGTGTCTTATTTTAAATGTTTGGGGGGAAATCACACAAGACAACGGTCTGGAAAAAGCTGCAAACGAAGTTCGCTATCAAAAAATGGTAACTGCATTCAGATTAACACAAAATATTTACAATAAGGAATCACTTTCTAAATTCAGTAAACCTAGGCATTACAGCACTGTAATGAAACATGATATCTTTACGGAGCAAACACTTTAATTTTAAATAGAAAGAGGGATACTGAAGAAATAGATTATTAGGAAAATATTAGGCCCCAAAACCTGCTGATGGAGAAACTTATCGACTGAGAAGTAATAAGGAAATAGAAAAATACTAAGACATACATGGTGACATGAGAAAACGAAGACTTAAATTTTATGGGCACATTTAAAGAATGGCGCCCAGTAGAATGACAAAGCAAATAGTATAATTCTACGAAAACAGAAGCGCAACAGAAGGAAGTAAGATCGCTGCGGTTAAGGAGGATCTTAAAATAACCGGTATAGCTCAGGCAGACGTTACAGATCTAAACACATTCAGACTGAAGATATTTGATTGGGAAGTTGGTCAGAGGGAAATTAGAAAATGGACTGGTGCACCGTGGTCTGATGAAAGAAAGAGACTTCATTCTGAAAGGATGAAACAAATTTGGACATGAAGGAAGAGGAACCGTCAAAATCGACATTCATTGATTGTGCTTCGTTTGGTCCTATTGCTCCCATACATGAATTATATATATAACAACGACGCATTACGAAGGGATTATCCGAATGGGACGGAAATTGGTAAATGTGATGTACACTGACAAACAAAAAAATGATTGTGATTTTAGAAAAAATGGACGAATTATTCAAGAGGAAGAGCGTCACAAATTGAGTAAGTCAATAACGCGTTGTTCCATCTCTGGGCATGATGCAAGCAGTTATTTGGCTTGGCATTGACTGACAGAGTTGTTGGACGTCCTCCTGAGGGATATCGTGCCAAATTCTGTCATAGAAAGCGGGCTGAGGTCATGACGGCCCTTGTGCTGACTACCATTGACCCCTGCACACCAACAAGCCTTTTTGCAGTGGAGCCGGGCACATTCAGCCTGGAATCTCATCGACTAGAGTCTTCTCTGACGAGTCTCACTTCGAACTGAGCTCCGGTGACCAATGGACGTGTCTGGAGACGCCCCAGACTGTCGCCCAGCATACGTCCTGAGAACCAGGAGTGATGGTCCAGGGTGCCATATCTTTTCATAGCAGGACGCCTTTGGTTGTCATCCACATCATCCTTACAGCAACGCCGTACGTCGGTGGTATTCTACGTCCAGCTTGTTGCCCTTCATGGCAAGCCATCCTGGGCTTCCATTTCAGTAAGATAATGTCCGCTCGCACACGGCGAGAGTTTCTACTGCTTGACTTCGAGCATTTAAACTCTCCCTTGGCCAGTAAGGTCGCCGGATCTCTCTCCAGTTGAAACCGTTTGGAGCATTATGGGCATGTCCCTCCAACCATCTCACTATTTTGACGATCGAGCACGTCAATTGGACATAATTTGGCACAATATCCCATGGGAGGGTATTGCAGTATAAGTGTATATGTGTATCTGGGTGCACTTATCACGGGATAATTATATATTTTTATATTTGTAATTATATTTTATGATTTTGGTTGGAGTGGCTTTAAATATTGTGGGCTAGCATGAGACTTTTAATTAACTTATACCGCGATAACACTCGTACGGACATCGGCTACCCCGAAATACGTACGATATAACATTTTTTAAACACAACTAGCGACTCACCGCCTTCTAATAAATAGTTTACGTGAGCGCTGCTATTTAGAAAAGAAAATATGCGTATTCTTACGCAAACTGTAATTATTACTATGGGTCTCAGGGGCTACTGGTTATTTACGTACCAGACTATATAAAGATTAACTGAGATACTGCAGAATGTAATGATTTTCAATATTTCTTGTTTATTATTTGCAAGGCAAAACTGGAGAGAATCTCATCTGCCGTTAGGCGGCCAAAATGAAACATACTGAAGTCACTCAGTGCTGTGAATTTTAGTAAATGAAATTTATTACTACGCTTTTTGACTTTGAAATTAATGGAAGATCAATACTGACAAGTCTCTCGCATTTACATTTAATATTATGACATGAAAGTTTAATTAAATAATACAGTCAGCGTAATGGCCGACTAAATCCTGCTAGGGGAGACGAGCTCCTTGCACTACGAAGTTCTGTAAAAACTTGGTTAATGAGAATTAGTGGTTGCGATCATTCGAGGTGACAACTAAGTCAATAATACGCACTTTCCAATAACAATTATAAGTATATTTTACTAAATTACAACGAAACTTACATTAAATATGAATCGTCCCCTTAGAAAAATTTATGAATGACTGTGCTGATAAACCTCTTACATTATTTGATTTTCAAACAGCTGAGCAGAACTGAACGTACTCAGACATTTCGCTCTTTACCTATTCTGATCAACAGAAAACTGACACACAATATTTTAAGCGCAACGCAATCTGACTTTCAAAAATCCCTACAAAAGAATGGCCCTGACTAACAATAACCTATACCTTTCACGAATCACTTATCTCACAAAAATCTTCGTTACTCGAACTACTGCAATACAGCGAGCGCCACTACTGCCATCTAAATAAAAGATTCTAACTACTGAAGGCAGTAACTACTGATAGGCATAGTTAGCAAATGAAAGATTTTGATAGAGAACAAACAATATATTTACCTTAGCAGTGTTCAAAAGTCATAATATAAATATCAGTTCATGATATCCAGTATTACAAATTTACTCTTTCTCATGGACACACGTCCAGATCGTCCGCTCTCAAAATTCTGCCATCTCTCTCCCCACAACTCCCACTGCTGGCGGCTCACCCCCAACTGCGCAACGCTATGCGCTGTTAACAGCCAACTGCCCAACAGTAGAATATTCCAACAATGTAAACCAGCCACAGACTGCACACAGCACAGTCAGTGATTTTCAAATAGAGCGCTACGTGGCGTTACCAATATAAAAACCTAAACAGCCTACTTACAAATATTATACAGCGCTACAATGGTGGCCTACCTCTAGACGAAACAAAAAACAGTAGAGCTTGTTCAATCAAAGCATTGTCTCTGATCTTCCTGGCCTATGTTACACAGAGATTATACCAAAAAACTGTGTTCTGTTAATTACATCGATATTTGTGTTTTGATAATAATAACTTACGTTTCTTTACTGTTTGTTACACATCGCGCAGAGGTACTTAGTCTTTAGATAATTTATGTTTCACAAGTCTCATAGCAAAAACTTCTTTTCCCTTTCTCCAAATGTCCATTTATGTGAATTACCGTCAAAAGGGCACCCAAGAACTCTCTCAATCAGAACCATGCCAAATAACTCCTTGCATGACGGCCAGAGGTGGACCAATGCGTTATTGACTTGCTCAATTTGTGAAGCTCTTTCTCTCGAATAAATTATTCAGTTTCTCTGAAATATTAATCGTTTGTTGGACTGTAGATGCACATCACATCTACCGATTTCCTTCGTGATGCATCTTTCTTTTGTCTTGGAGTGTATATAGGACAAGGCGACTACTGTCCATAAGCCAGAAATGCTTCTTCGAGTTCATGTATGACAACATATTTCATTATTCATGACATATTCACAATAAACTCCATCTGTGAGTCAAGCCGAGAACATTGGGCTTTGCCCTCGCGTTGAGCCGGCTGGCGGATATGTTTCGACACATGTCCTTGACTGCGCCACGCATTATAAGTGAAACGATGGCCACCTGCAGTTGGTGTCTAAAGAAACTTCTAATGACGGGACCACCCGGCACCACCCAGCGAGACTCGTTTACGACTCCCGCCGGGACTGTGGCCGCCCATTCACTGGCCGCGCCGCTTGCTGCTAAATATAGCGGCGGTTCTGTTCAGTGTGGCGGCGCTGAGTCACTCACGGCAGTAGGTGGAGTTGTAGCAGCGGCGGCGGCAGCAGTATACAGCCGGCGACCGAGCGCCCGCGCACCCACACAAGCGCTCGGCAGGTTATCCCGCGCTCATTAGACTGAAGTCCGCGGGCACGAGTGGGTCAGACTCCGACGTCACAAAAGCAGCGGCTCGCATGCTTGCTATCGCCTCTGTTGCCGCCACCCACACTCATCTCTGTGTATCCGTCTGCTTCTCTCCCATACACAATCCGCTAGCCGCTGTACAACAGAGTTGCGTAAAACCGACCGGTTAAAACTGATACCGCTATTTCATTTCCGAATAATCAGTATTTTTCTATATTTGGTTCGGTCGTGACAGGTTATTGTTATTTTTTCTCACAACAGACTAAAATAACCGAAGTGTCAATTAGCCACAGTAGAAGTACTGAAATTTTTCGTTTTCAAACAAACTGTTTTTAAAAAAGGAGTAATTTTTATTCGTAAAGTTTCCATTGGTTTGAAATATTGCGTTATTATAGAAAATAGGAAAAGCGATCAACTCTATTTTAATAACAACGCCGACAGAAATTTTAATTACTTTTTTGGCTCTTTCGTCTCTGGATCGAGACAATTCAATGAATTATAGTAATGGATATTAAATATCATACTTACTCTCGTCGCTTGAACATGGCTTTTCTTTGTTAAACGCCCGTTCGTGTATTTTTTACCGTGTTTCTTCTCTCTTTGTTTAAGATCAGTCTTTGTAATAAGACATCGCGTGAAGACGACGGTGGCTCGAGCTGACTGACTTTTTGCATAGAAGTATGGAACCTTTTGCCATGCCAAGTCAACCCACAATCTTACAGTGACTAAAGATACGAGTCAAATGATAATTGAATCAAGATCCCAAGCTGTCGACAGGCGTTGGTATACGTCAACGGGGACAGCTGAAAATGTGTGCCCCCCCTGGGACTCGATCGCAGGATCTGCTGCTTACATGGCAGACGCTCTATCCATTTTTTTTAATATCATTCTGTTCGCTTTTGTTCGTTGCGTCTGCTCGGGGCGGACGTCGTAAGACATCCGTTTAAGTTCACTGATGACCGATTAACTCAGTTTTTTTTTATTACAGAGAGTGCGTAACCCTCTGACCGAACACGCTGAGCTACCGTGCCAGCATCCATCTGAGCCACCGAGGGCACACAGGATAGTGCGACTGCAGGTATTTATCCCCTGCACGCCCCCCGTGAGACACACATTCCCAAGTTAATGTCCACACACTACACTCGTAGTGCCGCTGCCCATTACACTCATTACTCGCGGCAGACAATCTTACCTAATCCCGTAAGAGTTCGGGCAATGCGTGTGCAATCAGCACAGAAGAAGTTCAATGGCCGGGTAGCCTTAACTATATGAAGATACGAGGGTTGACTAAAAACTAATGCCTCCACTTTCATAACTCTTCAACAGTTGGCAGCATTGGTATGCAGCAGGTACTGGCTTGTAACGCAGCCTCTTCTCTACAGCTCCAGTTGGCGGGTAGCCTTAGCACTGAACGCCACCCTTGCTGGACACTGCATGGCGCAGTGTATATTGTTCCAAGTTTTTGTGGTTGTTGTCTTTCTCAGTCCGAACACTGGTGTGATGCAGCTCTCCAAGCTACTGTGTCCCGTGCAGTCCTCTTCATCTCCGAATAACTACTGCAACCTACAACCGTTTCAACCTGCTTACTGTATTCGTCTCTCGGTCTCCCCATGCAATTTTTACCCGCTACACTTCCTTCCAATACTAAACTGATGACGCCTTGGTGTCTAAGAATGGCTCGTACCAACCAATTCCTCTTTCAGTTAATTTGTACCTCAAATTTCTTTTGTTCAAATGGTTCAAATGGCTCTGAGCACTATGGGACTCAACTGCTGAGGTCATTAGTCCCCTAGAACTTAGAACTAGTTAAACCTAACTAACCTAAGGACATCACAAACATCCATGCCCGAGGCAGGATTCGAACCTGCGACCGTAGCGGTCTTGCGGTTCCAGACTGCAGCGCCTTTAACCGCACGGCCACTTCGGCCGGCAAATTTCTTTTGTCTCCAACTATATTCGGCACTTCCTCAGTAGTTTCGCGATCTACCCATCCAGTCTTCAACAGTCTTCTGCAGCACGACATTTTAAAGGGTTCTATTCTATTCTATTCCTGTCTGAATTGCGTATTACCCACGCAAGATTTCTAGACTCCTAAACATCTTTAGGTCCACTGTTTACGATGTGATAGTGAAGTGGAAACGTGAAGGAACACGTACAGCACAAAAGCGTACAGGCCGACCTCGTCTGTTGACTGACAGAGACCGCCGACAGTTGAAGAGGGTCGCGATGTGTAATAGGCAGACATCTATCCAGACCATCACACAGGAATTCCAAACTGCATTAGGATCCAATGTAAGTACTGTGACAGTTAGCCGGGAGGTGAGAAAACTTGGATTTCATGGTCGAGCGGGTGCTCATAAGCCACATAGCACGCCGGAAAATGCCAAACGTCGTCTCGTTTGGTGTAAGGAGCGTGAACATTGGACGATTGAACAGTGGAAAAACGTTGCGTATTGGGCGATACGATGGCAGGAAGTGGGTACGGCGAATTCCCGGTGAACGTCATCTGCCAGTGTGTGTAGCGCCAACAGTAAAATTCGGAGGCTGTGGTGTTATGGTATGTTCGTGTTTTTCATGGAGCCACGAACTTGTAAGTCATTTTCAGCCAGGCGCCCGGGTACTTTTGATCACATAGTGTATCTATGGGGCCCAAGTTATTTGCCAGACAGTAGTGCTGAGATTGCAATATTTTTGGATTAGTGCACAAGAGCGTTTTCAGTAGCGAGTTGGTCTCTGTAGTGGACGAAGCCAGAATTTTGAAGAAAGACGTTCTGTGGAATATTAGTGAATGTAAAATTTGGAATTACTGTAGACCATAAGAAAAGCAGGGAAAACTTTGTGAGAAGAATAAGATAAAGATGAAGAAGGTAACATGCTGGTATTAAGAAAGTCGCTTTCGAGTTTAAAGTGGCTCGAATGGGCGAAGTTAACAATCGCGTGTGAATGGTGAGAAACAACAATTGTCCTCTACGATGTTTCATCAAAATATGGTGACTTTTTGTGGTAAATATTCGTGAGCATTGTCAGCAATTTACCCACCAAGAGGCAAGATTCTAAAAATTGCTGGGATCGATGACCTTAATAGTTTAGTCCCGTGGGAACTTACCAATATGAAGGATTCAATGAGTTTGAGAACTGTCGTGATTCGGGCAGTAAATTTGATATAAAGTCTCGTAACAGTAGTGTGTCTCAAACAGTTATCGACTCAATGTAACACTATAAAATATTCACGTACTATATTGTTACTCATATGCAATGAAGTTAGGTTCACACTGAAAATTAAAACTCTGGAATTGCAAAAAGAAAAAAAAGTGAGATCCGTAAATGACATCCTATTTAAAAAAAAAAAAAAAACTATAAGTAATGCCACTCATTAATACTGCCAAAGTGACGAAGCAGGGAATAAACTTTAAAAAACGCGTACCAAACACAGACGCTAAGCAGCTATCGCTGACTGTCTAGTATAATGCCGCATTTTATGTTGGTATGCTGACGTAATATTTTTAGCGTGTGCGACTATTTTCCGCTACATCGCGCGTACACATCATTATGCCACTGTCTTTTACCGATATATATAGCATATCGTCTGGACTTAATTTACAAATTCAACGAAAACAGATACACAACGGCTTACCCAATATGATGAACGATGTAGCAGAGCGGGAATAACTGTGCACTGCTACGCTTAACATCAATGTTTTATAAGCAGCAACATCACGCGGTGGAATACTCTCCAAATTAATATAACTCTCAATACGGTATTATCGTGTCAGATTTGTTTGTAAACTCACGCTTTCAACGACTTCCTCTGTAATCGTCACCAGGAGTCATCTGTCGTCTTAATAGGACGTGTAGTACTTTCGTATTCAATTAGCGGAATTACGTCGTGGAGATGCACGAAGTCATGGAAGTTGTGTATGCTACCAGACAATACCTCTGTAATGGAGGGTCATCAGTAGCGATGCTGATTCTGTTAGGTCACGCTAACACTATCTGATCAAAATTATCCAGACTAGACACAACGGTAGCCGACCCTCCAGTATGAGAGGTGACGGAGTTTTGTAGTGAAGCAAAATGGGTCAGGAGAGGTCAAATGTAGAGTTCAAATGTAGAGCAGTCATCTGAATTACAGATCCGTCAGAAACATTTAAATCCTCCTAAAGCTGTAACGAAATAATAAGCAACCAGTTGCATAAAAGAAATATAATTTCTTTACCAGTTTCGTGCACTTAAATGCTCTTCTTCAAATGGTTATGCCTACCACATTATTTCCGAATGTCAATAATAAAGTGCAAACAGCACACTGCCATGGTCCTAGAAAAGCAGTAAGTAACACAATCTGAATCTATTGATACAACTGATTGTGTTAATGGATTCAGTATTGATTAGTTATTGCTCCTGCATATACACTACTGGCCATTAAAATTGATACACCACGAAGACGACGTGCTACAGACGCGAAATTTAACCGACAGGAAGAAGATGCTGTGATATGCAAATGATTAGCTTTTCAGAGCATTCACACAAGGTGGGCGCCGGTGGCGACACCTACAACGTGCTGACATGAGGAAAGTTTCCAACCGATTTCACACACAGAAACAGCAGTTGACCGGCGTTGCCTGGTGAAACGTTATTGTGATGCCTCGTGTAAGGAGGAGAAAAGCGTACCATCACGTTTCCGACTTTGATAAAGGTCGGATTGTTGCCTATCGCGATTGCGGTTTCCGTATCGCGACATTGCTGCTCGCGTTGGTCGAGATCCAATGACTGTTAGCAGAATATAGAATCGGTGGGTTCAGGAGGGTAATACGGAACGCGCTGGATCCCAACGGCCTCGTATCACTAGCAGTCGAGATGACAGGCATCTTATTCGCATGGCTGTAACGGATCGTGCAGCCACGTCTCGATCCCTGAGTCAACAGATGGGGGGGGGGGGGGGGGGGGGACGTTTGCTAGACAACAACCATCTGCAAGTACAGTTCGATGACGTTTGCAGCAGCATAGACTATCAGCTCGGAGACCGTGGCTGCTGTTACCCTTGATGCTGCATCACAGACAGGAGCGCCTCCGATGGTGTACTCAACAACGAACCTGTGTGCACGAATGGCAAAACGTCATTTTTTCGGATAAAGCCAGGTTCTGTTTACAGCATCATGATGGTCGCATCCGTGTTTGCCGACATCGCGGCGAACGCACATTGGAAGCGTGTATTCGTCATCCCCCGACGTGATGGTATGGGGTACCATTAGTTACACGTCTCGGTCACCTCTTGTTCGCATTGACGTTACTTTAAACAGTGGACGTTACATTTCAGATGTGTTACGACCCGTGGCTCTACCCTTCATTCGATCCCTGCGAAACCCTACATTTCAGCAGGATAATGCACGACCGCATGTTGCAGGTCCTGTACGGGCCTTTCTGGATACAGAAAATGTTCGACTGCTGCCCTGTCCAGCACATTCTCCAGATGTCTCACCAATTGAAAACGTCTGGTCAATGGTGGCCGAGTAACTGGCTCGTCACAATACGCCAGTCCCTACTCTTGATGAACTGTGGTATCGTGTTGAAGCTGCATGGGCAGCTGTAGCTGTACACGCCATCCAAGCTCTGTTTGACTCAATGCCCAGGCGTATCAAGGCCGTTATTCCGGCCAGAGGTGGTTTCTCAGGATCTATGCACCCAAATTGCGTGAAAATGGAATCACATGTCAGAGCTAGTATAATATATTTGTCCAATGAGTACCCGTTTATCATCTGGATTTGTTCTTGGTGTAGCAATTTTAATGGCCAGTAGTGTATTTCTTAGGACCATGGCATTGTGCTGTATGCACTTTGTTATTGACAATGGTAAACAATGCGGTAGGCATAACCGTCTTAGGGCACCCAAGTGCCCGAAACTGGTAAATAAATTGTGTTTCTTCTATGCAGCTGGTTGCTTATCATTTCATTATATACGAGTTCAGTTAAAAAAGAAAAGTAATGTCATCTTTGCCATCGATTTCGCTTTGGCCGGCCGCGAGTCGGTTGTTCATCGGGGGTTCGGCTATTAAAGTATGCAGCATGCAGGCAGCAGCTCTCGCTGTGTCCTGTTGTTGCGGTTACAACACGGTCGGGAGGTTGGGCCTTCCTTGGTGCGCATGCTCATCGCGCGTGGTTTTACTGGAGTTTTGCGGCCGGGGACGGTGGAAAGGTTTTAAGTTGCGGCACGAGGCGTGGTGTTTGGCTTTTCTCGCCACGCAGTGCGTGTTGAGAAGAGCTTGCCGGAGCGTCACCTGCCATTAACAGCTCGCCTGGGCATATGTTGTGTGTGTGATTTAAACAGGTCCAATTTTGTGCTTATCTATATTTGTTAATGGTCAACTACGGTTGTCTTCAGTGACGAGGCTGATATGTCAAAGCTATGTCACATGTGACATGATACCGGGTCTTGGGCTTTGCATCTTAGTTTCCTTCCATTTGATGAAGGACCTGCACCTACGTATGCGTAAGGAAACGCGATGAGCTCCTCGTTATTGTGTGATGATATATCTAAAATTGTTGTAACCATGGTGATTAAGTACCAATATTTGCACCTTAATTTGCGAGTAAGGAATTACTAAGTTGTCTCGTAATAGTACATCACATTCCATGAAAGTGTAGTTCTGGTAGGCTCTTGCCCGCATAAGTAATACACCGTTCTTGCGATTACTTATCAAGGAACAATCTTATTTACGTGTGTGTTGCAGTGTTTGAATAAATTCTTAAGTGTTGATTTAAAAGAAAAAAAATTTGGCGAGCCTTCCTGTTTTAATATTATGTTTCATTCTTGCTGTAGTATACAGAGAAGTTGCAGCATTAGAAAATTGTAGCGAAATGCAGGAAGATCTGCAACGGATAGGCACTTGGTGCAGGGAGTGGCAACTGACTCTTAACATAGACAAATGTAATGTATTGCAAATACATAGAAAGAAGGATCCTTTATTGTATGATTATATGATAGCGGAACAAACACTGGTAGCAGTTACTTCTGTAAAATATCTGGGAGTATGCGTACGGAACGATTTGAAGTGTAATGATCATATAAAATTAATTGTGGGCAGGCGGGTGCCAGGTTGAGATTCATTGGGAGAATCTTTAGAAAATGTAGTCCATCAACAAAGGAGGTGGCTTACAAACCACTCGTTCGACCTATACTTGAGTATTGTTCATCAGTGTGGGATCCGTACCAGGTCGAGTTGACAGAGGAGACAGAGAAGATCCAAAGAAGAGCGGCGCGTTTCGTCACAGCGTTATTTGGTAAGCGTGATAGCGTTACAGAGATGTTCAGCAAATTCAAGTGGCAGACTGCAAGAGAGGCGCTCTGCATCGCGGTGTAGCTTGCTGGCCAGGTTTCGAGAGGGTGCGTTTCTGGATGAGGTATCGAATATATTGCTTCCACCTACTTATACCTCCCGAGGAGATCACGAATGTAAAATTAGAGAGATTCGAGCGCACGGAGGCTTTCCGGCAGTCGTTCTTCTCGCGAACCATACGCGATTGGAACAGGAAAGGGAGGTAATGACAGTGGCACGTAAAGTGCCCTCCGCCACACACCGTTTGGTGGCTTGCGGAGTATAAATGTAGATGTAGATGTTTGTAATATGAATGTGTAATTGCAAGTGTGCTGTTGTAGTTGATTTATGTTTCAGTTGTACGGAGCGCTACGTATTTCGTCCGGTACGGCGGGACGTGGCACCGGGGGCTGACGACTTGGCCGTTGCCAGTGGACCTGTGATTCGTTTGACCGGCTCCATGTTGCTGGCCTTCTGTCTTGATCTCGTCCTTAAGTTGAGTATTGCTGTTCTCTTTGTTCCTGGCGTTGTCAGGTCGTTAAGCTTTGTAGCTCGTTCCTCTGCCTGTTTGGCGGATGCATCTTTCGCTCGAAATATGAACTTAAACCTGTAAAACTTGTTTCACTCTGTAATTAGTACCCGATCAGATCGCTGGAGGCTCCACCTTATTAATTCTGTATTCCGTTATCAGTCATTTGTACCATGTTTGTACCATGTATGCTGATTGTGAAGTTTAATTTTTATAAAGGAGCGTTTTATGTGCATATGTTGTCAGGGAATGTTTAGATGTTGAGACGCTGTTTTTTTAATTTGTTTGTTATTTAATTAGTGCCTACCTGTACTGGCATCAACTGGATTTTTCCTTAGTCAGAGGTTTGTATGCCCAGTGTCTTCACTGCCGAGCACTGAAGTTTCAGAAGTTGCCTTATTATTACTGGTGGGCCTTATGCCTTAATGTTATACCTTGGTGTGAATTTATGTTGCAAAAGAGAAGTCATTGTACAAGATAAACTTGCGTGTTCAGAGTTTGGCAAGTTTTGATTGTACTAAGTATTTGCACCAACAGAAAATTTCTTAATGTTTTATGCATTAGTTATGCAGATTTCAACAGGGGTTTAAGAAAACTTTTTATTGTGCTCCTGTGAGGTCGTTAAATTTATCGCTTTTGTTGTATTTAAATTGAGGAAGCTAATAAACATTGTTTAACACAAGCTGTGTATGTTTAGTCCCTGTCGCATTATTGGACGCAAATAGTGCGTTCCAGCTCGTAACTTTCAAAGTGGTACCAGCAATCCAGTTAGCTTAGCTCAGCGACTGTCCAAGACCAACACCACTGGGCGGTGGAGAAGTGATTTGGAGTGATGAATTACGCGACACCCTGCAGCAATCCGATGGAAGGATCTGGGTTTGACAAATGCCTGAACAACTTTACCTCCCGTCACGTGTAGTGCCAACACTGAATACACAGAAGGTGGTCATGTCATTTTGATTTTGTAAGTTGCATGAATATCAAGAGCTCAGATGGAAACCCAGTTCTAAGAAAAGAAGGGAAAGCAGAAAGGTGGTAGGAGTATATAGAGGGTCCATACAAGGGCAATGTTCTTGAGGACAATATTATGGAAATGGAAGAGGATGTAGATGAGGATGAAATGGGAGATATGATACTGCGTGAAGAGTTGAACAGAGCACTGAAAGACCTAAGTCGAAGCAGGGCCCCGGAAGCAGACAACATTCCATTAGAACTACTGACAGCCTTGGGAGAGCCAGCCCTGACAAAACTCTACCATCTGGTGAGCAAGATGTATGAGACAGGAGAAATACCGTCAGACTTCAAGAAGAATATAATAATTCCAATCCCAAAGAAAGCAGGTGTTGACAGATGTGAAAATTACCGAACTATCAGTGTAATAAGCCACGGCTGCAAGATACTAACACGAATTCTTTACAGACGAATGGAAAAACTGGTAGAAGACGACCTCGGGAAAGATCAGTTCGGATTCCGTAGAAATGTTGGAACACGTGAGGCAATACTGACCCTACAATTCATCTTAGAAAATAGATTAAGGAAAGGCAAACATACGTTTCTAGCATTTGTAGACTTAGAGAAAGCTATTGGCAATGTTGACTGGAATACTCTGTTTCAGATTCTGTAGGTGGTAGGGATAAAATACAGGGAGCGAAAGGCTATTTACAATTTGTACAGAAACCAGATGGCAGTTACAAGAGTCGAGGGGCATGAAAGGGAAGCAGTGGTTGGGAAGGGAGTGAGACAGGGTTGTAGCCTATCCCCGATGTTATTCAATCTGTATATTGAGCAAGCAGTAAAGGAAAGAAAAGAAAAATTCGGAGTAGGTATTAAAATCCATGTAGAAGAAATAAAAACTTTGAGGTTCGCCGATGACATTGAAATTCTGTCAGAGACAACAAAGGACCTGGGAGAGCAGCTGAACGGAATGGACAGTGTCTTGAAAGGAGGATATAAGATGAACATCAACAAAATTAAAACGAGGATAATGGAATGTGGTCGAATTAAATCGGGTGATGCTGAGGGAATTAGATTAGGAAATGAGACACTTAAAGTGGTAAAGGAGTTTTGCTATTTGGGGAGCAAAATAACTGATGATGGGCGAAGTAGAGAGGTTATAAAATGTAGACTGGCAATGGCAAGGAAAGCGTTTCTGAAGAAAAGAAATTTTTTAACATCGAGTATAGATTTAAGTGTCAGGAAGTCTTTTCTGAAAGTTTTTGTGTGGAGTGTAGCCATGTATGGATGTGAAACGTGGTCGATAAGTGGTTTAGATAAATAGAGAATAGAAGCTTTCGGAATGTGGTGCTACAGAAGAATGCTGAAGATTACATGGGTAGATCACATAACTAATGAGGAGGTATTGAATAGAATTGGGGAGAAGAGAAATTTGTCCCACAACTTGACTAGCAGAAGGGATCGGTTGGTAGGACATATTCTGAGGCACCAAGGGGTCACCAGTTTAGTACTGGAGGGCAGCGCAGCGGGTAAATATCGTAGAGGGAGACCAAGAGATGAATGCACCAAACAGATTCAGAAGGATGTAGGTTGCAGTAGGTACTGGGAGATGAAGAGGCTTGAACAGGGTAGAGTAGCATGAAGAGCTGCATCAAACCAGTCTCTGGACTGAAGACCACAACAACAACAAGTTATCGATGTGCACCTCAGAGAGAGAACAAGTTATGTTACTGTTAAACAGTCTTTGGTCTTTACCTCTGCGCGGTCTGATACATTATTATTTGAAGTGTGGTAGGTGACGGACATATTCAGTAGCGCTGTGTTGACTTTTGATTGTATCTGATAGATGAAGGAAGATTTATTGTAAAAGAGAGCAAGAATGAACATGATGTACGTATTGGAAGATTCAAAGGCTATAAATTTTGAATAATGTCATTTTTTCTAAGAGAAGAAGTTGAGGTAAGACTGCAGCACTGCCTAGCTATTTTTTTTTGAATGGTTATTGTTAGCTAGCTAACTTTGTTCACTTGCTCAGAGCTGATAGAAAGACCACCGCACTTCCCTGAATCATGCATTAACATATCACCTGGTTAAGCTCTTTGGTTTTTATAGAAACGCTCTGTTAACATTGTACCCTATTCAAATAATTGTTCACTTTCTCAAACTTAGTATTGTTTACACCAATATTATGTGCGAAGATCACACGAAATGTTACTCTGCCCTTTTGAATACAACTTCATTCTAAAATCGTCGTCTTGGAATATCGTTTCATAGGAATAGCTACTCTCCCCAGTCCACTGTTCAAAGAAGGTTTATTGTTGAACATAACAACAGTGCACCATGCGTTAAGCAACAGGTTGAATATTGTTTGTGAATTATATTTAAAAACAGAAGTACAGTTTAGTTCTTGCCTGCTCGCTGTTTGCTGTTGCGCTTTCGAGAAATCTGCAACAACGTCGTCAACATGCGAGGTAAGTTGACAGTTTGATTAGGGCCAGTTAATTGTTTTACTTCAGTTGCGCTTTTAATATAAAGACAAGTGGTATTCGTACCAGATATAGTTGAATTTAAATTAGGTTCTGTTTAGTCAAAGATTAGCATACGAGTTTAAGTTGGATAACAGTTTGTAGGGGCATAATTTGGTAATACGTAGACTTTTATAGAATGGGAGGTAAAGTCGGGCTAAGTTTCATGCAGAAATGTAGAGCGGGGAGCTCGCATAGTATCGGAGTGTTTTTCATGATTAGGGTGTGATCACCTTATTGCACTTAAGAAAACGCTGAATGTGGAGGATATGAATAGATTTTACAGAATTGTGTACTGTGCACAGTAGAACAGTCCGGAGACGACGAGTAATTGTATGAGCATGGCCTTTCACGCTGCCGTAAACTAACAATGTTGCAATGGTTTGTGGACAACAGAAGTCCTGAAATGGACTGGTCTGCAAAGAGTCCCAACCTGAAACCAGTAGAATACCATTGGGGTGAGTTAAAACTTTGACTTCGCTCCAGGTCCATCGTCGAACCTTCTCTGGTTTGAGCTCTTGAGGAAGAATGGTCTACCATTCCTCCACAGACATTTAGACACCTCTTTGAATGTGTCAGCAGCAGAGTTCAACCGTCATAAAGGCGAAGGCAATATACATCCAATACTTTTCATCGCATAATGTACTATAACAGCAACACTTGGTGAAAACTGACCCGGCCGCTGTGGCCGAGCGGTTCTAGACGCTTCAGTCTAGAACCGTGCTGCTGCGACGGTCACAGGTTCGAATCCTGCCTCGGGCGTGGATGTGTGTGATGTCCTTAGACTAGTTAGGTTTAAGTAGTTCTGAGCCTACAGGACTGTTGACCTCAGATGTTAAGTCCCATAGTGCTCAGAGCCATTTGAACCATTTGAATTTGGTGAAAACTGCAGGGGTGGTAGAATGAAAGAATTGAAGAGTCA
The DNA here is from genome assembly GCF_021461395.2 of Schistocerca americana. NCBI lineage: Eukaryota > Metazoa > Arthropoda > Insecta > Orthoptera > Acrididae > Schistocerca > Schistocerca americana. The sequence continues at coordinate 429,975,988 of NC_060126.1, read as the reverse complement.
GTCGTAGGTATCAGTATACTAGCACATCATTGATGGTGTCGTACGCTGCAGTTACGCTGAAATAAAGCAAGCGACAGGACTAGAGAAGCGTATCGATTCAACCACGAAGCTGAAAACCAACACTACAAATGGCAGAACTATCTCTGAGCGATGTCTGGATGGATGGGTCTATAGGGGGATTGACCTGGAAAGGCTAGTTGCCGCAGAAACATTCATGAAACATTGGGAGTGTACATCCCGAGGACCTAAAGTGCAATGATCACACAATACTAGTAGCAGAAAAAGTAGATGCTAAGCTGACTCATTGGATGACTCCTAAAGCAGCGTAAATCATCCAGCAAAGAAGTAGCTTCCAAAATTCTCGTTCGACAGATATGACTTTCGCTCCTCAATGTTGGACCTTCAGCTCTTGGGGTCAATAGGAGCAAGAGAGGAGATCCTGCGAAACACTCAGTGTTTCGTCACGGATTCGTTTAGTGATCGCTAGATAGTTACGAAGATACTCATGAAACTCCAGTGGGAGACGCAGCAAGAGGAGTGTTGCGCGGGGGGAGAGATTTACTGTTAAAAAATCCGAGAGCGGAATTTTCAAGAAGAGTTGGGCAACAGATTAGTTCTTCCCGCATACGTCTCGCGATGGCAGAAAAAAGTGTCAGTATTTGGCCGACAATAGGAGAAAAGGTGGTGGCGTAAAGTTAGTGACCACCTGACTTTGCCCCTGTGTCCTGGTGTAAACACCAAACCTCTCCGCAGTGTCTCATGACGTGAGGGCATGCACCCCTGTTAATGGCGGCCCGTCCGTCGGATGAGGAAATTAAGCTGGGCGGCTCCCGTAGTGCTGTTCGCGAAGAGTAGACTGTGTGCCGGCAGCAGGTTTCACCCTCTCCCTTCTCTCAACTTCATCATCATCACGCAACACAAACATTAAACAGTATTACACTACACACACGCACACACAGTACATACTTTCCTTTCTTTCCTTCACTTACACCATAGTCCCACAGCGATCGCAGGGTCGGCATGGTTACAACGGATTTGGCAAGGTTAGTTTTAGAGGAGGCTGGATGCCCTTCCTGCCATCACCCCATACCCCCAGGGATGGAATCAGTGTACCCCAGCTGTCTGCATCTAGTGTAAATCGTGAAATAGTGCGGACGTGTTTCAAATGTCTGCGACGCGTGTAACTGAGGCGGAACGTGGGGACCAGCCCGGCATTTACCTAACGGGATGTGGAAAACTGCCTAAAAACCACACCCAGGCTGGCCGGCACACCGGCCCACGTCGTTAATCCGCCGGGCGGCGCTCTCGGATACCCTGGCGGGTCACACACAGTACATACATGTAGTGTTACAAATTTGTACTGGAGCATGTTGCAAATAAATAAACAAAACAATAGTAATAATACGTATCGATGAATGACCAGGGGAAAAACTCAGCTGTTTTTCCTGCGGATCATCTGAGAATGGAATGGGAAAGGGAGAAGTGACAGTTTTACCAGGAATCCCTCTGCCACACACTACAATTTGGTTTGCAGAATGTACGCCGATCCTGGAAAGCAACCGAAACTGCTTAAAATTAGTAAGGCACATTGCCATGTCGAAATTACCATTAAGCAGATCCCAAGTGGAACTAAATTGTACGTGGTGACAGGAATCCAGACCTTTGCTTGTGACGCCCAGTCCGCTTATGATTGTGTCAACTGAGCAAGTCCAAGATTGTGCCTTGTTGGCACCTATACATAACTTCACGCAAACTGCTTTCGGTGAAACACTGTTGAGATTAACGGTATTTAGTGGTGAATATTACTAATCTCCCTTTGTTCTTTCTTTTGTTTCCCGGGTTCGATTCCCGGCGGGGTCAGGGATTTTCTCTGCCTCGTGATGGCTGGGTGTTGTGTGCTGTCCTTAGGTTAGTTAGGTTTAAGTAGTTCTAAGTTCTAGGGGACTAATAACCACAGCAGTTGAGTCCCATAGTGCTCAGAGCCATTTGAACCATTTTTCTTTTGTTATTATTGATATAAATATTTCCACGTTCTACTTAAGACCATCTGTCAGCTGACCATAAATTTTTATTCTACTTACTGTATAATTAGTTTCATCCACTTTTGTTTCTCAACTGTATTTTATTTGAATTTGTGCAGGAAAAAATCTCAAAGAGCAAGGTAGATTCTTGAAAACAAGAAACCAGCAGCCAAACATTGTTAATATCGCTATTCATTTATTCAAGTAACCGGCAAATAATGTTAAAAACGAATGTAATCAAAAAGTGAAGAGGTGTCTGAAGATGAGCCTGTCAGTTGGAAACCGGGAACGGCGTTATTTCTGTGAATAAGTAGCATTATTGACAGTCGTCGGTTGCTGTTTCCTTCTCTGCAACAACCAGCGTGTATTATGCTCCAACACTCTACGGGTGTACTGCCAGTTCGTAGTGTCCAACGGGCACAGTGTTTCGGCAGTCAGACATATGGCCATCGTCAGATGCACTGACGAACTGAGCTCCTAAGGGCGCGCAGCCGACCAATCCCCCCTGCCCACGCGCCGTTCGTCGGCGGTCGCGGAGACGCTAGCGTCGGCGTCTGTGGTGCCGCTGATGTAAGTTCGCTGTCTGCCCTGGTCGTCAGATCGTTTTGTTTGCTGAGAGTCTTCTTAATTAAACTCGGTGCTGGTTCCCAAGTCTTGCTAAGACTATAGCCGCAATCTCGGTTGATGAGATCCTCCTTGGTGCGAATTTCTATTGCCTCTCTAACGACGCTGTCCCAGTATTGGGAAGGACGTGCCAAGATCCTGGTACGTTCTTACTCCGTCGCGTGATTCTCGGACAAACCGTGCTCTGCGACCGCTGACTTATTGGGATACGTCAGCCGAATGTGTCTGTCGTATTCTCGGCAACATTCTGCGGTGGTATCTCTGTCCGATGTATGTCTTTCCACATTGACAGGAAAACTGGTATATGCTGGCCTTCCGCAAACCGAGATCATCTTTGACGCTTTCCAGTATTGCTCGTGTTCTAATGGGCGGGCAAAATACAGTTTTTAGCCGTAAAGACAGTGGCTGCCTCTTCTTCCATCTTCACAGGATGTACTATTGTAGTAGGGTGGAGAGAGCGCCTAATCTGCTGTTCTGGGTACCCGTTTTTTCAGGATACAGTTCTGAGGTGTTCTGGAGCAGACACTCTGCGTCCAAAATGGTGCGCGGTCTGTATACTAGTGTTTTTACAGGTTGTAAGGTAGCACAATAAATGAAGGTCAATTTCGCGCTTTACATAAGGGTTTTATACATCATAATGGGAAGGTGAATATGACGCCTAACTTACTTCAGCAGTAATGAGCAGATTTGCCTATAAGTATGTAAGGCAAAAGGGATGAAACTCAATCGACGGTATTGACACACCACTCCTATATAATGCATGCCAATGAGCAGAAGGTGAAAAAAGCAGCAAGAGGAAACGTTTTGTGTGGAAGACAGTACAGGCAGATGCAGAGGCTGCACCCCGGGAGGCACTACAGAAAGCTCTTAAGGGGGCGCGTCCCACTGCGGGTCAGCGACCGGACAGGTGATGCATACTGCAGGGCGAGTAACGGACCGTCAGAAGTAGGACAGAAAGAAGCTTTAGAAAACTGCGTTTCGGAATGCCGAAGGGATACGGACAAAACCAGAGACGCATTAAATCACGTGAACTGCAAGTGGTACACATGTGATAGACACATGTAACTTTTTAGGTGTCTGGACCAGGCACAAAACGTCCGATTGGCGGAAACGCATTGGGAAGAGTCAAGTGCCGAGATTTCGACACAGTTTAATGGTAGGATCCTTGCGATTGGTAGAGAGAATTTCCACAAAATAAGAGAAATGCTCCTATTGGTCGAAAAAAGCCGTGAGATGGAGAATGCAAGAACCCAGATGTGGAGACAGTTCGGCTATGAGAAAGACGAGACGGAAATTTCTGAAGACTCCTCTTTGAACTGGCATCAAGTTCAGAATGGTGCACATAACTCTCTGTATGACGCAGAGGAGACATTTGTGTGAACACTGCGTTCACAGTGGCTGACCTGTAGCTAGAAATTAGCTGTAGCATCGTTGAGCTCCAACTGTGGAGAAACAAACCAGCCAGTTAGTTAACTGTTATTACAAGAACTGACAGTGCATTAAAATATGCATGCTGCTCCAGCCATGTGCGTGCATATCGCTATAGTCTGAGACTAGGGATGAGTTCATGTTTTCTCACATATCAAGAAACATAGGGAGAGTTTCTGCTGAAAATTTCAGCAAAGGTTTAATTAGTTTTATAGGAATTTCAAAGGGCGAGAGCAGCCAGGCAGATGACAACTCATCACAGCTAAGGTAAATATCGCGTGCAGAGGAGTAAACTTGTTGGTTCATCAGCTTGCATGGACTGTAAACTAGAGCGACCTTGGGTAATCTTTTGCTCGACTTGTCACAAAACTAAGCATCTCACGTGGAGTTGATTGTCATCCTAAAAATATTACTGAACGTTGAACCGGAATCGGATGATTTATTGTAGTACTGGCCAACATCATAGCGTAATCATAAGAAGAAGTTTGTAAAGAAACTTCTAGTTGAAATTAAATGTTGTTGTGTTTAGGATTATTGAACTTTGTGAGAGTTACAATTTAATACAGTTGTGTTTAGGATTAGTTCACTTTCAGAGGCCAAGATGCGTCATTTTGACAACTGTCTTAACATTGTCACAATGTAAACTGTGTCAATGCGTGTATTTCCGTGACAAAATTGCAATATTAAACAACATCATTACAGCTTACACAGTTATGTTCAGTCATAGAATAAGAGACCACCTACCCATAACCTTACAAATGGCGACCCTGCCAGGATGGCAATTGTTCTGCCTGGATGGCAATTAGTCAAATTAGAAAGGGAAATTGAAATTTTTGAATTAAAAAAAAAATTAATTTTTTGTTTTGCTGTTTTTATGACGAGGTTACCCAATGTATAGTGGTCAGAATGCAGTAAATGTGTGATCCAAAGTGTAGAAAAGTTGCATTAATAAATGAGATAAGGTTAAATTTGGTGCAAAAGTAGCTGTGCATGACCTTGCTGGTGCGGCGAAGTTTTTCACGTCGTTGTTGATTTGGGTTGAAATTCTACAAACAGTGAACAGCGTTGATAATTATGTGTACATAGTCTAAGAAACTTTCTATGATGTTTTGGAAACGTGTAAGATCATATAACTTGATTTTGACGAGAGCGGAAGCTCGCGCAATTCGAACAAGGCAGAGGTTAGTTGAACGATCGGAGATGGCGGAAGAACGGAGATTATCGCAGATAAGGCAAAATGAAGATCTAGACAAGATACAGACTGATGTACAACAAAAAGTATCGAGTGCGAGTCACGGAACGGAAAGTAGTGTTAGTGCAGAGGGAATGGTGGTAGTTTCACGATTAGTGTCACAGTCTGAGAATTCACAAAAACAAACAAATGACGGAGCTAATGGGCCAGAAGTAGAATCAGAGGACGAACAACTTCAGTACGTTGAACCAAATATTGTGATTCTAAATCATACGGGACAGTTTCCAACAGAAAGAATGTCTGTAAGTGCGTCCGCACTATGCACGGAAGTCGGTGAGACGCGACGTGAAAGACGCGAACGGCAAAATTTACATCAAATAGTGACAGCTGACGATGGCGAAGAGTCAGATAGTGTGTTCGCAATATTGAAGCAACTCACTACCGTCATAACGCAGGCAAATGCAGGGTTAGCAGACTTGAAATAAATGCAGGGTTAGCAGATTTGAAAACTGAAACGGCGGATATAAAGTCCGAAACGGCGAATTTAAAAACAGCAACAGATGCGGGGTAATCGGCAACCAATGCTGCCTTAAATGGTCTCAGATTTGAAACCTATGCTGGGTTCGAAAAAGTCCGCAAAGATCAACAAAAACTACGAACAGAAGTCAATGAACAGTTCACTGAAATCCGGAAAGAGGCGAGAGACTCGCGCGAGCTTATACACTCGTTAATGGCTGACCAGAAAAAAATGCATTCTAAAATTGACCAGGTGCAGGATGCACTGTCTAATGTCAATCAAAGAGTGGATAAGTTAGAACGTAAGACGGCTGGTAAGGCGCAACAAATCGTGGAAGAGCTCAATGTCACAAAAAGTGTTACGCGAGGCGCATTAAAAGGATTCGATACACAGATAGAAAGCATAGTCTCGAAAAATCAGAAACAGTATGAACAGCTTCGTACAGAACTGAAACAGTGTATTGAGAGCCGTACAGAAAGTAGTAGTGAATCAATGGAATCGATAGTATCATCCGATATAGTGATGAACAGAAATCCAGAAGTAAACGAGGCAGTCGTGCAGTCTTCCGTAGCAGTAGCGGAAACACAAAAAAGGCATGAGATTCCAGGCGTATATCCAAAAGAGGTTGCGTCAATAATTACCGAAACTAAACAGAAGCAAATAGGAAAAGAGCAGTTAACACAGGTGCGCGATGCAGGTAATGTGCGGTCACAGCAGACAATGGAGCGAGAAACGGTAAACGTGAGCATTCCAACAGAGCGGCAGCCGACCCTCCGAACGTGCGCGAGCGACGCGAGTACAGGGCAAGTTACGGCGACACATGTACCAATTCCGCAATTTCCAAGTTACAGTACAACGGGTTATAGACCGCAAGTCAATATGAATCAAATGTTGTTGTTGTTGTCGTCTTCAGTCCTGAGACCGGTTTGATGTAGCTCTCCATGCTACTCTATCCTGTGCAAGCTTCGTCATCTCCCAGTACATACTGCAACCTACATCCTTCTGAATCTGCTTAGTGTATTCATCTCTTGGTCTCCCTCTACGATTTTTACCCTCCACGCTGCCCTCCAATACTAAATTTGTGATCCCTTGATGCCTCAGAACATGTCCTACCAACGGGTCCCTTCTTTTTGTCAAGTTGTGCCACAAAGTCCTCTTCTCCCCAATTCTGTTCAATACTTCCTCATTAGTTATGTAATCTACCCATCTAGTCTTCAGCATCCTTCTGTAGCACCGCATTTCCAAAGCTTCTATTCTCTTCTTGTCCAAACTATTTATCGTCCATGTTTCACTTCCATACATGGCTACACTCCATACAAATACTTTCAGAAACGACTTCCTGACACTTAAATCTATACTCGATGTTAACAAATTTCTCTTCTTCAGAAAGGCTTTCCTTGCCATTGCCACTCTACATTTTAGATCCTCTCTACTTAGACCATCATCACTTATTTTGCCGCCCAAATAGCAAAACTCCTTTACTACTTTAAGTGTCTCATTTCCTAATCTAATTCCCTCAGCATCACCCGACTTAAATCGACTGCATTCCATTATCCTCGTTTTGCTTTGGTTGATGTTCATCATATATCCTCCTTTCAAGACACTATCCATTCCGTTCAACTGCTCTTCCAAGTCCTTTGCTGTCTCTGACAGAATTACAGTGTCATCGGCGAACCTCAAAGTTTTTACTTCTTCTCCATGGATTTTAATATCTACTCCGAATTTTTCTTTTGTTTCCTTTACTGCTTGCTCAATATACAGATTGAATAACATCGGGGACAGGCTACAACCCTGTATCATTCCCTTCCCAACCGCTGCTTCCCTTTCATGGCCCTCGACTCTTATAACTGCCATCTGGTTTAGGCGCGCAGTCCGGAACCGCGCGACTGCTACGGTCGCAGTTTCGAATCCTGCCTCGGGCATGGATGTGTGTGATGTCCTTAGGTTAGTTAGGTTTAAGTAGTTCTAAGTTCTAGGGGACTGATGCCCACAGATGTTAAGTCCCATAGTGCTCAGAACCATTTTTTTGCCATCTGGTTTCTGTACAAATTGTAAATAGCCAAGCTTTCTCTAAGTCTACAAATGCTAGAAACGTAGGTTTGCCTTTCCTTTATTTTCTAAGATAAGTCATAGGGTCAATATTACCTCATGTGTTCCAACATTTCTGCGGAATCCAAACTGATCTTCCCCGAGGTCAGCTTCTACCAGTTTTTCCATTCGTCTGTAAAGAATTTGCGCTAGTATTTTGCAGCTGTGACTTGTCAAACTGATAGTTCGGTAATTTTCACATCTGTCAACACCTGCTTTCTTTTGGATTGGAATTATTATATTCTTCTTGAAGTCTGAGGGTATTTCGCCTGTCTCATACGTCTTGCTCACCAGATGGTAGAGTTTTGTCAGGACTGGCTCTCCCAAGGCCGTCAGTAGTTCTAATGGAATGTTGTCTACTTCCGGGGCCTTGTTTCGACTCAGGAATCAAATAGGATGGCAAAACACTGAACCATTTACGAGAAATTTAACCCAATCATTCAGTCCGATACACGAGGAGCGGTAACTGCACACCACTGCGTAGAGACGATGAAAATGGGACGTAAATCTGTCATCTCAGGTCCCAAATATGGTAGAACGAACACGAGAAAACATGACATCGTGGAAGGGAACGGCTAAAGTTGAGAAAACACAAACGCTGTATGGCGGAATAGAAAAATTTGACAATGATCACTTTCTGACAGTTAGAAAATTCCATTACAAAGAAAGCGGAAACGGCCTTCACCCACGCTCGTTTATAAATCAATTCCAGATCGGTTTATCAGAGCATTGGCCACTTAGCCATAAACGTGACTTCATTTGTGGGAATAGGGATGGAGCAATAGCGGAAACCATGCAAAGAGTAGCTGTAAACAGTCAAGCATATGAACAATTTAAATCCGTATTCTTGGAGCGATGCTGGTTCACGGAAACCCAAAATAGAATCAAGTATGAGTTGTTGCAGAAAGAGTTATTCGAATATTCAGAAGAAAAGAAACCGGTTAGAGTTTCCGAAGAACGACAAAAAAGAATCAGGTTTAGATAATCCATACAGTGATGGGGAACTGATACGAATGTACAGAATGAAGATATCGTTAGGTTATCAGCAGTCATTGGTTGGTAGGGCAGGAGATCATACACAACCCCATAAAGGGATGTTAAGAGAACGTGAATTCATCTTCAGTGGAGATGACGCGAAGAAACAACGTGCAGTCAGAGAAAACGATGGTAGGGGGCATAATAGCAACCCAATAGGCTCTAATAATAATTACAATGGCAATGATAACGTAGGAAAAGGTAATCGTTGCGGGAGGAGTGGCAATCGCCCATGGGATAACAATAATAACTACGGTTTTAGAAACGCGCAGAGGACGAACAATAATTATGGTTTTGGTGGGCCGCGGAATTACAATAGTGGATTTGGTTCTAGAAACTACGGTGGTAACTATGATCCGAGGTATAATCCCCTCCAAACGAAGCCGGAAAGTTTAGAGGTTTTCAGCAACAAAATCCAAGTTATTCAGGTGGAAATGGAATGGTCAGAATGCAGAAAGGTTGGGAAAATCAAGCTTCAGCAGGACAAAATACGCGAAATGAAACGGTACAGAAAGTCGTGTTGAGGCCACCAGACTCAGGTAAAAGACAGAATTGACGAGATGAACGGTACGAAGGCCAGTCACAAGTGATTCAATCGAATAAGGAAGTTAATTCTATAATTAAACACGTAAATAGACTTAGTTTTAATCAGTAAAATTCAGAAGTAGGTTTAGGGGGAGATCGGATACGAACACCAGCATGTTGGGATTCAATTGACTGGGAATCGACCGATGATGAGGAACAGGAGTTAATAATGGTGAATATAGACAGTAATACAAAAACTGATGAAGACCAAATCGTAAAAAGTGTAGCTCATTTACATAAAACGGAGAGAGAAATACTATGCCAAGATGATAGTGTATACTAGGTTTGCACCATGTCAGTCATTTGAAATATATAAAGGCTAGGCATTGGAAAAAAATGTCCAGGAATTAAAGACAGGTAACAAAATGCAGATAGATAAAAACTTTTAACTTGTACTTATCTCAGTTAACTAAATAAACTCCTGGAAATGGAAAAAAGAACACATTGACACCGGTGTGTCAGACCCACCATACTTGCTCCGGACACTGCGAGAGGGCTGTACAAGCAATGATCACACGCACGGCACAGCGGACACACCAGGAACCGCGGTGTTGGCCGTCGAATGGCGCTAGCTGCGCAGCATTTATGCACCGCCGCCGCTCAGTGTCAGCCAGTTTGCCGTGGCATACGGAGCTCCATCGCAGTCTTTAACACTGGTAGCATGCCGCGACAGCGTGGACGTGAACCGTATGTGCAGTTGACGGACTTTGAGCGAGGGCGTATAGTGGGCATGCGGGAGGCCGGGTGGACGTACCGCCGAATTGCTCAACACGTGGGGCGTGAGGTCTCCACAGTACATCGATGTTGTCGCCAGTGGTCGGCGGAAGGTGCACGTGCCCGTCGACCTGGGATCGGACCGCAGCGACGCACGGATGCACGCCAAGACCGTAGGATCCTACGCAGTGCCGTAGGGGACCGCACCGCCACTTCCCAGCAAATTAGGGACACTGTTGCTCCTGGGGTATCGGCGAGGACCATTCGCAACCGTCTCCATGAAGCTGGGCTACGGTCCCGCACACCGTTAGGCCGTCTTCCGCTCACGCCCCTACATCGTGCAGCCCGCCTCCAGTGGTGTCGCGACAGGTGTGAATGGAGGGACGAATGGAGACGTGTCGTCTTCAGCGATGAGAGTCGCTTCTGCCTTGGTGCCAATGATGGTCGTATGCGTGTTTGGCGCCGTGCAGGTGAGCGCCACAATCAGGACTGCATACGACCGAGGCACGCAGGGCCAACACCCGGCATCATGGTGTGGGGAGCGATCTCCTACACTGGCCGTACACCACTGGTGATCGTCGAGGGGACACTGAATAGTGCACGGTACATCCAAACCGTCATCGAACCCATCGTTCTACCATTCCTAGACCGGCAAGGGAACTTGCTGTTCCAACAGGACAATGCACGTCCGCATGTATCCCGTGCCACCCAACGTGCTCTAGAAGGTGTAAGTCAACTACCCTGGCCAGCAAGATCTCCGGATCTGTCCCTCATTGAGCATGTTTGGGACTGGATGAAGCGTCGTCTCACGCGGTCTGCACGTCCAGCACGAACGCTGGTCCAACTGAGGCGCCAGGTGGAAATGGCATGGCAAGCCGTTCCACAGGACTACATCCAGCATCTCTACGATCGTCTCCATGGGAGAATAGCAGTCTGCATTGCTGCGAAAGGTGGATATACACTGTACTAGTGCCGACATTGTGCATGCTCTGTTGCCTGTGTCTATGTGCCTGTGGTTCTGTCAGTGTGATCATGTGATATATCTGACCCCAGGAATGTGCCAATAAAGTTTCCCCTTCCTGGGACAATGAATTCACGGTGTTCTTATTTCAATTTCCAGGAGTGTAAAAATTAATTTGGTAGGAAGGTAAAAGGCGAATGATGAAGAAATGACAGGAAAGTAAGAACTAAAGTAACTCTTCTACAAACGAAATGTGGTATGGGGTGTGGATAGTTTGACGAAATAGTAGTTGATTCTCTCTTAAAGATGTTGTGTGAAGGAGGAGGAAGTTGATTTTTGTGGACGAATGGAAGCGAAGAAGTAGGAAGGGAACAGATAATTAGGTAAGAAGGAGACAGTCATTTCTAATTTGTTCCGTCGAGGACGGTGAAAAAATAACTGAGGAGATGTTTTGGGTCAATATCTGAAGCACTGTTGATCTGTGAACGGTACCACAAACTGATAAAACTGATATTGAACTAAAGATACGAGGGAAATAAATATAAGAAGTTGTTAGGAGGTAATAATTAGGAAAGTATTTAATTATTAAGTTAAGCAAGAAACATGTTATTTCGTGGAAAGAGGTAAACAGTAGGAAGTAAGATTAACCCAATTAGCCCAGAAAAGATTTCAATAAGGAAGAGTATGATAAGGGAAGACAGAAATATAAAAGTTTACGAATGAGAAAAAGGAGAAAGTGATACGTACAACTGAGAAAACAAATTTTTAAACTACAAAACAACGCAATAGAACAAAAGAGAAATTTTTTGAAAAGGGAAACATAACAAAAAGAATATAAATTGTGTTTTTGAAGTTCTGCTACAGCTAACGCCAAAAAGAAGAGATTGCTGAGAAAGAGACGCTGGAGTCGGAGTCAAGGTGTGAAGTTTACAAAATAACATTACTTGCAGTTAGAAAAATACACTACTGGTCATTAACACTGCTACACCACGAAGATGACGTGCTACAGACACGAAATTTAACCGACAGGAAGAAGATGCTGTGATATGCAAATGATTACCTTTCCAGAACATTCACACAAGGTTGGCGCCGGTGGCGACACCTACAACGTGCTGACATGAGGAAAGTTTCCAACCGATTTCTCATACACAAACAGCAGTTGACGTCTCGATCCATTAGTCAACAGATAGGGATGTTTGCAAGACGACAACCATCTGCGCGAACAGGTCGACGACGTTTGCAGCAGCATGGACTATCAACTCGGAGACCATGGCTGCGGTTACCTTTGACGCTGCATCACAGACAGGAGCGCCTGTGATGGCGTACTCAACGACGAACCTGGGTGCACGAATGGCAAAACGTCATTTTTTCGGATGAATCCAGGTTCTGTTTACAGCATCATGATGGTCGCATCCGTGTTTGGCGACATCGCGGTGAACGCACATTGGAAGCGTGTATTCGTCATCACCATACTGGCTTATCACCCGGCGTGATGGTATGTGGTGCCTCGGTCACCTCTTGTTCACACTGACGGCACTTTAAACAGTGGACGTTACATTTCAGATGTGTTACGACCCGTGGCTCTACCCTTCACTCGATTCCTGCGAAACCCTACATTTCAGCAGGATAATGCACGACCGCATGTTGCAGGCCCTGTACGGACCTTTCTGGATACAGAAAATGTTCGACTGCTGTCCTGGCCAGCACATTCTCCAGATCTCTCACCAATTGAAAACGTCTGGTCAATGGTGGCCGAGCAACTGGCTCGTCACAATACGCCAGTCACTACTCTTGATGAACTGTGGTATCGTGTTGAAGCTGCATGGGCATCCGTACCTGTACACGCCATCCAAGTTCTGTTTGACTCAATGCCCAGGCGTATCAAGGCCGTTATTACGGCAAGAGGTGGTTGTTCTGGGTACTGATTTCTCAGGATCTATGCACCCAAATTGCGTGAAAACGTAATCACATGTCAGTTCTAGTATAATATATTTGTCCAATGAATACCCGTTTATCATCTGCATTTCTTCTTGGTGTAGCAATTTTAATGGCCAGTAGTGTAATAAGTGGTAATGGGAAAAATTCACTAACTTTCTAACCGTCATCACCATCAACTTCACTCTTACTATCCATCGTGATGAAGATGAGGAAACCATGACCTTTATCTTATGGAAAAATTAAACAAAATGAGAAGAAAAAAGATAAATAAGTAAAAATAGTGATAAGAAAAACAATTTTTGGATAGAATTAATGATACTTTTAGTAAAGTTTTAAAAATTTAATGTTCCTAGAATTTGTAACGTAATTTAAGGGAGTAAAGGTTAGAATAAAATAGATAATGATACCATGTAAAATAGAGAATAGGTGAGGACGCAAGAGGAGTAAGATACGCAAAGCAGGGACAAACATTTTATTAGATAGGAAATCAGCAGACAAGGTGCACCATCATTGCGGCCAGGACTGAGGAGAGCGATTAGGAGTGAGAGGAAGGGACATTGAGCGTGCGTGAGTGCCTGGTACGTCACCTTACGAGAAGACGAAAGAAGCCGCCTTGGTGAAAGCAACGGTCCAAGAGGATAACACCTCCGGGGGAAAAGTTTGGAGAGCTACAACGGATCCTGGGTACAATCAACATGTACCATGAAGTGAGCTTCACTCATAGGTAAGCTTCATAACAATGGTTTAGCGAAAGTGTTAGATACTTGACATTTCTATCGCGAACTGTTCAGAGCAGCATATGGTGAGATGAGGGAAGTCCACCGAACCGGAACGGAGGTGGACATGCTACAGCGAGGAAGAGTGGGCGTTTAAATTCACCACGGGAAGAAGAAGAGACGCGTTTCTGCAACGCAACTTCCAGAATCTCTGAAAAGGGTTATCAGACCATACGGGACGGACGCAACAACTGCGAAACAGTCCCTAAATACTCATGGGATGAAGCAAGAAAACGATGGAAGGCTGTCCAAGCTATCTAGATGAACAACCGAATACAATAAAAGAATACACAACAATTTCAAAGAAGACGCCATAAGAACGAAATAAACGATAACGAGGTTCAGCAGGTGTTCAATCCCAATTCCCAGTCCAGAGAAGAACGAAGACACAAGCGAGAAGACAGCAAGATGCACCAAGAACAGAAGATGCAACGCAGAAGATTTGGAAGAAAGAAGAGCCTGGACCAGAAGAGATCAAGAAACCTTGCCAAATCCCTTTCCATACAAGACCATTATTGCATTTAACTGTTCTAGCAGTACAAATATCCGATATTTCTTATGGTAAGTTGCAACAACTTGAGATATCATACCGAGAGATGGGAGATGACTATTTACATGAAAAGCTGGAGATGAATAGACCATTGATGAACCGACATAAAGAGTCTTCAAATGAAGAAGAAAAGTTTATGCGGCCAAGAATAGATCTCCAATACCAGGTCGCCATAGACACATGCGAAATGGAACAAAGGCAACCACACATTCACGACACGCTCAGACTTTCAGTAACCGTTCTCTCTGCCATCCGTCATTCCATGCTCAGCGGAGACGCGGCGAGGCCCACGGCTGATCGTCATCCCATGTTCGACGGAGGCACTTCGAAACACACGAAAAATAAAGCGACAATCTCAGTGAACCATGTTAAAGAGGTAGGAGAAAGAACTGTCTGTGACAGACTAGTATCCGAATTATGGGAAATAAGAAAAACTTTTGCGATTGTGTTTAAAAATATTAGGATTTGAAGACTTTATGTGTTAGCAAAAGATCCTTATTGGCGATGCGTTTGATAATTTTTGTCTTGACACAACGATAATATTTCCTAATATTCCATGTTTTTCAACATGTTTTAATTAAGAAAACCTGAAGTTAACATTTTTGGAAAGGTTAAGATTCTAGTGTGTGATAGGTTTTTCAAAAAGAGAGAATAGATAAATATAAATAGGTTTAGATATTCCATGATGTCTGTTTAAGTTTTGTAAAGTAATTAATAGGATTACAAATCTAATATGTTTGTAAAAGTCAAATTTGAAAATTTTTGTAAAGTTATAATGCATAGATTTAAGATTTTGGGGAATATAAACATATTCATGAATAGGATTATGCCTGTAAAGTCATGAGAATCATTTGGTTGAGTTTAAAATAAGTCATACAACTTTATTATAAGAAATGAAACTTTCTTAGATTATGATTGACATGAAAGCTGGAGATATTGAAAAAGGGGAGGATAATGTTAAATGGCAGTTTCCTCAACTTCAGTACACACCCATCATCATTTAACATTAGTTAGGTATGCAAAAAAGAGATCAGTCTCAAAACTAAAATTTTTAAAGATAATACAGATTTAAAGATAAGCTCCAATTGTTTGTATTTAAATTGAAATTAAAATGTAGACATCTGTACTCAAAGAAAAGGAGTTTAGACGAGTTAAATAGAATTGAACAAAAATCAGCAAATTAGAAAGAATGTTAACTTTGAAAGAAAAAAAATAAACTTATGAGCTCAAATCTGTAGATATGAAATCAAGTACAATGTGAAATAGAATGATAAGGAGACTAGATCGAATCACTGTCTAAGCTATACAAAATATTAAAATAGGAAGTTGGTCAGTAAATAGGTCAATTGTTACAGTCAGCAGTTGCAAGCAATTTTGTACTGACTTCAATCAGTTTCTCAACCATCGATTGACCCAGTGCAAAATTGAACATGGAAGGAGGAGAATATGTAAGGTGGCAGAATAAATGAAGGTCAATTTCGCACCTTACATAAGGGTTTTATACGTCGTAATGGGAAGGTGAATATGACACCTAACTTACTTCAGCAGTAATGAGCAGATTTGCCTATAAGTATGTAATGCAACTCAATCGACGGTATTAACACATCACTCCTATATAATGCATGCCAATGAGCAGAAGGTAAAACAAGCAATGAGAGGAAACGTTTTGTGTTTTAGCCAGTACAGTCAGGCGCAGAGGCGGCACCCCGGGAGGCACTACAGAAAGCTCTTAAGGCGGTGTGTCCCACGGCGGGTCAGTGACCGGACAGGTGACACATATTGCATGGCGAGTAACTGACCGTCAGAAGTAGGACAGAAAGAAGTTTTAGAAAACTGCGTACCGTAATGCGGAAGGGATACGAACAAAACCAGTGACGCATTCAATCACGCGAACTGCAAGTGGTACACACGTGATATACACATGTAACGTTTTAGGTGTCTGGAGCAGGCACAAAGAGTCCTATTGGCGGAAACGCACCGGGAAGCAGTAAAGTGCCGAGATTTCGACGCAGTTGAACGGTAGGTTCAAATGGTTCAAATGGCTCTGAGCACTATGGGACTCAACTTCTGAGGTCATTAGTCCCCTAGAACTTAGAACTAGTTAAACCTAACTAACGTAAGGACATCACAAACATCCATGCCCGAGGCAGGATTCGAACCTGCGACCGTAGCGGTCTTGCGGTTCCAGACTGCAGCGCCTTTAACCGCACGGCCACTTCGGCCGGCTGAACGGTAGGACCCGTGAGATTGGTAGAGAGAGTTTCCACAAAATAAGAGGATTGCTCCTATTGGTCGAAAAAAGCCGTGAGGTGGAGAATTAAGAACCCAGGTGGGGAGACAGTTCGGCTATGAGAAAGACAAAACAGAAATTTCTGGGGACTCTTCTCTGAACTGGTGTCAGGTGCAGAACGGAGCGCATAACGCCCTGTATGACCAGAGGAGAAATTTATGTGAACACTGCGTTCACAGTGGCTGACCTCCAGCTAGAAACTAGCTGTAGCGTCGTTGAGTTCCAGCTGTGGAGAAACAAACCAGCTAGTTAGTTAACTCTTCTTGCAAGAACTGAGAGGTCATTATAATATGTACGCTGCTTCAGCCATGTGCGTGTGTATCGCTATAGTCCGAGACTAGGGATGAGTACATGTTTTCTCACACATCAAGAAACATAGGGAGAGTTTCTGCTGGAAAATTCAGCAAAGCTTTAATTAGTTTTATAGGAATTTCAAAGGGCAAGAGCAGCCAGGCAGACGACATCTCATCGCAGCTAAGGTAAATACCGCGTGCAGAGGCATAAACTTGTTGGTCCACCAGCTTGCGTCCACTGTAAACTCGAGCGATCTTGGGTAATTTTTTGCTCGACTTGTCACAAAACTAACCATCCTCTGTAGACTTGATTGTCATCCTAAATCCGGCCGGAGTGGGCGTGCGCCTCTAGGCGCTACAGTCTGGAGCCGAACGCCCGCTGCGGTCGCAGGTTCGAATCCTGCCTCGGGCATGGATGTGTGTGATGTCCGAAGGTTAGTTAGGTTTAATTAGTTCTAAGTTCTAGGCGACTGATGACCTCAGAAGTTAAGTCGCATAGTGCTCAGAGCCATATGAACCATTTGATTTTGTCATCCTAAAAATAGTACCAAACTTTGATCTGGAATCGGATGATTTATTGTAGTACTGGCCAACATCCTAGCGTAATCGTAAGAAGAATTTTGTAAAGAAACTTCTAGTTAAAATTTAATGTTGTTGTGTTTAGGATTGTTTAACTTGCTGAGAGTTACAATTTAACACTGTTGTGTTCTGGATTATTTCGCTTTCAGAGGCCGAGATGCGTCATTTTGACAACTGTTTTAACACTGTCGCAATGTAAACTATGTCAAAGCGTGTATTTCCGTGACAAAATTGCAATATTAAACAACATAATTACAGCTTACACAGTTGTGTTCAGTCATAGAATAAGAAACCACCTAACCATAATCTCACACGGTTAGAGTGCATTTTCGTACGATACACTCCGTGCCCTAGGGTGCCATCAGCACTTCTCTTGACCAGGACGTCGAGGAATGGTAGTCATCCTTCTGTTTCGGTGCCTATAGAGACTTTGATATTGGGATGTATGGAGTTTAAATGTGTACGGAAGTCAAGTAGTTTGTCGATACCATGTGGCCAGATGACCACCGTGTCAACCACATAATGGAACAAACACGTGGGTTTTCATCTGTATGACGCCAGGGCTTCCTCCTCGAAGTACTCCATATACAAATTCATGATCACAAGCGAGAGTGGGCGCCTATTGCGACTCTTTCAGTTTGTTCGTAGTATTCTCCATTAAGCAGAAAATAAGTGGAGGTCAGGATATGCCTGAAAAGGTCAGTGGTCTTCTCATCAAATTTCTGACCAATAAGCTCTAATGACTCTAGTAGAGGTACCTTGGTGAATAACGAAACGACGTCAAAAACTCACCAAGGTATCTGAGTCTTTCACCCTCGAGTTGTCGAGGCGTTTTACAATATTCACAGTATTACTGGTATGATGAGAGCATTTACCCACACGACGGCTTAATATTTCCGTCACTTATTTTGCCAGAAAATATGTAGGTGCCCTGATGTCGCTGATAGTAGGGCCCACCAGCACCCCATCTTCGTGAACTTTAGGGAGTCCATAAAGTCTTGTCGGTACAAGTCCTTGAGGTAACAGTTTCTTCGCGACACCCTCTGGTAAATCCACGTCCTCGAGAAGAGCTCTAGTCATGTTCTCCACCTTCTTTGGATCTTCCTGTAGGAGTCGTCATCTAGCAGGCTCTGCATCTTCCAAATGTAGTCCTTGTGGAAAAGAACAACAGTGACGTTGCCTTTGTCAGCAGGTCAGACATCAATCTCAGGGCATTCTCTGAGTTCCCGAGTTGCCGGCCTCTCTCTGCTGGTAATGTTCGACTTCGTCCCTCAGTTCTCGCCAGAGCACACTTCTTTAACTAATTCAGGTGGTAGCCGCGCTGCAACTTTTTCAACTGCACTGACTATATCCGCGAGCGGTGTGAATTTAGGGCTGAGAGCAAAGTTAAGTCCCTTATCCAGAACTGAAACCGCATCGTCACACAGTTCCATTTGAGTCAGATCGATAATTGTTTTGCACTGCGCCTCCAGTGATGGTTGGGAGACAAACGTGAGACTTTTGATATTTGAAGTTCTGTGGCCTTCCTACGGACGGAATCAGCTGCCATCCAGGTAAAACCATCAATGCAATGCCAGGTCTGGGAATAAAATGATTGGCCTGTTGTAAAGGTAGCGTAAAGAGTTCCTGGGAGTTCTACTGAAGGCTCCTGCGGGTGAACTGCACCCCCTCACGAGTCAAAGCAAGGCTGGCTGTTTCCTAATTTTCTTGGCTGCTGCAGAGTCGATGGATGCGTGATCTTAGAAAAGTTCAGCACAACATGGTGGGCACGACGTCCCTTCAGAAATGCAAGAGCACTCAGTAAACAGCATATTCGGTGGCACATTTTGCATGCAGACAGCTGCCACCATCCTTCGCAGAGGAATGGGATACTGAAAACGCTAGTTCACACAGCGCGCACCCACTTCAGACGCTGAGAGTTTCCCAAGGAGATGGGACACCTCAGAAATGTATTCCGAAAAAACGGGTACTTAGAATGGCAGATAGGCGATCTCTCTGCCCCACCACAAGAGTACGACCTGTGGAGACGGAAGAAGTGCCGGCCACTGCCTTTCTACCGTACACTGGAGCAGTATCGCGAAAAATCGGATCTTTTGCCCGTCCAATAAAACACGAGCAATATTGCGAAGCGTCGAAGATGATCTCGATTTGCGGAAGGCAAACGTTTACCTGACTCCACGCCAATGTGGGAAGACAAACATTGGACGGATGGTGCGCACCGCCCAAGATCGTTGCCGGGAACACCAGAGGTATACTCGACCGATGTACTCCAAGTCAGAGGTTGCAGAGCACTGTTTGTCCGAGAATCAAGCGACGGACTACGGACGGACCAGGATCTTGACACATCCTTCCAAATACAGCGTCGTTACAGAGGCCATACAAATTCGCACCAGGGACGATCTTATCAACCGAGATTGCGGCTATAATCTTAGCAAGGCTTGCGTATCAGCACCGAGTTTAATTAAGAAGATCACAGCCAACAAAACGATCTGGCGACCAGGGCGGACAGAGAACTTACGTCAACGCTACCACAGATGCCGTCTCCGTGAGCCGCAGGCGGAGCGGCTCGTGGAGGCAGGTGGGATCAGTCGGCCGGCCGCCCTCAGGAGCTCAGTTCGTTAGCGCACCTGACGATGGCCATATGTCTGATCGCCGAAACATTATGCCCGTTGGACACTATGAACCGGCAATAGGCCCGTGAACTGTTCGATCAACAAATACGCTGAGAGAAACTGAAAAACCACACCTTGTATTTCGTATACAGCCACGCTCTTGAAATTTCAGTTTTGACAAAATAGCTAAGTCATACAAACCGAACTGAACAGGAATAAAAAGAGTTTTTTAAGTGATCAGTCTTGTAACTGATTTGGTGCGGCCCGCTACGAATTCCTATCCTGTGACAACCTCTCCATCTCAGCGTAGCACTCGCAGCCTACGTCGTCAATTACATGCTGGATATGTTCCAATCTCTCAATCTCTTTCTTCCTCTGCACTTTTTACCCGCTGCAGCTCCCTCTACTTTCATGGAAGTTATTCGACGATGTCTTAATACAGGTCCTATTATCCTGTCTCTTCTTCTTTTCGGCGTTTTCTATGTGTTCCATTACTCGCCCATTCTCCGGAGAACCTCCTCAAATCAAATGGCTCCGAGCACTATGGGTCTTAACATCTGAGGGCATCAGTCCCCTAGACTTAGAACTACTTAAACTTAACTAATCTACGGACATCACACACATCCATGCCCCAGGCAGGATTCGAACCTGCGACCGTAGCAGCCGCGTGGTTCCGGACTGAAGCGCCTAGAACCTCCTCATTCCTTCCCATATCAGTCCAAGTAATTTTCAACATCCTTCTGTGGCACCACATCTCAAATCTTTCTGTTTTGTTGAGTGCCTGTTTCCCCATAGTCCACGTTTCACTACCATACGATGCTGTACTCCAGACGTACATTCTCAGAATTTTCTTCCTCAAATTAAGGCCTCCACATTTATCTTGGCCAGTAGTGCCCTTTTTACCTTTGCTTGTCTGCTTTTTATGTCTTCCTTGCTCCGTCCACTAAGGATTATTTTGCTGCCTAGGTATCAGAGAGTACTCTTCTTCAAATACCTTAGAAGAGGGGGCTGTAGCAGTGACGTAGAAAGAGTACTGTGATTTCCAGAGGCTGCAGCACTAATAATCGATAGATTTTTGTATATTCCCTATAACTTGACGGTTGACATTGAACGCTGGTGTATATGCATAGTCGAGATGTTTGGTTATATAAATATGTAATAATTATCTTAATTATTTTGGTGTTTTAAGAAATTATATTGTACTGTACCTCTGGTTTTATATGTAAACGTCTGTGAGTGTAATACTCTGTAAAAGCTCTGTATATTTCACTGGTCCATAAGTAGGGAAGCTGAATCTGTAGTAAAGCCCCGCGACTACGGAAGTATTTTGGCGGAACTGGAAAAGGTGGACTTAGCGCACAAGGCACTTGATTATTTTGTGGCGAGTGAGAGTTCGACTTCTGACTGTGGTACTGAGAGGTCAGCGGCAGCCTTGGCCAGCTATTGTGGCTAATTTGGATGTATAAATTGAGGCAAGAAGAGCTTGCAGCATGTAAATTAGCATCGGATGGAACATAAACTGGCCTATCGACCATGGTATCGTTATTGGCTCCGTCTGGTCAAATTTGCGACGCCAAGAGGAGTTAAATCAGGGCATGGCTAACAGCAAGAACTACGTTTACTTTACCGCAAATTTTATAGCCACTATTATTTGCCGCAATCGCCACCTCCTTCAGCAGAACTGTTTTCTAGATACATCGAAGCGCCGAAAAAACTGGTATAGGCATGCGTATTCAAAAAATGGTTCAATGGCTCTGAGCACTATGGGACTTAACATCTGAGGTCATCGGTCCCATAGAACTTAGAACTACTTAAAAGTAACTAACCTAAGGACATCACACATATCCATGCCCGAGGCAGGATTCGAACTTGCGACCGTAGCGGTCACGCGGTTCCAGGCTGAAGCGCCTAGAACCTCTCGGCCACGCTGGTCGGCATGCTTATTCAAATACAGAGATATGTAAACAGGTAGAATATGGCGCTGCGGTCGACAATGCCTATATAAGACAACACGTGTCTGGCGCAGTAGTTATATCGGTAACAATGGCAGGTTATCAGGATTTAATTGAGTTTGAATGTGATGTTACAGTCGGCGCACGAGGGGTGGGACACAGAATCTCCGATGTAGGGATGAAATGGTGATTTTTCCGTACGACCATTTCACGAATGTACCGTGAATATCAGGAATCCGGTAAAACATCATATCTCCGACATCGCTGCGGCCGGAAAAATATCCTGCAAGAACGGGACCAACGACGTTACAAGTGCAACCCTTCCGCAAATTGCTGCAGATTTCAGTGCTGGGCCGTCAGCAAGTGTCAGCTTGCGAACCATTCAACGAAACATCATCGATATGGGCTTTCGGAGCCCATGTCACCTGTCACCTGTCAGAGTCATATCTAGACGTATCAGGGATACCATATCACACCAACTGCACACGCTCCACAGCATTACAGAGCCTCCACCAGCTTGAACAGTCCCCTGCTGATATGCAGGGTCCATGGATTCACGAGGTTGTCTTCATATCCGTAAACTAGTTTACTAGTTTAAAATTGTATCGAGCGGATGGACGTGTACGGATATGAAGACAACCTCGTGAATCCATGGACCCTGCATATCAGCAGGGGACTGTTCAAGCTGGTGGAGGCTCTGTAATGCTGTGGAGCGTGTGCAGTTGGAGTGATATGGTACCCCTGATACGTCTAGATATGACTCTGACAGGTGACACGTGCGTCAGCATCCTGTCTGATCACCTGCATCACTTCATGTCCATTGTGCATCCTGCAGCAGGACAATGCGACACCCACACTTCCAGAATTACTACAGAGTGGCTCCAGGAACACTCTTCTGAGATTAAGTACTTCTGCTGACCACCAAACTCGCCAGACATGAACATTATTGAACATATATGGGATTCCCTGCTCCGTGCAATTCAGAGGAGATCTCCATCCCCACGTACTCCTACGGAGTTACGGACGGCCCTGCAGGATTAATGGTGTCAATTCCCTCCAGCACTACTGTACACATTAGTCGAGTCCATGCCACGTCGTGTTGCGGAACTTCTGCGTGCTTGCGGGATCCGTACACGATATTAGGCAGGTGTACCAGTTGCTTTGGCTCTTCAGTGTATGTACAGTCGTGCTCAAAAGTATCCGAACGACCTGAATTGCATTTCGCCTAAATCGCATGCAACCTACATAACGCAGCTGCCTAGCAGGTACTCTAATCGCTCCTTGGTACAGTCGTTTGACTATTGAAAATGGTTCCAACAAGTCACCACTAGAAAACACTGCTCTGTATCGCAATAACTTAAGATGTAAAGTAATACTACGATGCTACAAATATCAGGGAACACCTTATCACAGGTAAGACTGTCCTTAACGCATGTAAGCTCACATTTATTACAATGAATGACATATCTGAAATGTTACCACTCTCATTATTACGTCAGATAGGTAATGCACGTAGTAAGTTCGTCGTATTCATGATTTCCTCTTCAAAGTAACATACCTGACTTATTATTTAACACAAAATGACATTAAAAATTTAAGTTATTCGCGAGCTGCTAGTTGAGAATATGTATGAACTTCAAATGACACGACGAACCGTCTCGTTCTGCATATGGATTGAAACCCAGGTCATGCAGACTAAGCAAAGATTTCGTGACTGACGGAAACTAACAGTCATTCCTGATTAGGCATACACAGAGTGATATACCTCGATTTTAGACAGTATCAATTAGCAAATACCAACTTTAAATTACATAACGCAAACATTTTTAACGGACGCGAATTCCTACCCAGTACCTATTGTCCCTGTTAACGAACTACGAGAGATGATAAATATTGCTTCTCAACTAGTAACTTAATTGAAATGCCGTGAGGTAAAGCTTTGTGTTGGACAGGGATTCGAACCCAGAACCTAATCGAATAGATATCGAAGCACAATCAACTGTGACATATCGGATTTCCTCGGCAGTAGCTAGATGTTTTAACTGAAATGACGAGACGAAACATTAATTTTTTCCTTTCCAGGACTCCAACCCGGTACCTATCGCTCTTATATTCTAGAGAAAACGAACGTTAAATATAGGTTCGTTGCACCAGCAGCAACATGTGAGCATGTTTGAACTAGAAATAATATGACGAAGAGTTCAGTGCTGACTGGGAATAGAGCCCCAAACATATCGTTGTTGACTACACACAAAGAGACGTCAGCCACCGAATTTTTCTCCACCAGCAGCTCGGAATAACATCTTGAACTTACAGTGATCTCGCAAATAGTCTTGTGTGTCACTGGGAGTCAAAAACGTCAAATATCATTAGTGTTGACAACGAATGAAAATACATTAAAAATCGAACTTATTATCCACCAGCAGATAGGTGTTCTCATGCTAGAACTTGATAATACATCATGAAATTTTTAGTGTCGGGCCAGGATTCGAACCCATTCCCGCGCAATATGTGGAGATGTTGAGGAATTTGCAGTTTTGAACAAACAACAAATTGTAGCCGATCTGTATTGTCATGAAGGGATCAAATTCCGCGTTAAGGGCGGTCTGAGTTGAATTCCCAGTTCAGAACCAATTTTATTGACATACAGAAGCTCAGATAAAAGATGGAATAAGTGTCTTGTGAGCCTACATAGCGTTTATTTCGTCACTAGTATAAGAAAGGTTACTGGTGATAGAGTTTCTACATGTCGCCACTCCAGACTTTACTGTGGCTCAATCTAAAGTCTACTTGGTAGAGAAGGAATATAATTTTTAATGTGAATTTCAGACCACAATGCCATTATATATTCATCAGTTGGTGTAGCCAGAAGAGAATGGAATCTGTCTTTCCCTATGTAAAATCATTGACCGGAGCTGGAATCGAACACAGACCATGGATATATAACCCTACCATCACCCCAACAGACCACCAATCCCATTTCTTGGTGGCTGATTTTTCTCTCTAACGCCGTTGTGCTACACTGGCTTAGACATCTGACACACAGGCTCCCTGTATCAATTTGCAGCATGTTCAGTAAATTCATTTATTTGGTTGACCGATTCACCATGAACTAGCTGCCTCGGCTACCCAGTGCATACATTCAACTTTATTTTGTAATCACCAAAATAAAATCACGTAACTGCCACCAACACAGAACTGCTAACAGTGTAGGATGCAGAAATTTAAATAGGAAGTGTTCCTTTCCACTTGAGCTACTCTATTGCGCTATCTTCTTGTTGAAAACGTCGTGCAGTGCAAAAGAAAAGGTATAACTGTTTGTCTCTCATAAGTATTCACCTGGCCATATGCATTATCCCAAAGCGCTGTGGAATGCAGAAGTTCTGAAGAAATCGTTCTTGACTTCCGGCGGTGTTGTGGCTGAATGTCAGATAGTAGGGTAATGGTACGTATCGCGCACGGTAGATAAGATGTCGCGAGTTCGAGTACACTCGCTGCTATATTATTTAAAACGCAGTTCTGCTGTCCGCTAAAGTTATTTATCTAATGGAACTTGTAACATAATTCCCTTCACTTCTCAACCCAAAATAGTCGCATGTGGGGAAAGGGCTAACTTCTGCGACATTTTATTCTTTTCAGGTTTAATAGACAACCAGGCAGCAGATGCATCTCGAAACTTTTGTATTATGTATGGGTAGAGCGCATCGTGCCAAATTACGTCGGAAAAGTATTTTCTACATTAGCTTGTCGTCTGGTAGTGGCATTTTATTCTTCTTGAAACCTTGGTTGACAACTTTAACTCAGAACAAGTTTTCTACATGCATGTAAAAAATAAACCGCATGTTCATTTTCAGACCGTTATAGATAACATCAGAGAATACGCATATGTCGTTGGTGATTAATTTCTCTTTCATGTTTACTGCTGTTTTAACAACACTAAAGGAAACCTTACGAAAATTGTGAGCTGTATTGTAATAAAACTAGCGACAATAACCTTACGACGAAAGTCTGTTGTAATAAAACTGAGTATCTGTACACAAGCGTGACTCTTTCGACACGAATTGGTAAAATACTACTCACTTAGATTTTGATGGGGTCTGCGTTTAATTGGTATGCTGTGTCATACTCAAGAGGTATGCAAATGTGGCATTTCATAAATAAAGTTATGTATTCCTAGAAACCCAAAATTTGCTTGTCAGCAGCGGAACGAGGCGTTACCTGTTGTGCAGCATTGTAAGTTTCTCACCGTTGCACTACGAGCCGATAGTATTTTCTTGCGATTTACTTATCGATGTTTGATCTGACTGTTTGCAGCTCTTTCACAGAAGGGATAAAAACGCTACACTCAGTGAGACTGGAACTGCGAACCATAACAGACGGTTTTTCACAGGTCAGCAAGTTACCACACAGCTGGCGAATAAGTATGTGTCTCAGCTTCCTCTTACGAGACCAATAGTGCCTAGAACTTGTAAACCGCTATTTGAAGGACGAGATTAGTTGCGATTTCCGCGTGTAACGACTTTCCTGGGCTGAAAACCGTAAATTTACAATCTTTTGTTACACCTCAAGCGATAATAACTCGGATTATTCAATGGAAATGACAGGTAAAATCAAGTGAACTTTGAGGCTTGATTCCGTGCACACCAGGAAGTAACTCGTCGATCACAGAGTTGCCAAACATATATTGCCTTGTTGCCAAATCTCAGTTACAATACCAGCAGGAAGAAGACGAACCGATGTGATCCTACAGCGGGCTGGGAAGTGATCATAGCTGGTGTCTCCAAGTCGCGGCTGCTACGGCCTGGAATACGTAATGCGTCTGATTCGCATTTCTGTAACTAGGTTTAGGGACTGGAGCGTAGTTACTAATAATACTCAGAACTGACTGCAAACTATGCATCATAAATCAGTAACTCTCATAGTTGTTTTTATATTTCTTTCGTAAGTGTACTCAAAACTAAGAAACTCATTCACAGACGTTTTCGTGCCTCGCCGATAGTCGAATGTGTGTGTGTGTGTGTGACAGAGAGAGAGAGAGAGAGAGTTACAAATCAAAAAGAATGAGAGAGAGAGTAAAAAATTGTAAAGAAATTGAATGATGGTATGTAAAGAAATGTTTCATTAAAATGACACGTTCCACATCATTAAGAAATATCGTATTCACGATCTATGAAACAAGAATTAATCTAATGTAATGTAATCTAGTCATATCATATTGATCACTAGCCATGAAGAGTCATGAATTACCGAAATTTTTGCCACTACCAGTACCCAAATCTAAACTTGAAAGTAAATGTCGACAATTTTTGTAATATACCGGGACTTCTGTCAAGACCCTTTCGTCCCTGTTAATTAACCACGAAAGATGTCTGATATACCTCTATTCTGAAGTAACAAAGTGTGCATGCATTTAAAGATGAAGTGCATGATGTGAAGTTCTGTGACGGAGATAGGAACCCAACACGTAATCGAATTGTTAACTAAGTAAAATCAAATGTTACGTATCGGTTTTTCTTATTAGCTGCTAGGTGTTTGAATCTAAAATAAGGATACAAACTTTTGTGCCTAAGTGACAATCGAACTGCACACCTACCGTGCATCCACGAATATAGCTCAAGTATCAGTTGTTTAATCACCAATAGTAAGATGTGTGCGTGTTTGACCAGAAATAACGGCACCTATTGTGATTGTTGGCAGCACATGAACAGAAGTTAAAAATGCACGTTAATTTTCACTAACAGGCCGGTGTGCACGTGATAGGGCATGAAATGAAATTATGAATATTTTTGTACTGTATCAGGATTCGAACCCACATACTTGCCTTTGGAGGAGGCCTAGAGAAGATTGCAGTCTTGAGAAAAGGAACGAAATGATTGAACTATACTGTGCCGAGAGATTCAGATCCTCGAAAGAGGAGATACGAATTCGAATCACAGTCCAGCACCACATTCTTCAACGTCTCTATTTCATTCAAGTACAAGTAAAGTAACAGCCCTGTTCCAATTAAATGGCTATCGGTTCATCAAATAAAATAAAATAAAATAAAATTTTCTAATGTAAGTAAGTTTACTGGCGACTGTCTTTCTGTTTACCATGACTTCCGCTATGTCATTTCCCAACGTAAACCGGCTCTGCCCAGTTAGTAATGAAGAAACTTGATGTTTAATGCGGGTTCTGGATTATAACGTCTTTCTATTGATGTTACCAGGGGTAAAGTAAATCTGTTTGTGCCTCTTAAAAGTAAATGCCTGAACCCACGCATTGCACCTGTGATAGTTTGTTCCGCCAGACCATTGTGGCCACATTTCCCAGCCCCAGGAGTGTGCTGTAACAGGTGATGTGCTTAGCTTAGCTTAGCTTACAAAATTAGTCACGGTGGAGAAAACGCGAGGCTATTAAATGGTTAAGTAGAAGCAAGCTTCTGAAGCGGAGATTATGCTATTCTCATATCAGTAGGATGTAAAGACTCTTCTAGGCATCATAGGCTCGACGTGAACCCATTTTGAAATTTTCACAAATTCTGCAAATTTCTTAGTTCGAGAAAATCCACTGGGAAGTGTGAAGTTACCGGATAATTCGATTATTACCGTCATTATTACTATCATTTTCTTCATACCGCTGCTGGAACACTGTACTTGAAGATAATTTGATGCATTTTGGTCATTATAGAAGTAGTTTCCCAAGAACAGGTACATTCCCTGTCTACGGAATCCTTATCATGTTAATATCAAACACCAGTAAGTACTCGTAGATTACATTAAAAATAAGGCAATTGATGAAGACGTTACTTGATAACAAAAACCCGCTGCCTTTCTTCATTTACTTGCGCCTAGATATGGCTATCGAGTACTGCCAAAGCAAAAGGCAAGAGATCTTACTGCCTTCCGATATACGTCGCTGTCAGTTCTTCCATATGATTTGGTCGACGTGACCTGTTTCAAGTTGTGTATGACAGTCAATGTTTTAGAAATTCAACTGTTTTCCTTTGCAATAAACAGAAAGATTTTCATTCTAAGCTATCCAAGTACAAAATTTTCGCAATATTAATTTAAATTTAATATTCGCTTCTATAATGTAGGAAAGTATTTCACAGTTGCAAAACTCGCATCCGACTCACTGACGTTACACTTAGTCGCTGACCATAAATTCTAGCTCAGAGTGACACCAGATTAAGTAACCTAATGTAGCGAAGACTGTTTGCCAGTGCTCTTCCTTACCGGAAAATACGCAGTTCACTCACTGGGCTCCATAAGTACAATGTAACAGTAATTTCTGTGTGTATGCAATGCATACTCATTGTAGAAGTTAGTGGTGCTCTCTCTTCCACTTCTGTATACAATATGCCTGACCTAAACGGGCCCTTTATCATTACAGGCCCTGGATAGTGCAACATCATACTGGCAACAATAATGTGCTTATACTGACAACCTGACTGTTCTTTTTACCTGATTTTGTAATCATTTAAATAAAACAACATAACCTTCCAGAGGGAGACATTTTGCCTTCCAACCAGTGAAATGCGGTAGAGTTCGGCCGGTAAATGATTCACAAACCACGATTTAGTGCCGTTAAGACGATTTATATAAACGTCACAAGACTGCACATGGGTGCAATCGATTTCGAGGTGCAAAGTGTTTGTTCTCTTACTTTTGTGACAGGTGGGCATAAGTAATTTCCACAGACTTTTTATTGTACTGAAATAATCTTTTGTTACAAAGTAACAAGTGTTTTATTCGTATATATTTTGTAGGGAACTGTAATCGTGATGGAAGATTATACACCTGAATGTTTGACACAACTGGTAGGAGAAAACGCTGCATATTAACCAAACCCCGCGCCTCCTCTCCATATCCTCCTGTGACACGAGCACGGGATTCTCCTCGCATACCGCTACAGAGCTGTTCCCAGCACAGCTGAGA
The DNA here is from genome assembly GCF_021461395.2 of Schistocerca americana. Taxonomy (NCBI): domain Eukaryota; kingdom Metazoa; phylum Arthropoda; class Insecta; order Orthoptera; family Acrididae; genus Schistocerca; species Schistocerca americana. The sequence goes on along the minus strand of NC_060126.1, from coordinate 429,945,914 downwards.
ATTGGCAATATCGTCACAAACATTTGGCAACACTGTAACAATGCAATCACTTCCGCTTATGGTACTGAATTGACTCGCTAAATTCACTTGATATTCCCTTTCCATTTGAATGACTGTTGGTATACAATCCTCATGTAAACTAAGACACTGAGACAGAAAATTCAATTTTTTGCCTAAAGAAATGCTATTCTTCACATAAGTGACAACTTTTATTATCTTTCACGATGCGTTATGAGGCTGAGCGACCAATACCATGAACAGAGTGGCGTGCAGGCAGCAGTGTGTCCGTAGCACGCTGGTACAGCTCGTGTCTCGGGTGAGAACGCCTCAATCAGTCGTCAGTTCTAACCGTGGTAGGGGCCAGCGTGTGCGAGCTTTTTTTCTGATATATTTTATGGAGCTGCAAATTTCCAGAAAAAATTACGTTTCGAAATCGGAAGAAAACCTTTACACATCAAATCCTGTTGGTAGCTCGACTCAGTAAGTTTTGTTAATGGTCATACGTAGATCTTGGCTTTCTGACTGCCAAGCTGCTTCGCAATACCAGCGTCTCTGAAGAAATTCTAATCGACCATCAGCGATATGAATCTCAATATTGTTCGTCACTTAAGACTCACATGCCAGGGTGATAAGTATGAATGAAATGAACCCCTTGATTACTATAGGGCCTCTATGCTAAATTTCCACAGTAGCAATTAGGAACTCCCTGCAGACATTTGCTAACAGCGGCTCTAGCAACTTACTTTTCCTCTGGGTAGCTTCAAGTGTGGGCAATTTTGTCGCCTTAAATCCAATTGAATATTTTAAATATCACTTGTGAACAGCGTTCACTTCTCCATTAATTAAGGTATAGACCTCAAAATGAGCAATTTGCCTGAGTAGCTATAGAGCAGGTTCTGATAGGCATTAACACAATCTTTTGCATCCATTTACCATAGAGAATCAAAGAAAGAAACCAAACACATTGTGTTGCATTTACTCTCTGTACCTTGACTAACACATATGAATCCATGACAATAATAAATTATTTGAAGAACCTCCCGTGAAAGGAAAAAGAACAGAATGTGACGCTTTAATTGTAGTGCACTGGATCAGAAACAATGAAATTAGTTCTGTGCCACATTGATGTATTGCATTCTAGTGTAATAAAATAATCATCAACTAAAAACAGTTTTGTGCCTCTTTTACTATCAAGAGCGAAACACAAATCGTAGACAGATTTTATGGGTCACCACCACTCAACAACATTAAAGCATTTTACGTGGTCGAGAGTGCGGAGTGGAGCAGACGTTGTCGGCAGAAGGCGAGACAATGCAGTTCCTCAGCCCCCGCCGGTAGGCAGTAAACGGGTCCCAGAAAACTCAGACGCATGCGGTGTTCAGAGGCAGATGGTCGGCAAAGAAACCTTCCGCTAAAACATTGTTGGACCAAACTATTATTATCAGTGTGACAGAAAGCGAAATCTATTAGATTCGCTTGAATTACACTCATAGCTTCAGCAGCGAGAGCAAAGGGGCGATAAAAACTTTGTCGATGTGTGCTTTTAGTTACTAGACGTCGTATTAGCTAGTCTTGCGTTTTACCTCAAGCCTACGGTTGTAGTCAAGAATAATGTACTAAGACTGAAGTCAAGACTTCCTCTGGGAAGTGCCGCAGTCTACAATGTTGCCAGAGGGAGCATATTGCCGGACATAGGATTCTGAGAGGAGCACGATTGTATTGCCCACTTTACGTGAACGACTCGCCGGTCAATTTTTTGCTCTAAGACTGTATCTACAACACATATTGCACGCTGAAGACCCAACAGAATTAAAAAAAACAAAAGTAGTTTATGAGAGCAACGTTAACTATAGCGTTGGAAGTATTCATAGTATTGTATACGTGTGTGTAAACGCCTTCCAATGCCCACTCAAGAAAGACAAGGATACACAGTCAAGCTTCAATATTATAAATTCGCCTCAGTTTTCGGATGAACTCAGACTTAGGTTATAAACATTTTGAATATTAATTGGTGTTAAACTCGTTTTCAATCAATGATTCCCAAAGCCAATGGAACGCTACTTGTGATGCCTCATAGATAAAATACTTACGCAGTGCTATCAGACGAAAAGCTCAACCTGACACAAACTGTGGGAAGTTTGTTTTACAACCTTCATACCTGGATAATGAGCTTTTTCCTATTTGAAATGTCTATGAACGTTGCTGCTTGAGACGATTTAAGACGAAACTAAATTCCTTCAGCTACGGCAATGTTTCTAGCATTTGTAGACTTAGAGAAAGCTTCTGACAATGTTGACCGGAATACTCTCTTTCAAATTCTGAAGGTGGCAGGGGAAAATACAGGTAGCGAAAGGCTACTTACAATTTGTACAGAAACCAGATGGCAGTTATAAGAGTAGAGGGGCATGAAAGGGAAGCAGCGGTTGGGAAGGGAGTAAGACAGGGTTGTAGCCTCTCCCCGATGTTATTCAATCTATATATTGAGCAAGCAGTAAAGGAAACAAAAGAAAAGTTCGGAGTAGGTATTAAAATCCATGGAGAAGAAAAAAAACTTTGAGGTTCGCCAATGACACTGTAATTCTGTCAGAGACAGCAAGGGACTTGGAAGAGCAGTTGAATGGAATGGACAGTGTCTTGAAAGGAGGGTATAAGATGAACATCAACAAAATCAAAACGAGGATAATGGAATGTAGTCGAATTAAGTCGGGTGATGCTGAGGGCATTAGATTAGGAAATGAGACACTTAAAGTAGTAAAGGAGTTTTGCTATTTGGGGAGCAAAATAACTGATGATGGTCCAAGTAGAGAGGATATAAAATGTATACTGGCAATGGCAAGGAGAGAATTTCTGAAGAAGAAAAAGTTGTTAACATCGAGTATAGATTTAAATGTCAGAAAGTCGTTTCTGAAAGTACACTTAGTCGCTGACCATAAATTCTAGCTCAGAGTGACACCAGATTAAGTAACCTAATGTAGCGAAGACTGTTTGCCAGTGCTCTTCCTTACCGGAAAATACGCAGTTCACTCACTGGGCTCCATAAGTACAATGTAACAGTAATTTCTGTGTGTACGCAATGCATACTCATTGTAGAATTTAGTGGTGCTCTCTCTTCCACTTCTGTATACAATATGCCTGACCTAAACGGGCCCTTTATCATTACAGGCCCTGGGCAGTGCAACATCATACTGACAACAATAATGTGCTTATACTGACAACCTGACTCTTCGTTTTACCTGATTTTGTAATCATTTAAATAAAACAACATGACCTTCCTATGGGAGACATTTCATCCCTCTTTTCCTTCTGTGAAATTTGTCAGTAAGCTTTTTGCCTTCCAGCCAGCGAAATGCGGTAGAGTTCGGCCGGTAAACGATTCACAAACCACGATTTAGTGCCGTTAAGACGATTTCTTTGTCGTTGTTGTTGTTGTGGTCTTCAGTCCTGAGACTCGTTTGATGCAGCTCTCCATGCTACTCTATCCTGTGCCTACCGGCGGGGGCTGAGGAACTGCATTGTCTCGCCTTCTGCCGACAACGTCTGCTCCACTCCGCACTCTCGACCACGTAAAATGCTTTAATGTTGTTGAGTGGTGGTGACCCATAAAATCTGTCTACGATTTGTGTTTCGCTCTTGATAGCAAAAGAGGCACAAAACTGTTTTTAGTTGATGATTATTTTATTACACTAGAATGCAATACATCAATGTGGCACAGAACTAATTTCATTGTTTCTGATCCAGTGCACTACAATTAAAGCGTCACATTCTGTTCTTTTTCCTTTCACGGGAGGTTCTTCAAATAATTTATTATTGTCATGGATTCATATGTGTTAGTCAAGGTACAGAGAGTAAATGCAACACAATGTGTTTGGTTTCTTTCTTTGATTCTCTATGGTAAATGGATGCAAAAGATTGTGTTAATGCCTATCAGAACCTGCTCTATAGCTACTCAGGCAAATTGCTCATTTTGAGGTCTATACCTTAATTAATGGAGAAGTGAACGCTGTTCACAAGTGATATTTAAAATATTCAATTGGATTTAAGGCGACAAAATTGCCCATATTTGAAGCTACCCAGAGAAAAAGTAAGTTGCTAGAGCCGCTGTTAGCAAATGTCTGCAGGGAGTTCCTAATTGCTACTGTGGAAATTTAGCATAGAGGCCTTATAGTAATCAAGAGGTTCATTTCATTCATACTTATCACCCTGGCATGTGAGTCTTAAGTGACGAACAATATTGAGATTCGTATCGCTGATGGTCGATTCGAATTTCTTCAGAGACGCTGGTATTGCGAAGCAGCTTGGCAGTCAGAAAGCCAAGATCTACGTATGACCATTAACATAACTTACTGAGTCGAGCTACCAAGAGGGTTTGATGTGTAAAGGTTTTCTTCCGATTTCGAAATGTAATTTTTTCTGGAAATTTGCAGCTCCATAAAATATATCAGAAAAAGAAGCTCGCACACGCTGGCCCCTACCACGGTTAGAACTGACGACTGATTGAAGCGTTCTGACCCGAGACACGAGCTGTACCAGCGTGCTACGGACACACTGCTGCCTGCACGCCACTCTCTTCATGGTATTGGTCGCCCTTCCTCATAACGCATCGTGAAAGATAATAAAAGTTGTCACTTATGTGAAGAATAGCATTTCTTAAGGCAAAAAATTGAATTTTCTGTCTCAGTGTCTTAGTTTACATGAGGATTATATACCACGAGTCATTCAAATGGAAAGGGAATATCAAGTGAATTTAGCGAGTCAATTCAGTACCATAAGCGGAAGTGATTGCATTGTCACAGTGTTGCCAAATGTTTGTGACGATGTTGCCAATTCTCAGCTGTGCTGGGAACAGCTCTGTAGCGGTATGCGAGGAGAATCCCGTGCTCGTGTCACAGGAGGATATGGAGAGGAGGCGCGGGGTTTGGTGAATATGCAGCGTTTTCTCCTACTAGTTGTGTCAAACATTCAGGTGTATAATCTTCCATCACGATTACAGTTCCCTACAAAATATATACGAATAAAACACTTCCCTTGTTACTTTGTAACAAAAGATTATTTCAGTACAATAAAAAGTCTGTGGAAATTACTTATGCCCATCTGTCACAAAAGCAAGATAACAAACACTTTGCACCTCGAAATCGATTGCACCCATGTGCAGTCTTGTGACGTTTAAATAAATCGTCTTAACGGCACTAAATCGTGGTTTGTGAATCATTTACCGGCCGAACTCTACCGCATTTCACTGGTTGGAAGGCAAAAAGCTTACTGACAATATTCACAGAAGGAAAAGGGGGACGAAATGTCTCCCATTGGAAGGTAATGTTGTTTTATTTAAATGATTACAAAATCAGGTAAAACGAACAGTCGGGTTGTCAGTATAAGAACATTATTGTTGCCAGTATGATGTTGCACTATCCAGGGCCTGTAATGATAAAGGGCTCGTTTAGGTCAGGCATATTGTATACAGAAGTGGAAGAGAGAGCACCACTAAATTCAACAATGAGTATCCATTGCATACACACAGAAATTACTGTTACATTGTACTTATGGAGCCCAATGAGTGAACTGCGTATTTTCCGGTAAGGAAGAGCACTGGCAAACAGTCTTCGCTACATTAGGTTACTTAATCTGGTGTCACGCTGAGCTAGAATTTATGGTCAGCGACTAAGTGTAACGTCAATGAGTCGGATGCGAGTTTTGCAACTGTGAAATACTTTCCTACATTATAGAAGCGAATATTAAATTTGGATTAATATTGCGAAAATTTTGTACTTGGATAGCTTAGAATGAAAATCTTTCTGTTTATTGCAAAGGAAAACAGTTGATTTTCTAAAACATTGTCTGTCATACACAACTTGAAACAGGTCACGTCGACCAAATCATATGGAAGAACTGACAGCGACGTATATCGGAAGGCAGTAAGATATCTTGCCTTTTGCTTTGGCTGTACTCGATAGCCATATCTAGGCGCAAGTAAATGAAGGAAGGCAGCGGGTTTTTGTTATCAAGTAACGTCTTCATCAATTGCCTTATTTTTAATGTAATCTACGAGTACTTACTGGTGTTTGCTATTAACATGATAAGGATTCCGTAGACAGGGAATGAACCTGTTCTTGGGAAACTACTTCTATAATGACCAAAAGGCATCAAATTATCTTCAAGTACAGTGTTCCAGCAGCGGTATGAAGAAAATGATAGTAATAATGACGGTAATAATCGAATTATCCGGTAACTTCACACTTCCCAGTGGATTTTCTCGAACTAAAAAATTTGCAGAATTTGTGAAAATTTCAAAATGGCTTCACGTCGAGCCTATGATGCCTAGAAGAGTCTTTACATCCTGCTGATATGAGAATAGGACAATCTCCGCTTCAGAAGCTTGCTTCTACTTAACCATTTAATAGCCTCACGTTTTCTCCACCGTGACTAATTTTGTAAGCTAAGCTAAGCTAAGCACATCATCTGTTACAGCACACTCCTGGGGCTGGGACATGTGGCCACAATGGTCTGGCGGAACGAACTATCACAGGTGCAATGCGTGGGTTCAGGCATTTACTTTTAAGAGGCACAAACAGATTTACTTTACCCCTGGTAACATCAATAGAAAGACGTTATAATCCAGAACCCGCATTAAACATCACGTTCCTTCATTACCAACTGGGCAGAGCCGGTTTACGTTGGAAAATGACATAGCGGAAGTCATGGTAAACAGAAATACAGCCACCAGTAAACTTACTTACATTAGAAAATTTTATTTTATTTTGTTTCATTTGATGAACCGATAGCCATTTAATTGGAACAGGGCTGTTACTTGAATGAAATAGAGACGTCGAAAAATTTGGTGCTGGACTGTGATTCGAATTCGTATCTCCTCTTTTGAGGATCTGAATCTCTCGGCACAGTATAGTTCAATCGTTTCGTTCCTTTTCTCAAGACTGCAATCTTCTCTAGTTCTCCTCCAAAGGCAAGTATGTGGGTTCGAATCCTGATACAGTACAAAAATATTCATAATTTCATTTCATGCCCTATCACGTGCACAGCGGCCTGTTAGTGAAAATTAACGTGCATTTTTAACTTCTGTTCATGTGCTGCCAACAATCACAATAGGTGCCGTTATTTCTGGACAAACACGCACACATCTTACTATTGGTGAGTAAACAACTGATACTTTAGCTATATTCGTGGATGCACGGTAGGTGTGGAGTTCGATTGTCACTTAGGCACAAAAGTTTGTATCCTTATTTTGGATTCAAACACCTAGGAGCGATAAGAAAAACCGATACGTAACATTTGATATTACTTAGTTAACAATTCGATTACGTGTTGGGTTCCTATCTCCGTCACAGAACTTCACATCATGCACTTCATCTTTATGTGCATGCACACTTTGTTACTACGGAATAGAGGTATATCAGACATCTTTCGTGGTTAATTAGCAGGGACGAAAGGGTCTTGACAGAAGTCCCGGTTTATTACAAAAATTGTCGACATTTATTTTCAAGTTTCGATTTGGTTACTGGTATTGGCAGAAATTTCGGTAATTCATGACTCTTCATGGCTAGTGATCAATATGATATGACTAGATTCGATTACATTAGATTAATTCTTGTTTCATAGATCGTGAATACGATATTTCTTAATGATGTGGAACGTGTCATTTTAATGAAACATTTCTTTACATACCATGATTCAATTTCTTCACAATTTTTTACTCTCTCTCTCATTCTTTTTGATTTTTAACTCTCTCTCTCTCTGTCACACACACACACACACACACATTCGACTATCGGCGGGCCACGAAAACGTCTGTGAATGAGTTTCTTAGTTTTGAGTACACTTACGAGAGAAATATAAAAACCACTGTGAGAGTTACTGATTTCTGATGCATAGTTTGCAGTCAGTTCTGAGTATTATTAGTGACTACGCTCCAGTCCCTAAACCTAGTCACAGAAATGCGAATCAGACGCATTACGTATTCCAGGCCGTAGCAGCCGCGACTTGGAGACACCAGTTATGGTCACTTCCCAGCCCGCTGTAGGATCACATCGGTTTGTCTTCTTCCTGCTGTTATTGTAGCTGAGATTTGGCAACAAGGCAATGTATGTTTGGCAACTCTGTGATCGACGAGTTACTTCCTGGTGTGCACGGAATCAAGCCTCAAAGTTCACTTGATTTTACCTGTCTTTTCCACGGAATAATCCGAGTTATTATCGCTTGAGGTGTAACAAAAGATTGTAAATTTACGGTTTTCAGCCCAGGAAAGTCGTTACACTTGGAAATCGCAACTAATCTCGTCCTTCAAGTAGCGGTTTACAAGTTCTAGGCACTATTGGTCTCGTAAGAGGAAACTAAGACACATACTTCTTCGCCAGCTGTGTGGTAACTTGCTGACCTGTGAAAAACCGTCTGTTATGGTTAGCAGTTCCAGTCTCACTAACTGTAGCGTTTTTATCCCTTCTGTGAAAGAGCTACAAACAGATCAAACATCGATAAGGAAATCGCAAGAAAATACTTTCGGCTCGTAGTGCAACGGTGAAAAACTTACAATGCTGCACAACAGGTAACGCCTCGTTCCGCTGCTGACAAGCAAATTTTGGGTTTCTAGGAATACATAACTTTATTTATGAAATGCCACATTTGCATACCTCTTGAGTATGACACAGCATACCAATTAAACGCAGACCCCATCAAAATCTAAGTGAGTAGTATTTTACCAATTCGTGTCGATAGAGGCACGCTTGTGTACAGATACTCAGTTTTATTACGACAGACTTTCGTCGTAAGGTTATTGTGGCTAGTTTTATTACAATACAGCTCACAATTTTCGTAAGGTTTTCTTTAGTGTTGTTAAAACAATAGTAAACATGAAAGAGAAATTAATCATCAACGATATATGCGTATTCTCTGATGTGATCTATAACAGTCTGAAAATGCACATGCGGTTTATTTATTACATGCATGTAGAAAACTTGTTTTGAGTTAAAGTTGTCAACCAAGGTTTCAAGAAGAATAAAATGCCACTACCAGACGACAAGCTAATGTAGAAAATACTTTTCCGACGTAATTTGGCACGATGCGCTCTACCCATACATAATACAAAATTTTCGAGATGCATCTGCTGCCTGGTTGTCTATTAAACCCGAAAAGAATAAAATGTCGCAGAAGTTAGCCCTTTCCCCACATGCGACTATTTTGGGTTGAGAAGTAAAGGGAATTATGTTACAAGCTCCATTAGATAAATAACTGTAGCAGACAGCAGAATTGCGTTTTAAAAAATATGGCAGTGAGTGTACTCGAACTCGCGACGTCTTATCTACTGTGCGCGATACGTACCATTACCCTACTATCTGACATGGAGCCACACCCCCGCCAGAAGTCAAGAATGATTTCTTCAGAACTTCTGCATTCCACAGCGCTGTGGGATAATGCATATGGCCAGGTGAATACTTATGAGAGACAAACAGTTATACCTTTTCTTTTGCACTGCACGACGTTTTCAACAAGCAGATAGCGCAATAGAGTAGCTCAAGTGGAAAGGAACACTTCCTATTTAAATTTCTGCATCCTACACTATTGGCAGTTCTGTGTTGGTGGCAGTTACGTGATTTCATTTTGGTGATTACAAAATAAAGTTGAATGTATGCACTGGGTTGCCGAGGCAGCTAGTTCATGGTGAATCGGTCAACGAAGTAACTGAATTTACTGAACATGCTGCAAATTGATACAGGGAGCCTGTGTGTCAGGTGTCTAAGCCAGTGTGGCACATCGGCGTTAGATACAAAAATCAGCCACCGAGGAACGGGTTTGGTGGTCTGTTGGGGTGATGATAGGTTCATACATTTATGGTCTGGGTTCGATTCTAGTTTATGTCAATGATTTTACATAGGGAGAGACAGATTCCATTCTCTTCTGGCTACCCCAACCGAAGAAGATATAATGGCATTGTGGTCTGATATTCACATTAAAAATGATAATCCTTCTCTACCAAGTAGACCTTAGATTGAGCCACAGTAAAGTCTGGAATGGCGACATGTAGAAACTCTATCACCAGTAACCTTTCTTATACTAGTTATTTATTTCTAGTGACGAAACAAACGCTATGAAGGCTCACAAGACACTTATTCCATCTTTTATCTGAGCTTCTGTATGTCAGTAAAATTGGTTCTGAACTGGGAATGCAACTCAGACCGCCCTTAATGTGGAATTTGATCCCTTCATGACAATACAGCTCGGCTACAATTTGTTGTTTGTTCAAAACTATAGATTCCTCAACATATCCACATATGGCGCGTGAATGGGTTCGAATCCAGGCCCGGCACTAAAAATTTCACGATGTATTATCAAGTTATAGCATGAGAACACCTATCTGCTGGTGGATAATAAACTCGATTTTTAATGTATTTTCATTCGTTGTCAACACTAATGATATTTGACGTTTTTGACTCCCAGTGACACACAAAACTATTTGCGAGATCACTGTAAGTTCAACAAGATGTTATTCCGAGCTGCTGGTGGAGAAAAATTCGGTAGCTGACGTCTCTTTGCGTGTAGTCAACAACGATATGTGTGGGGCTCTATTCCCAGTCAGCACTGAGTTCTTCGTCATATTATTTCTAGTTCAAACACGCTCACATGTCGCTGCTGGTGCAACGAACCTATATTTAACGTTCGTTTTCTCTAGAATATAAGAGCGATAGGTACCGGGTTGGAGTCCTGGGAAGGAAAAAATTAATGTTTCGTCTCGTCATTTCAGTTAAAACATCTAGCTACTGCCGAGGAAATCCGATATGTCAGAGTTGATTGTGCTTCGATAGCTATTCGATTAGGTTCTGGGTTCGAATCCCTGTCCAACACAAAGCTTTACTTCACGGCATTTCAAGTAAGTTACTAGTTGAGAAGCGTAGTTCGTTAACAGGGACAATAGGTACTTGGTAGGAATTCGCATCCTTTAAAAATGTTTGCGTTGTGTAATTTAAAGTTGGTATTTGCTAATTGATACTGTCTAAAATCGAGGTATATCACTCTCTGTATGCCTAATCAGGAATGATTGTTAGTTTCCGTCAGTCACGAAATCTTTGCTTAGTCTGCATGACCTGGGTTTGAATCCATATCCAGAACGAGACGGTTCGTCGTGTCATTTGAAGTTCATACATATTCTCAACTAGTAGCTCGCGAATAACTTAAATTTTTAATGTCATTTTGTGTTAAATAATAAGTCAGGTATGTTACTTTGAAGAGGAAATCATGAATACGACGAACTTACTACGTGCATTACCTATTTGACGTAATAATGAGAGTGGTAACATTTCAGATATGTCATTTATTGTAATAAATGTGAGCTTACAAGCGTTAAGGACAGTCTTACCTGTGATAAGGTGTTCCCTGATATTTGTAGCATCGTAGTATTACATTACATCTTGAGTTATTGCGATACAGAGCAGTGTTTTCTAGTGGTGACTTGTTGGAACTACACTCCTGGAAATGGAAAAAAGAACACATTGACACCGGTGTGTCAGACCCACCATACTTGCTCCTGACACTGCGAGAGGGCTGTACAAGCAATGATCACACGCACGGCACAGCGGACACGCCAGGAACCGCAGTGTTGGCCGTCGAATGGCGCTAGCTGCGCAGCATTTGTGCACCGCCGCCATCAGTGTCAGCCAGTTTGCCGTGGCATACGGAGCTCCATCGCAGTCTTTAACACTGGTAGCATGTCGCGACAGCGTGGACGTGAACCGTATGTGCAGTTGACGGACTTTGAGCGAGGGCGTATAGTGGGCATGCGGGGGGCCGGGTGGACGTACCGCCGAATTGCTCAACACGTGGGGCGTGAGGCCTCCATAGTACATCGATGTTGTCGCCAGTGGTCGGCGGAAGGTGCACGTGCCCGTCGACCTGGGACCGGACCGCAGCGACGCACGGATGCACGCCAAGACCATAGGATCCTACGCAGTGCCGTAGGGGACCGCACCGCCACTTCCCAGCAAATTAGGGACACTGTTGCTCCTGGGGTATCGGCAAGGACCATTCGCAACCGTCTCCATGAAGCTGGGCTACGGTCCCGCACACCGTTAGCCCGTCTTCCGCTCACACCCCAACATCGTGCAGCCCGCCTCCAGTGGTGTCGCGACAGGCGTGAATGGAGGGACGAATGGAGACGTGTCGTCTTCAGCGATGAGAGTCGCTTCTGCCTTGGTGCCAATGATGGTCGTATGCGTGTTTGGCGCCGTGCAGGTGAGCGCCACAATGAGGACTGCATACGACCGAGGCACACAGGGCCAACACCCGGCATCATGGTGTGGGGAGCGATCTCCTACACTGGCCGTACACCACTGGTGATCGTCGAGGGGACACTGAATAGTGCACGGTACATCCAAACCGTCATCGAACCCATCGTTCTACCATTCCTAGACCGGCAAGGGAACTTGCTGTTCCAACAGGACAATGCACGTCCGCATGTATCCCGTGCCACCCAACGTGCTCTAGAAGGTGTAAGTCAACTACCCTGGCCAGCAAGATCTCCGGATCTGTCCCCCATTGAGCATGTTTGGGACTGGATGAAGCGTCGTCTCACGCGGTCTGCACGTCCAGCACGAACGCTGGTCCAACTGAGGCGCCAGGTGGAAATGGCATGGCAAGCCGTTCCACAGGACTACATCCAGCATCTCTACGATCGTCTCCATGGGAGAATAGCAGCCTGCATTGCTGCGAAAGGTGGATCTACACTGTACTAGTGCCGACATTGTGCATGCTCTATTGCCTGTGTCTATGTGCCTGTGGTTCTGTCAGTGTGATCATGTGATGTATCTGACCCCAGGAATGTGTCAATAAAGTTTCCCCTTACTGGGACAATGAATTCACGGTGTTCTTATTTCAATTTCCAGGAGTGTATTTTCAATAGTCAAACGACTGTATGAAGGAGCGATTAGAGGACCTGCTAGGCAGCTGCCTTATGTAGGTTGCATGCGAATTAGGCGAAATGCAATTCAGGTCGTTCGGATACTTTTGAGCATGACTGTACATCCAATGGACCAGGTATTATGTATTGAACGTATGTGCGCACACCGGTGATTATCCCCAGTCACATTCCAAAACAGGGTCTTTTTCAAGTGAATTAATTCCGAGTATTCTGTTTCTATTAAACTGAGAATTTGTGGAGTATGTAGTTTGGTTAGTTTTCTGTGCAGAGATAAATATGAGAATGCAGGCTTTCTCGGCGAATCTGGATAATGAAATTTCTCGGGTTGACAGCGGAGCCAATGCGTCGTTGTCCGGTGACGTTTCAGCATGTGTCTTAATTGCCATCATCAGGTGAAGTGTCGGGTTCACGTCTCATCCGGGTCTTTATAGCCGCTGGACCGCTTGTTGGCGGCGGAAAGGGGAGAAGGGGGGGGGGGGGCGGATCTGGCGTCTCGTCTAGAAGCGGCCTGTTTATTTTAGAATGTGATTTACTCTATATAATTTTTCATATTATATCATGTTAACAGAATCTTCCATCGGTTCTTGTAGAACAATAGCAAAATGGTGATTTTAATTAGTTGTTGTTGTTGTTGTGGTCTTCAGTCCTGAGACCGGTTTGATGCAGTTCTCCATGCTACTCTATCCTGTGCAAGCTTCGTCATCTCCCAGTACCTACTGCAGCCTACATCCTTCTGAATCTGTTTTGTGTACTCATCCCTTTCAGAAACGACTTCTGACGTTTAAATCTGAAGTCGATGTTAACAAATTTCTCTTCTTCAGAAACGCTCTCCTTGCCATTGCCAGTCCACATTTTATATCCTCTCTACTTGGACCATCATCACTTATTTTGCCGCCCAAATAGCAAAACTCCTTTACTAGTTTATGTGTCTCATTTCCTAATCTAATTCCCTCAGCATCACCCGACTTAATTAGACTACATTCCATTATCCTCGTTTTGATTTTGTTGATGTTCATCTTATATCCTCCTTTCAAGACACTATCCATTCCGTTCAGCTGCTCTTCCATGTCCTTTGCTGTCTCTGACAGAATTACAATGTCATCGGCGAACCTCAAAGTTTTTTTTCTTCTCCATGGATTTTAATACCTACTCCGAATTTTTCTTTTGTTTCCTCTACTGCCTGCTCAATGTATAGATTGAATAACATCGGGGATAGGCTACAACCCTGTCGCACTCCCTTCCCAACCGCTGCTTCCCTTTATTGCCCTTCGACTCTTATAACTGCCATCTGGTTTTCTGTACAAATTGTAAATAGCCTTTCGGTTCCTGTATTTTACCCCTGCCACCTTCAGAATTTGAAAGAGAGTATTCCAGTCAACATTGTCAAAAGCTTTCTCTAAGTCTACAAATGCTAGAATCGTAGGTTTGCCTTTACTTAATCTATTTTCTAAGTTGAGTCGTAGGGTCAGTATTGCCTCACGCGTTCCAACATTTCTACAGAATCCGAACTGATCTTCCCCGAGGTCGGCTTCTACCAGTTTTTCCATTCGTCTGTAATGAATTCGCGTTAGAATTTTGCATCCATGACTTATTAAACTGATTGTTCTGTAATTTTCACATCTGTCAGCACCTGCTTTCTTTGGGACTGGAATTATTATATTCTTCTTGAAGTCTGAGGGTATTTCGCCTGTCTCATACATCTTGCTCACCAGATGGTAGAGTTTTCTCAGGACCGGCTCTCCCAAGGTAGTTGTAATGGAATGTTGTCTAGTCCTGGGTCCTTGTTTCGACTCAGGTCTTTCAGTGCTCTGTCAAACACGCAGCATCGTATCTCCCATTTCATCTTTATCTACATCCTCTTCCATTTCCATAATATTGTCCTCAAGTACATCGCCCTTATATAGACCCTCTATATACTCCTTCCACCTTTCTGCTTTCCCTTCTTTGCTTAGAACTGGGTTTCCAGCTGAGCTCTTGATATTCATACAAGTGGTTCTCTTTTCTCCAAAGGTCTCTTTAATTTTCCTGTAGGCAGTATCTATCTTACCCCTAGTGAGATAAGCCTCTACATCCTTACATTTGTCCTCTAGCCATCCCTGCTTAGCCATTTTGCACTCCCTGTCGATCTCATTTTTGAGACGTTTGTATTCCTTTTTGCCTGCTTCATTTACTACATTTTTATATTTTCTCCTTTCATCAATTAAATTCAATATTTTTCTTTACCCAAGGATTTCTACATCTGCCCCTGGAAATGTCTTTTAAAACCTGGTTCCTAAGTCTCTGCCTTACCATTATGTAATCTATCTGAAACCTGTCGGTAGCTCCAGGCTTCTTCCATGTATACATCCTTATTTTATGTTTCTTTAACCAAGTGTTAGCTATGATTAATTTGTGCTCTGTGCAAAATTCTACCAGGCGGCTTCCTCTTTCATTTCTTAGCGCCAATCCATATCCACCTACTACGTTTCCTTCTCTCCCTTTTCCTACTACCGAATTCCAGTCACCCATGACTATTAAATTTTTGTCTCCCTTCACTATCTGAATAATTTCTTTTATTTCATCATACATTTCTTCAATTTTTTCGTAATCTGCGGAGCTAGTTGGCATATAAACTTGTACTGCTGTAGTAGGCGTGGGCTTCGTATCTATCTTGGCCACAATAATACGTTCACTATGCTGTTTGTAGTAGGTTACCCGCGCTCCTATTTTTTTTATTCATTATGAAACCGACTCCTGCATTACCGCAGTTATAACCCTGTATTCACCTGACCAAAAGCCCTGTTCCTGCTGCCACCGAACTTCACTAATTCCCTAATTTTCTAACCTACCTGCTCGATTAAGGGATCTGACATTCCACGCTCCGATCCGTAGAACGCCAGTTTTCTTTCTCCTGATAACGACGTCCTCCTGAGTAGTCCCCGCCCGGAAATCCGAATGGGTGACTATTTTACCTCCGGAATATTTTACCTAAGAGGACGCCATCACCATTTAACCATACAGTAAAGATGCGTGCCCTCGGGAAAAATTACGGCTGTAGTTTCCCCTTGCTTTCAGCAGTTGGCAGTACCAGCACAGCAAGGCTACCATTAAAATAATCAATGACAAATAAAAGCTAATAAAGAAACAGCAGTATTATTTAACTTTGAACGGGATTGTAAACTAGTAATTGTTTCTTTGTAAGTGTTGTTCTAAAGTAGATTTTCATGTCGGGTAGTCATCTACAAAACCAGTTTGACTTTGAGTCCAATGAGAGATTAGTTGCTAGGTCCCCTTGTTAACTGTTGAACTAATTTTGCATTATTCATTATACTTAAAGTAGTTACGAAAGGTATTTGCCGTTTTCTTAATTTTGTGTTACTATTTACAACAAGAGAAATAAAAATGGCGTTCTACGGATCGGAGCGTGGAATGTCAGATCCCTTAATCGGGCAGGTAGGTTAGAAAATTTAAAAAGGGAAATGGATAGGTTGAAGTTAGATATAGTGGGAATTAGTGAAGTTCGGTGGCAGGAGGAGCAAGACTTCTGGTCAGGTGACTACAGGGTTATAAACACAAAATCAAATAGGGGTAATGCAGGAGTAGGTTTAATAATAAATAGAAAAATAGGAATGGGGGTAAGCTACTACAAACAGCATAGTGAACGCATTATTGGGGCCAAGATAGATACGAAGCCCACACCTACTACAGTAGTACAAGTTTATATGCCAACTAGCTCTGCAGATGATGAAGAAATTGAAGAAATGTGTGATGAAATGAAAGAAATTATTCAGATTGTGAAGGGAGACGAAAATTTAATAGTCATGGGTGACTGGAATTCGAGTGTAGGAAAAGGGAGAGAAGGAAACATAGTAGGTGAATATGGATTGGGGCTAAGAAATGAAAGAGGAAGCCGCCTGGTAGAATTTTGCACAGAGCACAACATAATCATAACTAACACTTGGTTTAAGAATCATGAAAGAAGGTTGTATACATGGAAGAACCCTGGAGATACTAGAAGGTATCAGATAGATTATATAATGGTAAGACAGAGATTTAGGAACCAGGTTTTAAATTGTAAGACATTTCCAGGGGCAGATGTGGACTCTGACCACAATCTATTGGTTATGACCTGTAGATTAAAACTGAAGAAACTGCAAAAAGGTGGGAATTTAAGGAGATGGGACCTGGATAAACTAAAAGAACCAGAGGTTGTACAGAGATTCAGGGAGAGCATAAGGGAGCAATTGACAGGAATGGGAGAAATAAAT
The DNA here is from genome assembly GCF_021461395.2 of Schistocerca americana. Classification (NCBI taxonomy): domain Eukaryota; kingdom Metazoa; phylum Arthropoda; class Insecta; order Orthoptera; family Acrididae; genus Schistocerca; species Schistocerca americana. The sequence goes on along the minus strand of NC_060126.1, from coordinate 429,928,751 downwards.
ACAGTAGAAGAAGAATGGGTAGCTTTGAGGGATGAAGTAGTGAAGGCAGCAGAGGATCAAGTAGGTAAAAAGACGAGGGCTAGTAGAAATCTTTGGGTAACAGAAGAAATATTGAATTTAATTGATGAAAGAAGAAAATATAAAAATGCAGTAACTGAAACAGGCAAAAAGGAATACAAACGTCTCAAAAATGAGATCGGCAGGAAGTGCAAAATGGCTAAGCAGGGATGGCTAGAGGACAAATGTAAGGATGTAGAGGCCTATCTCACTAGGGGTAAGATAGATGCCGCCTACAGGAAAATTAAAGAGACCTTTCGAGATAAGAGAAGGACTTGCATGAATATCAAGAGCTCAGATGGAAACCCAGTTCTAAGCAAAGAAGGGAAAGCAGAAAGGTGGAAGGAGTATATAGAGGGTCTATACAAGGGCGATGTACTCGAGGACAATATTATGGAAATGGAAGAGGATGTAGAAGAAGATGAAATGGGAGATATGATACTGCGTGAAGAGTTTCACAGAGCACTGAAAGACCTGAGTCGAAACAAGGCTCCCGGAGTAGACAATATTCCATTGGAACTACTGACGGCCGTGGGAAAGCCAGTCCTGACAAAACACTACCATCTGGTGAGCAAGATGTACGAAACAGGCGAAGTACCCTCAGACTTCAAGAAGAATACAATAATTCCAATTTCAAAGAAAGCAGGTGTTGACAGATGTGAAAATTACCGAACTATCAGTTTAATAAGTCACAGCTGCAAAATACTAACACGAATTCTTTACAGACGAATGGAAAAACTAGTAGAAGCCAACCTCGGGGAAGATCAGTTTGGATTCCGTAGAAACACTGGAACACGTGAGGCAATACTGACCTTACGACTTATCTTAGAAGAAAGATTAAGGAAAGGCAAACCTACGTTTCTAGCATTTGTAGACTTAGAGAAAGCTTTTGACAATGTTGACTGGAATACTCTCTTTCAAATTCTGAAGGTGGCAGGGGTAAAATACAGGAACCGAAAGGCTATTTACAATTTGTACAGAAAACCAGATGGCAGTTATAAGAGTCGAAAGGCATGAAAGGGAAGCAGCGGTTGGGAAGGGAGTGCGACAGGGTTGTAGCCTATCCCCGATGTTATTCAATCTATACATTGAGCAGGCAGTAGAGGAAACAAAAGAAAAATTCGGAGTAGGTATTAAAATCCATGGAGAAGAAAAAAAACTTTGAGGTTCGCCGATGACATTGTAATTCTGTCAGAGACAGCAAAGGACATGGAAGAGCAGCTGAACGGAATGGATAGTGTCTTGAAAGGAGGATATAAGATGAACATCAACAAAATCAAAACGAGGATAATGGAATGTAGTCTAATTAAGTCGGGTGATGCTGAGGGAATTAGATTAGGAAATGAGACACTTAAACTAGTAAAGGAGTTTTGCTATTTGGGCGGCAAAATAAGTGATGATGGTCCAAGTAGAGAGGATATAAAATGTGGACTGGCAATGGCAAGGAGAGCGTTTCTGAAGAAGAGAAATTTGTTAACATCGACTTTAGATTTAAACGTCAGAAGTCGTTTCTAAAAGTATTTGTATGGAGTGTAGCCATGTATGGAAGTGAAACATGGACGATAATAGTTTAGACAAGAAGAGAATAGAAGCTTTCGAAATGTGGTGCTACAGAAGAATGCTGAAGATTAGATGGGTAGATCACATAACTAATGAGGAGGTATTGAATAGAATTGGAGAGAAGAGAAGTTTGTGGCACAACTCGGTTGGTAGGGCATATTGTGAGGCATCAAGGGATCACCAGTTTAGTATTGGAGGGTAAAAACGTAGAGGGAGACCAAGGGATGAGTACACAAAACAGATTCAGAAGGATGTAGGCTGCAGTAGGTACTGAGAGATGACGAAGCTTGCACAGGATAGAGTAGCATGGAGAACTGCATCAAACCGGTCTCAGGACTGAAGACCACAACAACAACAACAACTAATTAAAATCACCATTTTGCTATTGTTCTACAAGAACCGATGGAAGATTCTGTTAACATGATATAATATGAAAAATTATATAGAGTAAATCACATTCTAAAATAAACAGGCCGCTTCTAGACGAGACGCCAGATCCGCCCCCCCCCCCCTTCTCCCCTTTCCGCCGCCAACAAGCGGTCCAGCGGCTATAAAGACCCGGATGAGACGTGAACCCGACACTTCACCTGATGATGGCAATTAAGACACATGCTGAAACGTCACCGGACAACGACGCATTGGCTCCGCTGTCAACCCGAGAAATTTCATTATCCAGATTCGCCGAGAAAGCCTGCATTCAAATTCTAAAGGTGGCAGGGGTAAAATACAGGGAGCGAAAGGCTATTTACAATTTGTACAGAAACCAGATGGCAGTTATATGAGTCGAGGGACATGAAAGGGAAGCAGTGGTTGGGAAGGGAGTAAGACAGGGTTGTAGCCTCTCCCCGATGTTGTTCAATCTGTATATTGAGCAAGCAGTAAAGGAAACAAAAGAAAAATTCGGAGTAGGTATTAGAATTCATGGAGAAGAAATAAAAACTTTGAGGTTCGCCGATGACATTGTAATTCTGTCAGAGACAGCAAAGGACTTGGAAGAGCAGTTGAATGGAATGGACAGTGTCTTGAAAGGAGGATATAAGATGAACATCAACAAAAGCAAAACAAGGATAATGGAATGTAGTCTAATTAAGTCGGGTGATGCTGAGGGAATTAGATTAGGAAATGAGGCACTTAAAGTAGTACAGGAGTTTTGCTATTTGGGGAGCAAAATAACTGATGATAGTCGAATTAGAGAGGATATAAAATGTAGGCTGGCAATGGCAAGGAAAGCGTTTCTGAAGAAGAGAAATTTGTTAACATCCAGTATTGATTTAAGTGTCAGGAAGCCATTTCTGAAAGTATTTGTATGGAGTGTAGCCATGTATGGAAGTGAAACATGGACGATAAATAGTTTGGACAAGAAGAGAATAGAAGCTTTCGAAATGTGGTGCTACAGAAGAATGCTGAAGATTAGATGGGTAGATCACATAACTAATGAGGAAGTATTGAATAGGATTGGGGAGAAGAGAAGTTTGTTGCACAACTTGACCAGAAGAAGGGATCGGTTGGTAGGACATGTTCTGAGGCATCAAGGGATCACCAATTTAGTATTGGAGGGCAGCGTGGAGGGTAAAAATCGTAGAGGGAGACCAAGAGATGAATACACTAAGGAGATTCAGAAGGATGTAGGTTGCAGTAGGTACTGGGAGATAATAAAGCTTGCACAGGATAGAGTAGCATGGAGAGCTGCATCAAACCAGTCTCAGGGCTGAAGACCACAACAACACAACACTATTTACAACTGATTACGGTTCTTCTAACCATACCAGTTTAACTTGTGTGATAAATATAAGTAAAGGCTACTTCTGAGCAAGTGTAGCAATCAGCACAATCGTTTACTCTGCACCAAAACTTTCCTTATAAGTAATAATTGCACTGCCCGTTTGTATAGATTAACTTCATGTGAAAATTTATGAAGCCCATAGTAATCAGTACTGTTTCACATCATAATCTTTTATGTGATAGTTAATTAAAACAATAATAATGCTATTGCCAGTCAGACTTTGTTAATAGTTTCACATGTCCTGCATCTGTTCGTTATACAGTATTGTAGTTTCTGCCAATAGTAAGTGTTATTGTGAGACAGTGTGTACTGCTGCATTTATTGGCCATTATGGGTTCTGCATAATGTTTAGCTGTTATGTTGTTTGTTATGGCAGGTTGCTGTATAATGTAGAGAGTAACTGTGTTTGAAGAGATTAGTTAGGGTACCAAGTGGGGTTAGTTTTCTTAGGGAAAGTTTATTTCCGCTTGGTCATAAAACTTGATACCGCATTGCCTAATTAGGCTGGCGCCCGCGTGTATATATAATTACAGTTTATTTTCGTATTAGTAGAACGTAAGTTCAAAACCCGTTTGCTGTGCTGTTTTATTGTTGCACTTACTTCGCCATTACGAAATTATAGTCCGACGCCTTGTCATTAGATACAGTCACGATCAGGCTAAACCCTTCACAGAAGGTTAACTTTATCGGCAATTGCCACTTTGGTAAGGACAGGTAGTGTCACAAGCTATACAGACTGGCATGGAAACGCCTCAACAGAGAAACGGAATCAGACAGTATAGAATTATATCAGAAAACAGACGCTCTGTATGCAATAAAAACTGTATGTATTGGATGTCGCTATAAAGTTATTGAAATTTGAAAGCAGAAGCGTTATGTTACTAAGAAAATATATGGCTCCTCATCAGAAAACAGAAATTTCATCTAGAGCTTTGTGGCTCAGACAAGTTCATCAATAATTTGCGCAAGGGACTCTCTGCGATCGTATTTACTTGTCGACAATGGGCCTCTCCTTGAGGAGGTTGAGATTTACACATACACATGTACATACCTCATGTTGATAGCTTTGTATTTTGATCACGAAATCTGGATTAAAAATCAGGGCAGTTGTTTACACTTCTTCATGTGAGACTGTTAAAAATCACATATTTGCGCGATAAGATTACGATGATAACGCTTGTTCTTATACCTTCTTTTCGGTCACTGGTGTTATTATATGTACTTACGTAAATAGGTGTTTACGTTTTACATGCACACTGGTATCAAAAATTAAAGTAGTAAACAGAAATTTTGCGAAGTTGCGTTTATTCTTCCACACAACAATATGAGCAGGTGATAGTAAAGTAGAAACAATGCAAAGGATACAGAACGTAAACAATTGCAACTTGCGTAACGGTAGACAAAAATTTTCTTCGTTTTTCCAACTTAACGGATTGCACGCGCATTCCGACAACTGGTTAATGGAATCAGTGTGGGGTTGACCACCTCTGGCGTCAATGCAGGGCTGACTACGTTGGGGCTTGCTGTAAATGATGTCAACAATCTCATGTCGAGGCAACAACTTTCATTCTTCTTGCAGAGCTGCTCACAAGTTTTGGAGAGTGATTGGTGGATGCTAACGCGATGCAACCCGTGTCCATAGCGCATCCCAGACACTCATCCACATGAGTGCTAGAGGGAATTCCTTAAACTTCTGTTACACGATAAATCAGTCTAATCTAAAAGCCGTAAATTCAACTAAATACCAAGGATTTACAATTACGAACAACTTAAATTGGAAGGAACTCATAGAAAATGTTGTGGGGAAGGCTAACGAAAGACTACGTTTTATTCGCAGGACACTTAGAAAATGTAACAGACCTACTAAGGAGACTGCCTACACTACGCTTGCCCGTCCTCTTTTAGAATACTGCTGAGCAGAGCGGTATCCTTACCAGATAGGACTGACGGAGTACATCGAAAAAGTTGAAAGACGGGCAGCACGTTTTGTACCACCGCGAAATATAGGAGAGAGTGTCACAGAAATGATACAGGATTTGAGCTGGACATCTTAAAAGAAAGCTGTTTTTCGTTGCGACGGAATCTTCTCACGAAATTCCGATCACCAACTTCCTCCTCAGAATTCGAAAATATTTTGTTGACACCGACCTACATAGGGAGAAACGATCACCACTATAAAATAAGGGAAATCAGAGCTCGTACGGAAAGATATAGGTGTTCGTTCTTTCCGCGCACTATACGAGACTGGAGTAATAGAGAATTGTGAAGGTCGTTCGATGACGCCTCTGCCAGGCACTTAAATGTGATTTGCAGAGCGTCCATGTAGATGTAGATGGGGTATGTGATTTAAATCGGGAGAGCGAGAAGCCCACGACACACGTGCAAATTCTTCCAAGAAAATATCGACCACCCGTGCTCTGTGAGGTCGAGCGTTATCTTCCATCAAAAATGGTTCAAATGGCTCTGAGTACTATGGGACTTAACATCTATGGTCATCAGTCCCCTAGAACTTAGAACTACTTAAACCTAACTAACCTAAGGACATCACACAACACCCAGCCATCACGAGGCAGAGAAAATCCCTGACCCCGCCGGGAATCGAACCCGGGAACCCGGGCGCGGGAAGCGGGAACGCTACCGCACGACCACGAGCTGCGGGCAATCTTCCATCAATGCGAAGTCTAGGCCCACATCACCTCGCAACAACACCACCTGAGGTCCCAAGATCTCGTAACGATACCTGAAAGCAGTTAAACCTTGCTGATTCAACCGTATAATCTCAGGAAGATGTGTTCGAGTGGTCAACATAATCCTTACTCACATCATTAGTGACCCTCCTCGATACTGGTCTTTTTTCACAATGTTTGGGTCCTGAAATCATGTTCCATATCCCCTCCAAATGCGAATCCGTCGAGAATCACTTTCCGGACCAAAACGGGACTCATCTGTGGAAAGAACATTGGCCCAGCCGGCCGGTGTGGCCGTGCGGTTCTAAGCGCTTCAGTTTGGAACCGCGTGACCGCTACGGTCGCATGTTCGAATCCTGCCTCGGGCATGGATGCGCGTGATGTCCTTAGGTTTAAGTAGTTCTAAGTTCTAAGGGACTGATGACCTCAGAAGTTAAGTCCCACAGTACTCAGAGCCATTTGAACCATTTGAACATTGGCCCACTGTTCGACCGTTCAGGTGGCATGTTGACGGCTCCACTCTAGGCGCTCTCTTTTGTGAAGACGCGTCAGAGGTACGCCTGCAGCAGGTCTCCGACGATGAAGGCCACTCTACAGAAGTCTTCTGTACACCGTTTGTCTCGATACAACACGTCCAGTGGATTCTGGGAGGACAGATGCCAGTTGCTGCGCAGTACTAAGGCGGTACCGTCGTGCCCTTACAGCCAAATAAGGGCCCCCTCTTTCTGATGCCACACGTTGTCAGCCCTGCTCTGGTCTGTGGTCTCTATAAACTATCGCCACATCCGTAAAACAACAGAACGATTCACGTGAAGCCATCGGACCACATCAGTTTACGACTGTCCTACTTCCTTTGTTTCTATGTCCCTCCACTGCAGAGAGCCTGGTAGGCGTCTTCACTGTGCCATACGGCACCATCTATGACTGTGTACTCAGCGATTGTGACAAGTAGCACCCAGATTGATAGGTGCTCTGACGTCATCATTCGCGTGGTTGTTCGTTGACCGGAATGCTGTATTCCCGCGCAGAACACGATCTTACGGACATCTGTTGACAGTTTCTGTGATTATATTGTGAATTAGACACAGGGCGGAGAAATAGTGGTTTGTTGCTTTCGTTTTGGACACCAGTGTACTTGTTGTTGTTGTTGTGATTTCGGTCCTGAGACTGGTTTGATGCAGCTCTCCATGCTACTCTATCCTGTGCATGCTTCTTCATCTCAGAGTATCTACTGCAACCTACATCCTTCTGAATCTGCCTAGTGTATTCATCTCTTGGTCTCCCTCTACGATTTTTACCCTCCACGCTGCCCTCCATTACTAAATTGGTGATCCCTTGATGCCTCAGGACATATCTTACCAACCGATCCCTTCTTTTAGTCAAGTTGTGCCACAAATTTCTCTTCTCCCCAATTCTATTTAATGCCTTCTCATTAGTTACATGATCTACCCATCTAATCTTCAGCATTCTTCTGTGGTACCACATTTCGAAAGCTTCTATTCTCTTCTTGTCCAAACTATTTATCGTCCATATTTGACTTCCATACATGGGTACAATCCATACAAATATTTTCAGAAAGGACTTTCTGACACTTAAATCTATACTCGATGTTAAGAAATTTGTCTTCTTCAGAAACGCTTTCCTTGCCATTGCCAGTCTACATTTTATATCTTCTCTACATCGACCATCATTAGTTATTTTGCTCCCCAAATAGCAAAACTCCTTTACTACTTTAAGTGTCTCATTTCCTAATATAATTCCCTCAGCATCACCTGATTTAATTCGACTACATTCCATTACTCTCGTTTTGCTTTTGTTGATGTTCACCTTATATCCTCCTTTCAACACACTGTCCATTCCGTTCAACTGCTCTTAAAAGTCCTTTGTTGTCTCTGACAGAATTACAATGTCATCGGCGAACCTCAAAGTTTTTTTTCTTCTCCATGGATTTTAATACCTACTCAAAATTTTTCTTTTGTTTCCATTACTGCTTGTTCAATATACACATTGAATAACATTGGGGAGAGGCTACAACCCTGTCTCACTCCCTTCCCAACCACTGCTTCCCTTGCAATGCCCCTTGATTACTATAACTGCCATCTAGTTTCTGTACAAATTTTAAGTAGCCTTTCGGTCCCTGTATTTTACTCCTGCCACCTTCAGAATTTGAAAGAGAGTACTTATTTAACTGTAATAATATATTCTATTGTATACGAAGACTACTGAAAATGGAATCTCAGTCCGTCACATGTTCAGCCTGAGAAATTAAAGTACTGTGGAGCCGCAGGCGGCTGTGGTTCTGAGCACTATGGGACTTAACATCTGAGGTCGTCAGTCCCCTAGAACTTAGAACTACTTAAACGTAAGTAACCTAAGGACATCACACACATCCATGCCCGAGGCAGGATTCGAACCTGCGACCGTAGCGGTCACGCGGTTCCAGACTGTAGCGCCTAGAACCGCACGGCCACACCGGCCGGCCAGGCGGCTGTGGATTGGCCTCGTGTACCCAAGTACAAGATTGTGTTTCAGAGTCATACTTTTAACTTTCTGTAGTTATTTCCGTAGTGTGACGCAACGGCTGCGCGGCTCATGTCCAAGTCCTATAAAAACGAGAGCGCAGTAAGGAAATCGACCTTCGTCGGAGAAGGAGGGAAAAGATAACTGTGGAATATGACGGGGAAATTTTTATAGTCAGCTTCGGTTGGTAATAAAGTTACGTAGAGGGTTGTGAAAGCACACGTTACGTTTATAAAAGAAGGAATGCTGGGTTAATCAAACGAAAATGTTTCGTTTTACGAGAAGATCCTTGACACTATTATTAAGACTGCAAGGCCAATTGCCGTCGTCCACGCGTATGCATGTGTTGTGGACGGGAGGGGGGAGGAGTGAAGGAGACGTGTGTGAGGGTTGGGAGGGATGGAGCTATGGACCTGTGCCCGTCTATCGGTGATTCCACTGAGATACGGAGCAGAGCCGCGTTGTAGCCCACTTACCATTGTGTCCGGGGAAAATAATTCGAGCCACGATAGCGTTGTGGCGGGAGGTTTCCCCGCGCGCTGCTTTGTTCCGACGATGTGCTTTCGAGATGCGAGCAGCGCCGGCGCCGTACGTGAAGGCACTCACACGCGTCGTTACGCAGCGCCGCGAGGCTTTGCGGCAAGGGAGCGGTGCGTTGTGGGCTGCGTATAACGCCTCGGGTGTCAAAAGAGGGAGATCCGTGTGGGCCACACAAGGCGATGGGCGGGAAAGCAAACAGTCGCGGGAATGGCCTAACTAATGGGCAGAGGAGAGAGAGAGAGAGAGAGAGAGAGAGAGACGAGGCAGTGATAAGCGCCTTACCAGCCAGCGAAAGCTTGGAGCCCAATACCCAATACCGCATTCCTTGTTACATCACGCTAATCGTACTGACCAGCTACCGCCGTTCCTTCTCAGACTGAGGGACGTGCTCAGGCTTGCCACACCTACGTCACATCTATTACGCCTTCATAAACTACTGGCCATTAAAATTGCTACACCAAGAAGAAATTCAGATGATAAACGGGTATTCATTGGACAAATGTATTATACCAGAACTGACATGTGATTACATTTTCACGCAGCTTGTGTGCATAGATCCTGAGAAATCAGTACCCAGAACAACCACCTATGGCCGTAACAACGGCCTTGATACGCCTGGGCATTCAGTCAAACAGAGCTTGGATGGTGTGTACAGGTACAGCTGCCCATGCAGCTTCAACACGATACCACAGTTTGTGAAGAGTAGTGACGGCGTATTGTGACGAGCCAGTTGCTCGGCCACCATTGACCAGAAGTTTTCAGTTGGTGAGAGATCTGGAGAATGTGCTGGCCAGGGCAGCAGTCGAACATTTTCAGTATTCAGAAAGGCCCGTACAGGACCTGCAACAGGCGGTCGTGCTTTATCCTGCTGAAATGTAGGGTTTCGCAGGGATCGAATGAAAGGTTGAGTCACGGGTCGTAACACATCTGAAATGTAAAGTCCACTGTTCAAAGCGCCGTCAATGCGAACAAGAGGTGACCGAGACGTGTAACCAATGTTACCCTATACCATCACGCCGGGTGATACGCCAGTATGGCGATGACGAATACACGGCTCCAATGTGAGTTCACCGCGATGTCGCCAAACACGGATGCGGTCATCATGATGCTGTAAACAGAACCTGGATTCATCTGAAAAAATTACGTTTTGCCATTGTTGCACCCAGGTTCGTCGTTGAGTACACCATCGCAGGCGCTTCTGTGTGTGATGCAGCGTCAGCGGTTACTACAGCCATGGTTTCCGAGCTGATAGTCCATGCTGTTGCAAACGTCGTCGAACTGTTCGTGCAGATGGTTGTTGTCTTGCAAACGTCCCCATCTGTTGACTCAGGGATCGAGACGTGGCTGCACGATCCGTTACAGCCATGCGGATAAGATGCCTGTCATCTCGACTGCTTGTGATACGAGGCTGTTGGGATCCAGCACTGCGTTCCGTATTACCCTCCTGAACCCACCGATTCCATATTCTGCTAACAGTCATTGGATCTCGACTAACGCGAGCAGCAATATCGCCATACGATAAACCGCAATCGCGATAGGCTACAATTCGACCTTTATCAAAGTCGGAAACGGTATGGTACGCATTTCTTCTCCTTATACGAGGTATCACATGAGCGTTTCACCAGGCAACGCCGGTCAACTGGTGTTTCTGTATGAGAAATCGGTTGGAAACTTCCCTCGTGTCAGCACGTTGTAGGTGTCGCCACCGGCGCCAACCTTGTGTGAATGCTCTGAAAAGCTAATCATTTACATATCACAGCATCTTCTCCCTGTCGATTAAATTTCGCGTCTGTAGCACGTCATCTTCGTGGTGTAGGAATTTTAATGGCCAGTAGTGTAATACAAGGGCGTTTTAATGAGGCGTTTTAATGAAGTCGTGCGATTTACACTTCCACTAGTTTTTCAGGAAACACGAACATCTTACAGTCGACACTTGCTAATTTGAACTTCGATAAATTGAATTTCGCGATAAATCGAATTCGCTTACAAGTTCCTTGAGAAACTATTGATAAACGAAGAAATACTTTGTTTTGTATGGTAATGCTTTGGTACACTCGATAAATCAAAGCGATTATCATGACAGATCACACCGCAAACAATTTGGGTAGCGTTGCCATCTCTTTTTAGCACATAAAGTATATTGATTGTTAATCTTAGGAGTAAAAAGTACATTGTATCAAAATGAATTATTTATTTTAGTCGTGTATTTGTTTCAAAATGTATTTTCATTGGTTGCAGTAACATTTAACAAATATTTGTCACTGTTAAGCAGTTTCACATCTTTGCAGTACGTATTTAAGTAAAGATAAATAAATAATTAATTTTTTATCAAGTTCAGAAATTCACTGTCTCTTTCATCCCACACTTATTATTCATCACAGAGAGAAGCCCTCTCTGTGAATGCTGAAGCGGTGAGAATCGACAATAGAAATGCAACTAATTTGTACAGATTTGCAGAATCAGCGTTTGTCTTGTTAAGTATTTGTTGCCATTTTTGTGCACTGGATAATTCCGCAAATCCTTCAGAGGAATATGACTGATCATACTATCTGTTATTAATACTTTTTAAAAAAATGTGTAGAAAATGCGAGCGCTGATGGCACAATTCGTTCAGTATGGAAAAGTGAATGCATTGACGTTTTCTTACGTATCCTCAGAAATTTGTGTGTGCCTTTGGTCTGAAAAGTTTGGATTAGTATAACACACTTTTTGTTAAAACTTGTACTCTTATTTAGACTTTATCCTGATTCCACCTTGATCAAACTCGCGGTAAATCGAGCTCTCAGTAATTCAATCTTTTTGTACTTCGAACACTCGAGAGTGGGCTGTATGAAAAATGTAGGCTTTATGGTATCCGGACTTTGGTAATATAATCCCAGTGTGTTCAGCTGCGTAGTTTCGTATAAGTTACGTGGGAAAAACCAAGTTTTCGAAATAAAAGAACTTATATTTTGGAAATCGTCCCATTTCATATCCCTGTAAACTGTTACACCCAGATATTTGTATGAGTTAACCGATTCAAACTGTGACTCAATGATGTTGTTGTCATGGGATACTAAGCGATTTCGTTTTGTGGAGTGCACAATTTTATATTTCTGAACATTTATAGAAAGTCGCCAATCTTTGCACCTCTTTGAAATCTGATCAAGATCTGGAGGAATATTTGCACAGATCTTTCAGGCAGTACTTCAATGTGCAGGGAGATTCCGTAAAGGTGTTACAAACTTTCTGGAATGACGGAGAAGGATGAATGATTCAATCTGATATAAGGGGCCCTGGTAATAACTAGTCTTATATTTCTCATTAAACAATTTTTCCAATCCATTGTCCTCTTCCGTAGCCTCCTCCACTGAATTACTGTTACATTCAAGTTTAGTCCTAATCCAAGATATTACGTATTTCCTTACATTACGTAAATGGTACTTTCATACTTCCATATTTGTATCTGTCTCATTCAGTACAACGGTAGTAGGATGAGGCATTTCTTTAATTTGAAAAGGCCCCTCATTAAGGTAAAAGTGCTTCTTTAAACTTTATTATTCTTCATGGTTTTAAGTGGCCTCGGACAACACTTGATCTCCCGCTTGAAAGTTGCATCGACCTAGTCTTCTGTTTAATCTAGAAGATTTTTCAGTGCTTTCTGTTCACCAAATTAGATATTTCTCCTTCCCAACCTGGGTTCTGAGGAGGACAGTCTGTTTTATTTAAAAACCCATGCCCTTGTACCCCTCCTAGTATAATTTTCCTAGCAGTAAGCCCTGTACTCTCACTTGGTAAATCATTAAGTGTCCGATCAAATCCATCCATAAATGTTGACCACTTATTGTGCCTCTTATGACAACAGGTTCTCGCATCAGGAACTAACCTAATATGGCCATGACTTTTTTTACTGAAACATTGGAATTACAAAAGGTACTATACGATCGTTCGATAATGCCCGAGTTAATCATACGTTTAATTTCGTTAAGCACAGCCTCCTGCTTCCTTAACGCTACATGATACGGAGGTTTAAAAAAAAAGTATACGAGTTTTGATTTCTATCTTGCACTCATATCACCCAGTGATACCTGAGTGGTCACTATTCTATAATAAAATTTCTACTATATGGTTTTTCTCTTCATTATGTAACGCATTTGACTCTTTACACTTTTCTTTAACTAAAGTCTCCCATTTACTAAATTCATTACTTTCCCTTAACCATGGTACTACTTCCTGTTCTAATATCTCTACATTATTTTCTAATTTTATTGTCCAACTATTCAGTTCCTCTCTGTTTTGTGCGAGTTACTGCCTCTTACAAAATTTAATACAAATGTGTTTGTGTTTAGTAGGCACACACGCTAGCTCTCTAGGCACATCAAACATGCCTCCGTACCTAATCGTCCAATCCAAACCTAACAACACAGGGAAATTTATGCCAACCACTACAAGCATCGACAGTTGAATTGTTTCATTAGAAATTCTAAAATTAAGTAGCATTTCTTCTTCCACCTTTTCCCTTTGATTCCAGCCAGTCCCACCACTTGAACGTCTGTGACTGGGTACGACGGACACCGACCTTCAGTATCTAGTAAAAACTCATAAGCTTGGCGTTCAATATAACCAACAGCTACTGGAGTCGAAATACCCTTTTCCTTTTTTTCCTTTCTCATCAGTAGTTCCTCATTTAATGCTTGGTGTCCTTGAAATCTCAACAAAGCACTTCTAAGACCATTTGCATCTTAGGCAGAACCTTTCATGAGAATAGCTGTCGTACTGTTCTTCACTTTCTCAATTTCTATGCGGTCAGTATTAGTATTAATATTCCCAGTATTAGATTGAGACTGTGGATTATTTATTTGATTATTATTACTTTGATTTTGATTACTATTAGTATGACTCATACAGTTATTATTCTACCCATATTTTCAACTTCCTCTACTATTACTCCCCTATTTCTGGGTTCTGAGTAATTAGTATTGCTATTATGTCTATATCTATAATCATTTTGGTTTCTTGTCTTCCATGTGGAATCGTCCCTTTCCGTTACCACTGTTGTTTCCATAATCCTTTACCTCAACCCAATTAGAGACTCGAATCTCAGTTTAGCTTTGTTCAAGTAATCTAATTGGTCAAAAAATTACAACAATGTTTGGCTTGGGTCCACCTCTCCCCCACTAATCTGTCGCTAACTCGATCTGGTAATCCTCAAATAAACACCTCCATAAGATGTCGTTAATTTGATTTATCCAGGTATAAGGCTCGGCTCAAATGGTACTCTAAAAATTCTGTAGCCACCCTAGCCCTCATTATAACGCTGGAGACTAGACACCTCTCAGTTTTTTCTGAACGTTGTTGGATGAATATTTTGCCTAGAATACCCGAGAAAATTCTACCACAGTGGTAAATTTACTTAGATTCAGCATCGTCCACTACCAGGCATCCTCCTCTAAATGACTGTCAATAAAACGTACACTACGATTATTGTCCCACGAATTTGATGGAAGACCTAAAAAAAACAAAAACGGGATACACCGATCCCTTTCATTAAAACAAGGAAATGTGACCCACTATTATCTATTCCTTCAGTTCTTCTGCCAATTCACATCTACTAGAATCTGGTTGGACTATCTGTGCACTATTGTTATTCATGGACCTACGGACCTCTGAAGAACTCCCTCAACTAATATTATGAGCACAGCATGATTCTTTACGAGTAGGAGTTACACAACTTCCGTTACAGATATCATGGTAACAATTTGCAATACATTCCTTCCCCGAGAAAGTCACCCGAGTTAAAAGAAAGTCTGACTACCTCATGTTTTCAGCTCCCACTTTTGGGTTTTATCAGATTTTATCCGATTACGAATTTCTTAGTTATTCAGTACTATTTGATCGTTAACATCTTTCAGCAAAAGACTGACGGATATTTCCTGTGACTCATTAACCAGGAGGTGTTCTCAGCTCACCAGATGTATTCTCTACATCTAACATCTTCTGGTTAACTCCTTCATGTTTTCGTTTTAGTTCAGTACATACAGGGCGTTTCCGCAAGAGCGTGCAAAAATGTAGCAGGACATAGAGAATGCGCCACTGAACAATTTGAGGTAGGGAACCTGGGGTCGTTTTTACGTTGTCCCATGACAGAACGTGCTATTAGTCAAGGACAGACCCATTCATTCACTACTCAGTGCTATTTAGAGACATGTAGTACAATACGAAGGAGCAGTAACGGTACAGTTTGGCAGAACTCAGTGACATGTACCTTGTGTATGGAGACGTACGTTGCAACGTTGTCGCTGCTGCAAGGCTGTACATGGAACGATTTCCTAATAGGTATCATCCGTGACGACGAGTGTTTATTTCTTTCGGTCGACGAATGCGGGAGACTGGTTCATTGGAAAGAAGAAATGAGGGACCTGACAACGTGAGGACCAGTCGCACACCGGATTTTGAATATGAGGTGTTGCGGCGGACCCCGGTGCAAGTACTCGTCGTATTGCACGTGAAATGGGCGCTGCATATGAGGTGTGGCTAGAAAAAAACCGGACTAGTACTGGTGAAACAATAAAACGAATGCAATAAGGCTGAAAGTCACGTGGCCTGTCACGTGACTCTCGCTCCGCCTACTGCTCGAGTTTCATCTGCCTCCTGCACTCAGTCTGCCCGTGGCGTCTGTTTTAAGTAGTTGACGTTTTGTCTGTGCGTCGGAAAATGTTGAGTGTACAGAAAGAACAGCGTGTTAACATCAAATTTTGTTTCAAACTAGGAAAATCTGCAAGTGAAACGTTTGTAATGTTACAACAAGTGTACGGCGATGATTGTTTATCGCGAACACAAGTGTTTGAGTGGTTTAAACGATTTAAAGATGGCCTCGAAGACACCAGTGATGACACTCGCACTGGCAGACCATTATCAGCAAAAACTGATGCAAACATTGAAAAAATCGGTAAACTTGTTCGACAAGATCGCCGTATAACAATCACAGCAGTGTCTGAGTTAACAGGAGTTGACAAGGAAAGTGTTAGGCAGATTGCTCATGAAAGTTTCAACATGAACAAAGTGTGTTCAAAAATGGTTCCAAAGTGTCTCACAATTGAACAGAAGGAACGCCGAAGAATGATTTGTTCTGACATCCTGGAAAACATTGAAAGTGATTCCACCTTCTTACAAAATCGATACATCGGAAAACTCCTGGTTCTCCACGACAAAAAAAAGCACGAATGTCAAAATCGAAATTCAAGGCAATGATGATTGTTTTTTTGACATCAAAGGGATTGTGCACATTGATTGGGTACCAGAGGGACAAACAGTGAATCAGCATTACTACATTAGCGTCCTGGCTACCCTACGTGAGCGAGTACGGAGAAAACGGAACGATTTGTGGAGGAAAAAGTCATGGATCCTTCACCAAGACAATGCCCCAGCTCACAGTGCGTTGTCAATGAAGACGTTTTTGGCAAAACACAACATTCCCATCTTAGATCATCCACCCTACTCACCTGATTTGGCCCCCTGTGACTTTTTTCTTTTCCCTAAAGTCAAGTCAGCTTTGAAAGGAACTAGATTTGAGACTGTTGAAGCAGTAAAAGAAAAAGCGACGGAAGTAATGTATGGACTTACTGAAAATGATCTGCAGCATTGCTATGAACAGTGGAAAATTCGTATGGAGCGGTGTAGAGACCGAGGAGGAGAGTACATTGAAGGAGATAACATGAAATTGTAAATAATTGTAAATAAATGTTTTTTCCAGCATCAGTCCGGTTTTTTTCTAGCCGCACCTCGTATACTAGCTCGTGGCGAGTACTCCACGAACAACCATTACGACCATATCACCCACAATGAGTCCATGCAATGGTTGTGACTGACTTTGCACCAAGGGTCGCATTGTATCAGTGATTGCTCCAGAATGGATTGATCAGCAAGATTTCCTCCAAATCTTGCTGTTTACTGACGAGGCTTCATTTGATCGTGATGGTATTTGAACAGCAGGAATAGCCTTCGTGAGATTAGGAAAACCCTCACGCTGTAGCAGAGCCACACCATCAACTACGTTTTGCTATGAATATTGGGCGACAGTCTCATTGGACCATATCTTCTACCTGGCCGTCTGAGTGGAACCCTGTACAAGTTCGTGCCAAGAGGCCTACCTGGGTTATTGGAGAACGTAATCTTGGCTTTTCGTGGGAGGATGTGGCTACAACATGACGCTGCACCGCCTCACTTCAGTGTGCATGTCCGCATCCATTTCAGTGCTGCATTTCCTGGTAGCTGGACTGGAAGGAGAGGTGCTATTGTATGGCCTGCGAGGTCACCTGACCTGAATCCCCATGATTATTTCCTAAGGGGATATCTAAAGTAACATGAGTATGAGACCACAGTGGATATGGAGATGAATTGGGTTATTTGTTAGGGTGCGTCAGAATCTTGTTCGCCGATGTCGTGCTTGCATTGAGGCTGATGGTCATCTGTTTCACCACGTTTTGTAATATACAGTACAAATGGTAAGCTCATTGTGTCATTAATGGTATTTGCCGTTAACTGTAACTAATGTAAATGAAAAAGTACACAGCAATGCCATTTTATTTGTATTATCTCCTTAAGCTGGCTTCTCCGACCCCAGGTTCCCTACCTTAAGTTGTTCAGTGTTCCTGTTATATTTTTGCATGCTCTTATGGAAGCACCGTGAATGGCTTTTCTCTCCCTGTGTGCTTCTTCCTGTCCCTTTTCACGTTTTTTTCTGTCTAGCTAAAATCCAATGCATAAAAGCTTTTAAATCTTCATCCTTTATTGAGCTTCATTACCAATGTAACATACCCTATATTGAAAAAAATACTCCAGAAGATACAGGCATCTGTATAAATATTTGGCTAAAACTACAATTACGGTCCATTGACATTGCAAACACTAATTCTTCACACAACCTACTCACACAAAGATAGTATAATCAACATTAAATAAAAGAATGTTATAATCAGAGTTTGTTGCTTGTAGTTATCTTCCCCTATTCTGCCCCTCAGACTTGTAACAGGCTTATTTGGCTTATGTCATTGTACATCAGTAGTAGAACAAACTATGTTATGGTTCGTTTCGTTAGTGTAGGTTGCCTACATCAGGGGCAGGTATGCACTCAGGGGCAAACCTATAGTTCTCCTTGGATTGACAAGTACTTAACCTATTATTCTGCTTAAAGGATCCTTCCTTTTGATTGACAAGTACTTAACCTATTGTTCCCCCACCCCTTCCCCTTCCCCTCACGCCTCAGGGAACCATTTGGAGGGAATTCGGTTGCAGTGTGTGGAATACTGTTTAAACACTTTAGACAATGTATAGAATATTACTTAATTATTTATGGCAGTGTATGGAATATAGTTTATTTATTTAGTTAAAGAATTTCTGTGGAAATCGATTGCTGTGTATGGAATATTGTTTACACAATTTAGACAATGTGTGGAATATTGCTTATTTAAACAATTTAGGGGATTCAAGGCAGTCGTAAATTGGTGGAGAGGAAGGATCTCATGACAGGACATGGGTATATTGTTTATTTATAAAAAATTCAGTTTGTGGGGGGGTTGGATTTCTCTTGCCCATTGTTCTCTGCTGTTTGGAAACATGTAGGTCTTGTAAGAAGTAATCACATGGGGCAAACATGTTGCATAACCTAATATTCAGCACTGTAATCTGGGTGTCTTAACCTAATGTTCAGCTCTTTGTCAGCACTTAACCTATTGTTCTGTTAAGTGCTGGCCTCTGTGGCCGAGCGATTCTAGACACTTGAGTCTGGAACCTTGCGAACGATACAGTCACAGGTTCTAATCCTGCCTTGGGTATGGATGTGTGTGATGTCTTTAGGTTACTTAGGTTCAAGTAGTTCTAAGTTCTAGGGGACTGATGACCTCAGATGTTAAGTACCATAGTGGTCAGAGCCATTTGGACCATTTTGATTTTTGTTAAGTGATTTTCCATGTCACCCCCATTGCCTTAAACTATTGTAACACCTTTGATACAAAATTAAGTAATTAATTATGTCCTCCCAGCCTTTTGAGGTACACTTTTCGAATTTCACATGCTTTGAACGCCATTTCTATCGCAATCTTTGTCACCCACCACCTTAAACTACTGTACTGCATTTTCCATTACAATTATGCAAATTAACCTAGTGTTCTGCGCTTAACCTGCTGTTCTGCTCCAAGTCATCCACTCACGCACACCCTCCCCTTAACTATTGCACCGCTAACACCATGTTGATATAAAAAATTATGTAAATTAATTAAATCTATATTCTTCACATGTATGGGGTAGATTTTTTAAATTTGCCAACTCCTGTTCGTTGGCAAAATCGACGGATATAGTTTAAACAAACGATGCCTAACAAAAAACACATCGCATAACCCAACGCGATGCCGATTCTGCTGAGTCCGCACGTGCTCCCAGGAGTCAGGGTGCACCGGCGAGCTCCACAAAGTGACGACATGGCCATCAGCTGCCTAGCCACGAACAGGTGTCCATTCGGGTCCACCAAGCGTGAGATGGCGGCATCCCTTTCATACTTGACACCTGACAAATTCCTGTCGAAATATGTGTTCACCAAGGCACCGTTGCTGTGGTGTGGGTCCAGTGCTGAGAGATGTTTGCATCGTTTTCAAACATATCACTTCATTAGAAAACGATGGAGGAGAAAACCTATGCTGTTGCTAAAATGTTAAAAACTGTTTTCTTGGATTATTTGGAATATGCATTTCAGTTCATTCAACAGAACAAATAAAGCATGTATTAAGACGAATTAGACCTGAAGATGGACTCACAGGGTCCGAAATGCATCGTGTACCGAATAAAACACGAAAAATTGTGACTGAAGGCATTTTTTAATTCATACCGTGAGTGTATTGAGTACAGTCACGTTTGAAGCTGTAAAATATGGATAAAATTACAGAGACAGAATAAGTTACAAAAACTGGAGAAATATCTAGTGTCAGCATAAGTGCGTAGCAAATAGCGGTTTCATACCACGTCCCTTAGCTGAATCACTTTCAAAATTCAGTGATTTTATCACGAGGTTGCATCGTGGGCTACATGTAACTGCACTGCTGGTCTGATAATATACACTCCTATGATCGCCGTCTATATTCAGTGTCACGGTATTTGTCTGGAACAATCAGTTCATATGGAGGTAATGCCATACCTCGATTTATAAAGCCAGTATAGCTTTTAACATGGATACTTGTGTGCACCTGTAGAACCATGATGGCTTGTGATAGTAATATGGTTATGTTTTTTTACCATCTGGCGGTTTGTAAGACGTTTACATTTCTCTTTCTAAGATACAGTGGTACCACTTACAAGAAAAAGTTATGACACATGTCCACCCATCGTTGATTTTCGGTCAGTATTACTTCATATCTCCAGCAATCAGTTATTGGTGAAGTATTACACTTAGTAGTAGGGGATGCGTAATAGGCTCGCCTTGAGCATCAGGTTTATAAAGTATGTGTTTGTGTTCCGACATATGCAAAGGAAACGACTATATCCAGTCATAAGGAAGGTATGGATTTGATGTGTAATACTGTGATGGCAAAGGGAAGAGTATGTCAAGTCATAAGAATGGTACAGATATTTCTATTTCCAGAGCAACACCTGTCAGCAGGGTGTATTTCCAATACTTTGCTCAGTGTCGAATATCATTCAATGGGGGTGCGTATTGCGCAGTGCCGGTGGCTGTGGCAGGAATGATTCACGTTTCTGGCTGATGGTAGGAGCTGTCCGCATGGAGAAACCTGTTGGGATGCAGGACTGTAGCTGGCGTAACTGTGTCGAACTCTAGATGGCAGAATAGTGAACTAATACTTAGCCTGTGTTGGACAACTTTCGTGATCGTGTGGAAATTTGAGAAGATTCAATATGGACTTGTGTTTGCGCTGGACCATTATTCCCTCCCGTGTAAATTGTCCAGTTGACTGCTTCTGCACATTTCGTGCCGTTAATTAGTTGAGTGAACATCGATTGTGGTATGTGCATCTAGCAGGTGGAAGTTGGGTGGAAGACACGTTTGCTTGTTCTCTAGACGTGAGAAATTGACTTTGTAAATTATAGGGCTTGATTTGGAATCTGTTATATCATCGACATCGGTATTAGCAAGTGGAAATATCAGTTTCCACTATGTTTTTCGAGTTTTCACGTAAAGGTCTTTGCAGATGGGATAAGTTTCTAGTTACTCAAGTGTTTACAGCATGCTTCACCTTGCTAAAGTTTCTGGTTTGTAGAGAGATAATTTTCAGTCTATTTCTTCAGAATTATGTTGCACAAGGGGTACTTGTAGGGAAGCGGCCTACTCTCGCTATATAAAATTCGTATGATGTCCATTGTGTGCCAGCCTAGTCCGCTGTAACAAGCTATGACGTCACGAATGTTGCACAATACCTTAGAAATAAAGTAAACAATCTGAAAAGTTGATAACATGTCAGGAGTGGTACTAAAATAATAATGTGTTAAGTTTCAGTTTGGTAACTTAAACAGTTTTCGAAATTTGGACGTTTTATGTAAAAATCATCGGCGCAACAGGAAGGAGCTAGAAACTGAAAAATTTATGTTCGGATTCCTTTTTCCTTGTAATTTAATGGAAACAGCATGCTGGATCTCACAAAGTAATATTTTGGTTGGAATTAATGACTTTCTGTTTTTGTGTCCTAAAAGTTCGGAAGCAAGAAAGAGTAAGTAAGTGATTAGATAATGCTAGGATGTTTAGATTTAGGTAGAAGGGAGATACGCTATAATGACAAAGATGTGAGAAGTTTCAAAAAGGTAGCTATAAAACTGTTGCTGTAGCGTCTCTCCAAAGGCAAGTTCAGAGCTCATCTATTGCGTGCAGTACAACTAAAATAATTCTCTCGCCAAAAGTTTTTAACCTAGCCACATTAGAGTTTTATTATAGTTACTTACCTGTGTGCTGAAAGCACTATTAAATCGAGAGCTTCATTGACCTTCAGCGAATGAAGCAATTAATTATTTAGTAAATTGAAGTGGTGTTTTACTAGCCTGAGCGGCTGGTCAAGAAGGCAAATGTTGTCGGCTGCGCCTTCGGCGGTCCGCACCACGGCTATATAAATAAGAGCGTGCGAGCTAGAGTAAGGCCCCAGTTCTCTTCTAGATTCGTATAAGCATCCACTCCGTGTCGAAAGCCGCGTCGCGTTTGTGCAGTTGCCAGGAACAGCCCAGGATGCCGTATTATGTGACTCGGTATGCACATAACAATGAGTTCACACTGGGGTAAAGAGTTAATAACGGAACGAATCCAGTGATTTATGCTTGGTTTGCGTGTGTCGTATTTTCACGTGTCGCCGCAGGATAGACTTTCTACCACTACTAGCGTGGTGTTTGATGAGTGTTAACAACAAAGTTTGGCGAGCATTCACTATTAACATTTACATCGATAACAGTTATTGAACAGTTTCATTATCTAAGGATAATAGGATCCGCACAATAGACTCTGAACAGCTCTGATAGTACAATAGCTGATATGGGTAATCATTTGTCTGGAATTTTATGCTTTATCGTTTTTAGAATATAGTGAAAATTGTTATAGTAAACTGCATTTTCTATGAATCCCAGGCATCATCCTAAATCATCAGAGTAATGAACTTCAATAACCAATAACTTTTTCTCCATCAGAGTGGGCACAGTGAACTCTAATTACAGGCATCACGTTTTTGCTAATCACTTTCTGGTTGCCAACACTGTAGTTAGAGAGCCTGTGTTGAGAATGGCAACATACAAAAGAAATATATGTAATATAATTTTCCACCCGCTGCCCCACATACTGCTATGCAAGCGATGTTGCTATGTGCTTGATATCGAGAAGTATCGGGAAAGTGGTATGATATTTAGACAAACTATGGGAAATTACACATGTTCTTGTAATCCCAGAGTCTGGAGATGGGTGTAGAAAAGCAAGCAAGCAAGGTGGGACCAAAAACATTAGCGCCTTTGTGTGGAGGGGAACCGACCCAGTCTTTATGCAACGGTTCTGAGAGTGACTTCAGGCCACTGAGGGCGCTTAGGTCATGCGTCGGAAGTGGATGACTGCCTGACATCACAGGAAATATCTAGTGCAGCGAGGAGTATACCTACGGTGCATGTGCTTTTGCTCCCTGTCTTCGTGCTATATGTACGAGTAGTGGGTGATAGCTATACGAATATGGATTTAAAGCATGTGAAACTCGAATGGTGTACCAGAAAATGGTGGGAGGACATAACTAATAACATAATTTGATATCAAAGGTGGTACAATAGTTTAAGGAAATGGGGGGAAATGGAAAATCACTTAACAGAACAATAGGTTAAGTGCTGACAAAGGGCTGAACATTAGGTTAAGACAACCAGATTGCAGTGCTGAACATTAGGTTATGCAACATGTTTGTCCCATATAATTACTTCTTACAAGACCTACAGGTTTCCAAACAGCAGAGAATCATGAGCAAGAGCAATCTATCCCCCACAAACTAAATTTCTTATAAATAAACAATATACCCTTGAATTTCCTAGTATGAGATCCTTCCTCTCCACCAATTTACATGTATTCCATACACTTTCTTGAATCCCCTAAATTGTTTAAATAAACAATATTCCACACATTGTCTAAATTGTTTAAACAATATTCCACATACAGCAATCGATTTACAGAGAAATTCTTTAACTAAATAAATAAACTAAATTCCATACACTGCTATAAATAATTAAATAATATTCTATTCTATACATTGTCTAAAGTGTTTAAACAATATTCCACACACTGCAACCGAATTCCCTTCAAATGAACCATCAACTGAGTACCATCAACTGAGCCTTTTTTCTGCCAGTTTATGGGAGGGAGGTAGGGAGGGAGGGGAGGGGATTAACCAGAGGGGGAGTGGTTAATTAATTGATGAATTTAATTAAGTAGTCAATCAAATTGATAAGAGTGAGAGGGGCTATTCCAATAACTCAGACTTGAAAGTGTACCTGTAGCAGCGAGGGGGGAGGTTTCGTGAGGGGAGAGGGAGGGGGTTGGGGAACAATAGGTTAAGTGCCTGTTAATCAAAGGAGAACAATAGGTTAATTACCTGCCAGTCAAAGGAGAACAGTAGGTTTGCCAGTGAGTGCATACCTGCCCCTGATGTAGGCAACCCACACTACAAAATGGAGCAGAACATAATTTGTTCTACTACTTACATCTACTACTACCAGTCGTTTAGTGTCTAATGAAGTCAGTATGTATTTTTTCTTTTGTGTTTTTTCCTCTTCTTTCTATTAAGGTTGCTTCTCTTGGAGTCTAATGATTTTGTTCGTACAGATACCTTGTAATGTGTTATGTAGAATCAATATTGTTATTTGTTGCGTAATGTTAATTCCATGTATGCATGTGATTTCGTAGTAATTTTAGGAGCTGTGGCCTGTTAGGAAAATTAATATCTGTGAATAATTAAAAAAGAGACAGTTAATGAGCTTTGGTGGGCTATGGTGCTTTGCAACTACGGGCTATGCTGAGAATTATGAGTAAATGAACTGTCTTCATTTGGGGCAATGAGTTGTCCATGGTCTCGTTTGCTTTGCTCAAAACTTTGTTAGACTCTGTGGGAGGACCGAGATCCTGAACGGTTTAATTTGGGTGAAATGAAAAAGAAATGGTCTGACTGCACGTCAGGATTGATGATTGGCTGGCCGTTCACTGTTGGTTCTGGAAATTTACATTCTTCGTATTAAATGAACTCGACTGCCCTTGTCCCATTCTGTTTTTGGGGCAATTAAAGTTTATTTGGGGTGTATTCTGACGGATCGGAGGTCGGGGAGACAGCGGAACGTTGGCACCAGAGATCTTGCAGCAGTCGTCTCAGGTAGGAAACTGCAGAACGTTCATCTTTGCAATCAATCAGTCCACTGTCAATCGACTTTTCTTTGCTGCGGAACATCAATACAGAAGAGCGTAATTAAAGTGCGTTACTTAGGTTCAAGTCAGTTTTCTGTTTAGATTTTAACAGTTCACCTCCAGTAACACCTCAAATTAAAATTACATTTTTACTGATAAGGGCAATTTCAATGTTAGAACTTTACGCAGTTGTCACAAGAAAATGTGTTGACCTACTGATTGTAATTTATTTAACGATATTGTGAAAAATCTATTGCTAAGGATTGAAAAATTTTGCTCTATTGATGCTGTCAACTCACATTATTAAAAATAGTGTTAGTGAAATAATAGAGACATGTATAAACATTTAACAACGTCTTGAAGTCGGAACTGTTTACAGCTGCATCATTTCAGTCCAGGTCATCACTCATTCTTCAGTGCTGACTTAACTTTATTTCAATCAAGGATCATTTACTTGTTTGATAATTGCACTGCATAATAATTAAAGCTTCCCACCAAGGACACTCTGAATTCTGACAGATCGAAATTACTATCAATAATAAGCCATTACGTATCAAGTTTACTTGTTTTGTGAAGGACGTTTTCGTATATTGTGCGGACAGTATATCGTGGCAGTCGGCCGCGACTGTAAACAAACGAGAACTTTGGCTTCCGCTGGTAGGGGAGGGAGGGAGCGGTGCGGTGCGGGAAAATAAGACCTG
This sequence comes from Schistocerca americana, assembly GCF_021461395.2. NCBI lineage: Eukaryota > Metazoa > Arthropoda > Insecta > Orthoptera > Acrididae > Schistocerca > Schistocerca americana. The sequence continues at coordinate 429,903,023 of NC_060126.1, read as the reverse complement.
CCTCCCTCTCTAAGGGCTGCCATCCTACGACGTCCACGTTATGTACTTCCTCGAAAGCAAGAGTGACATAACGGTCACAGAGATCGCTGATTCCTTTTGCTGTGGCGAGAGTCGCATTCGAATCCCTTTATGCACCAGGATTAGTCTCTTCACTCATTTCAAAATAAGAAAGAAAGCAATCGGTAACTCAAAGAAAATTGGAGTAACAAAGCTTTCGGTAGTGGCTATAGCGCAATTGTTTGCTGCGGTTAGCAGTGATAGTTCAGGCCCGACCTCTGCCGGGATCTTACGCAAGCATAGAACAAAACACTCCCCACCAAAAACTGCCACGATATGGTGTCCATATAATAACAAACTTGCACTGTCTACCCACCTATCCATTTCAATAGACAACAATAACTGGTAGTTCTTTTTTGCTATAGCAGCTTTTACTAGGTTACATTTGTAAATAATGTTTTACACTATCTACCAGATAATGTTGGATATTAGTTCAGGATAGAAACAGACTACCTAGGTGTTGGATTAAATGGACAGGCGTAGTTTATGAGGTGTTTTGGTGAACATTCTGCTACGGAACCATTCCATTTTATTGTAGTAGGACTCTTTCAGATTTTACGAACTAACTGACAAGTTGGGGGAAGGTATCAGCTGCGTATTGAGCACCGTGGAAATCATTATATAACACGTAGCCGAATGACAGTTCCCGCAAGTTTTTCATCAACAGTCGTAATCGAATGGCAGTAGTAAATCTGTATCAGTCAAAGTAAAGAAGAAGAATAAGTTAGGGCCGTTTTAGACCGTCGGTGGTGTGGCTGGCTGTGTCATCACTGAGCTATAGTAGACCACGCCCGCTCCACTGCTACTACTTCAGCTCCTGGACAAACTGTTATCTATGCCTTAGTCTACGAGATTCGTTAGATTACAAAATTACATTTCTGCTATATTTACGAAATATAAAATATGACTTCACTTAAAAAATATTTCTATAGACAGGAAGTAACCCAGCTGTCCGTTACAGGTCGGTTTCTACAACACAACGATCCAACTTACCAAAGTTCCTTCTGCAGTTAGAGTTCAACTTTCATCATGTCGCAATCACGAAGACTGCGACGCTTTGCACATTCTGGAAACTTGGGGTCGATATTCTCTGTAACGTGCTATTTTATATATTTCTTATTACAGCTCGTGTGTGATAGCAGTTAAGTGACTGTACTTAAAAGAACCAGTAAACTGGATGGCGTGACTGTATAAGGCAAGTTCCTATGATCCCCACTTATCGGCACAGGTTCTCTAACCCTAAGTGTGAATGACCTATTAACATATCTCAATATGTTTAAAATGTTCAAGTAAGATTAATATATTTTGGGTTTCTTTTGGATCACTCACACGTTTATGAGTTACAGTTACCCGTATGTAACAGTACCACACTGGAATACACTTGCCTGTATCTACATCAAACACTGTCCGGACAGCTGTAGTAAGTCGTTAAGACTATTAGTTTTAATAAAGTGATAATAACACGTTGCCCTAAATTCGTGCATAAGAAAGTGCACAACAGTTCATTAAAAGTTAGAGATTTCATTAAAATTTGGGTATCTGTAGGATGCTAATCAGTAGAATTAGGTGTTTAGTTTATCCTCAGTAACTGAGCTCTGATCTTCTGAGTCGTTGCTTGCTAACCAAGTTTAAAATCTCTTTCTATAATGCTGCCTGCGATTGGGATTTGATTAAGCGCGTGATGTTTAAAAAAAGGACACTGACTACGATCTTTCCCGTAGCACATAATTTATCATTCCGATAAAGTACAAACTACAGATCTTCTATATGATTCAAAATCTGATAAAATTAAATCCACAAGACTGCGTAGCATTGCGTATAACTTACGAAAGATCAAAATCACGAAGACTGCGACGCTTATTTTGTTTACAATTCACAGATTAACACGAGCAAAGATTGTTCTCACAATAAAGTCAGCAATGGTAACTATCTCTTAATAACAGTAGTTAAAGAAACTGTTATCAAATTAAACCTCTAGCTGGTAATTAGTTATCTTTGTTCTCGAATTGTATATCGGTTTATCTGCGTGATTCCTCCCCAAAGAAATCACTAAAAAATTGTGTCAACCACATAGCTTACAACTGACTACTGTCTCTGTGTCGGTTTAATCAGAACCTGTAAATTAATTTGATCATTTTAAAAAAAATGTTATTATTGAAGAACGAAGTTTTCTTTTCCTTTCCTTCAATACGTGTTAGTTTCGTTTCCAATTAATCACTTTTCATCTTTTAATTTTCAGTAAATAGAACTCGTCTTTTCTGCATACAACAGTGAGTACTCTTTTATTACTGATTTTCACTTTAAAATCATTTACAATATCTTTCTTTCAAATAAAACTTTTTCAGCTTTAAAAGTACAGCTGAAAGGAATACACGCACACTTCTGTTTCAGTTTAAACGTGAGAGAGAAACTCGTTCCTATTTTTGTTTGTTGAAATACAGTACACAAAGCGTCTGTTGTGAACGAGTGCCCGTTAATCCCGTGAAGAAGTATTCATCGTTTTGATTTGTTGGCCATTTTTGCAGTTAAAATTGTTGGATGTGAGGTCCACCAGTTGTGCAAAACACCGTTTTTTCTCAGTACCCAAACATGTTTCGGCACCACTGTGCCATCGTCACTGGGTTTTCGTTTTTATTTATTCTGTTATGTGAACATATTTGTTAAATGACTATAAAATTATGTGGATGTTTAGTTCAAGCAATAGCTCGTTTCTTTTTGTAAATACCTTTACATCTGGTGTGCATGAATTTTCTGAATTACTTGTGTGTTATTTACTACAGGTAGCTTGTCATCTGCAACCAAACAATGTTGATGAGAAAGTTTTATGCTGGGAATTAACCTATCTTCTAGAATGTAATTTAATTTGTCGCGATGTTTTCGCGCCTACATTCGTTTTTACTTACGTTTTCGTGTGGCAAGCACTTTCATTATCCGCATCATGGATAGGTGTTGAGATGCACACGTAACTATAACATGTACTTTCCACAAATATCGTAGTAAAACACAGTGTGATTTTGGTTTGTGGTGTGTCCCAGCCCAGTCAGTGTTCATTTGTTCACTAGAGAGTGCGGCGCCAAATTTGAATTTTGTTTGCATTTTATCTTTGTATATATATATATATATATATATATATATATATATATATATATATATATATATGTGTGTGTGTGTGCACATGTATGTGTGTTTTCTGTATGCTTCTTAGATGTGTGTGTGTGTGTGTGTGTGTTGTCTTTTGTATGGTATTCCTTTTGTGTGTAAATGGTGCATCTTTGCAGATTTTAGTGTATCTATTTTTCGCGCATGTGCGTGTGTCTGTGTGTGTGTGTGTGTAGGTTTGTGTGTATGTGCGTGTGTGTAGACTTTCTCTGTTTGCGTTGTTTTTATTTGTAAAGTTCCTTTAATGTATTAAATAGTGTGCCCTTGCAGAGTGTAGTGTATTTGTATAAGACCTGTTTTCCTTTTGCTATTGCCTTCTGTATATGGTAGTTTTCCTCAATGATCAGTTTGCTGTATAGGTTGTGGCTGGGTTTTAGTATTCTTAAGTCTGTTTCTATTGCGGTTGGGTGATGATTGTGTGATTGTGGGCTACAAGGTGGTCAGCAAATATGTTATGGGAGCTGTTGCTCTCTAAAGCTCTGAGATGTTCTGAATATATGGTTTTGAATAGCATGTCATCCACACCAAAGAAAGTGAAAAAGAAAGTGGAGATTTTGTGACTAAAGCAGGAAATTAGGGAAGTATATGCTAAAAAGCAGTCGCTCAACACTGGACTTCACCAAACACATTTAGATTTGGCCAACAAATTTACAATACTGGGTCACTTGCAGGAAATAACTGAGAGAGGAAAGGCATTTATACAGAAAATAATGCGAGAAAAACGAGAGAAACAAAACAGAAAACACAACAGAATAATCAACAGCACAACCACACACACTAAAAACAATCTGAACCAACATTATAAGTTCCATGACAGAATCATTAAGCTAACTGGCATAAATCGTACCAAACAGGAAAAGAGCCTAGTAGGAAAAGGAGCAAAACACAACATTAACACAAACATGTCACACAAAACAGTAGAAAATTTCATAACAGAATCAGAACACATAATAAAGGAACAAGGAAGGCTGAGCACACCAAATTTTAATGCAAACTTAATAAGAGAATTAATAGCTGCAGAGATAACACAGATAATCAGAACACACAAATCCACAATTATTTCTAATCATAGAACATCAGAGGAAATCACAGCCAGCACACTAATAAAAAAATTAAAACAGAACAATGCCATTGTAACAAGAGCAGACAAAGGGAATATTACAGTAATTATGGATGAAAAAGAATACATAGAGAAAACACTAGATTTTCTCACAGACAACAACATCACAAAAATGATCAGTGACCCAACAGCAAGATACCAGAAAATCATTCAATAGACACTGAAAAACATCAATAATACATTCTGAGAAGGCCAGGTAAAGAGGATGACACAGGAAAATCCAAAAGTACCCATCCTAAATTAACTACCAAAGGTTCATAAGGATAATATCCCATTAAGCCCCACCATTAACTTCTCAAATGTTCCATCCTACCACCTAGCCCAACAAACACACACACTACTCAAAAAACAGTACACTTTTGATAACAACAGGAATCTGCTAAATTCAAATGATCGAGAACATACACATACCAGACAAAGCAACCCTCATTTCCCTTGATGTGACATCAATGTACACTTGTATTCCAATAAATGAAACAACATCATCACACAAAGATTAAAAAGAACAAGGGAACACACCAGACATACACATCAATGAAATAACAACCATAAGCAAGACCATAACATCACAAAATTATTTTATGTTGAACAAAGAATTTTATTCTCAACATGAAGTACTGCCAATGGGATCACCAATCAATGGCCTCCTCGCTAACATATTCATGAACAACCAGGAGAACATGATCTTCAGACACATAATAAAGCCAAAAAACTACAAAGTTATATACTGGTACCGTTATGTCGATGACATAAGATGCCTGATTGATGAGCCACATACACACATAGAACAGCTACACAATGAAATAAACAACTTACACCCAAAAATTACATTCACATTAGAAACAGAAACTAACACCACACTATATTTTCTAGACCTCACCATACATAAAACAAATAACATGCACAACTTCACAATATTGAGAAACTGACAACCACAAGCACCACCATTCACAACCTATCAAACCACCCGTTGACACATAAGCAAGCAAACTTCAGATTCATGCTCCACAGATTAAACAGAACACCCATGAACAAACAGAACTACACACAAGAACTAAACACAATAAAACAAATAGCAGTAGAAAATGGTTATACTACCCATGTGCTAGACAAGTTAAATGAAAAAAAATATGCAAACAGTGCAACAATGAACATATCACACACACACACAAATCCTCACCCAGCACAGAACAACACAAAACACAAACAATGACCACACACAAGACACAACAGAGCTACAACACATATACAAAAAGAAATGGCACATACTCACCAACAATAACAAGATTGTTCACAGAATAGGCAACTTATTAAAGAAACAGGGACTCCAAATAGGATACAGGACGTAGTACATAACACAGAAAAAGATCAGAATACAAGAAACACCCATGGATTAGTGTAACAGATCAGGAATATATGAACTCCCGTGCAATACTTGCCAGTCAGTGTACATAGGATAAACGTGCATAAACTTCAAAACCAGATATTCGGAACATCTCAGAGTTTTAAAAAGCAACAGCTCCCATAGCACATTTTCTGGCCGTCTTGTAGCCCACAATCATCACCCAACCACAATAGAAACAGACTTAAGAATACTAAAACCCAGCCAAAGCCTATACAGCAAACTGACCATTGAGGAAATCTTCCATATACAGAAGGCAATAGCAGAAAGAGAACACACACACACGCGCGCGCGCACACGCACCCCCCCCCCCCACACACACACACACGCACACATATGCACATGCACACACAAAAATAAAATGCAAACAAAATTCAAATTTGGTGCCGAACTCTCTGGTGAACAAATGAACACTGACTGGGCTGGAACACACAACAAACCAAAATCACCCTGTGTTTTGGTGAAGTGAAAAGTGTTTTACTACGCTATTTTTGGAAAATACATGTTATAGTTACGTGTGCGTCACAACACCTATCCATGATGCGGAGAATGAAAGTGCCTGTCACACGAAAACGTAAGTAAACACTAATATAGGCGCGAAAACATCGCGACAAACTAAATTACATTCTAGAAGATAGGTTAATTCCCAGCAAAAACCTTTCTTGTCAACATCGCTTGGTTGCAGATGACAAGCTACCTGTAGTAAATAACACACAAGTGATCCAGAAAATTCATGCACACCAAATGTAAAAGTATGTACAAGAAGAAACGATCTATTGTTTGAACTAAACATCCACATAATTTTATAATCATTTAAGAAAAATTTTCGCATTACAGAATAAATAAAAACGAAAACCCAGTGACGATGGCACAGTGGTGCCGAAACATGTTTGGGTACTGAGAAAAAACGGTGTTTTGCATAACTGGCGGACCTCACATCCAACCCGTAAAGAAAGTTAGAAACAAAACTGCACTGAACAAAATACGGCTGCTTTGCCACGGTCACTTTAGGCCCTGATCTTAACAAATTGTGTCAATCTATACATCTTCCGGCATTGGTGCTACTCAGAAACTTCCCCTTTAAATAACATCGAGTAGATGTGGGTCACTCGTCATAATGTTTTCAAGTCTACGATATCGTCAGTGGTGATCCTAATTAATGGTTCCATGGGTCATAACGTTAATAAAACTCAAAATTACCGATCTTGGCAGAATGTAAACAGTAGTGGTACTATAAACCTAAGTTCTTCAAAACTACGCACAGTAGTGCCCATATTCAATTAAACCAGTCATACATTCACTGTTCCGCAAATCCTCACCAATAATATAGAGACGGTATCTTGCTCATCGCTATTCTCCACAAACCACAAGTTAGTGGAATAACCTTTTCCTTACGAGAGTGTTACCTACACAGAGCCACTAGTTATTCATCTGGAACTGAACTGGTACTAAGCCGAACAAAACCAATATCCTCAACACACTAGCATTCCCGACGATATTCGTCACACGACCCACTACCGGTGAACAATACGCAACGAATTTCATTATAAAATATTTCTTTACACTGAACAAAATCCCCGAATTATTACACCGTTTATCGCGAATGTCTCTTCATTCATTCTCTACGTACTTCGATCAATTAAGCACCAGTGCATTAACAGTGAAATACCTTCCGATGATCACGACTTCAGGTTGAGAACTCAACCGCAACCAGATGAGAATTCAATCCGAACCTCATGGGAACTAAATGAGAACTTAGATGTATGTAGAACACTTTCGGAACCATTAAAACGAATAAACAAATGTGACTTTTAACAGTTTAGCCACTACTACTTTCGGCGGCCAGTTGCAATGTAACGGGTACTCTTTGTCGCTTCCGACACTGGTTGGTTGGCGCTGCGACGTAATCTCTTGACCTCTACTTACGCGTGTCAGTTGGTTATGGCCGTTATGACGAACAAACAGCATCGCTCGAACCTGTCCTTACTTCTACAACATTTAACAAGATATAGAAGTCTCGTATAAAAAACACACACACACACACATTGCCATGAAGAGATCGATTCGTTTATGAGTTGAGGCGAATCTTGTACTACTAATAAAAAAGATCAATCCTTTTGACACGGTACATACTGATATCCAAGCCTTGCCTTGAGGTTCTTTCCCTCCACCTTTGCTTCAGCTACTGTTTTCACTAAAAACTCGGATGTTAATTTTTGTCGAGCTATTCTGACTCTTCGTTTCATCATGACTTTTTTGTTATTTGACTTTTTTGTCTTGTCGCCTCGTAACAGGACGTTCTCATTCCTTATTTCTGTTCATCTGAATTTCAACAGCCTCCCGTATCGGCCCATTCCATGAGTTTGTAGTCAGTTCATTTCCGTCTTTTTTCCCATTGCCTACGCTTAGCATCCAAATAGGGCTATGATCCAAAACCAACCTTCAGTGAATCTTTTTCTGCTGTCAAGATTTATGATCCTCGAATTTAGTGGAGGTATAATTTTTATAAACGGTCTTTTCCGTTTTGTGATCTCTGCTACTACATCATCATTGCATTTTCCTTATCTGTTCTACTTCAGAGATAGCAAAATTAGTGCAGATCTTCAAGAGTGTCTTGTCGAAGTTTACAATTTAGCCACCTAGGTTATCGACCTGCTTCGAAGCATTATTTTAGTTGTCTTTTTGTTTATGTGCATATTGTTGCCATCCGATAATGCACATTCCATTTAATTAAGCAGCCACGACTGTACCTCTTCACTTCCGACGACTACAGCCGTTTTATCAGCAAACTATTTCATGCTGATTTCCTGTTCGCGGAGAACCACTTGCATGGCGAAATTAATTCCCTCGTTGCCTCTTCAGGGCACGGATTAAACACAGTGGATACAGCAGACAATTCTTCTTTGCAGCTTCCCTGCCTTTCGAATCAGTTGGCCATTAGTGACTCCAGTCTGCTTTGCATGAAGAGAGTGGATTACTACTCAACCCCTGTAGCTAACGCCGTACTACCTAAGAATGAAGAACGCCTTATTCCACGAGGGCGTGCTGAAAAGTAATGCCTCCGAATTTCTTATGTGAAAACTCTTAAAAGTCTTAAAACATTCTACGTCTTTATTCTTCGTGGATTAGTATTTATTTCTCAGTATAATCACCCCGGCGACGAACACATATCTCCCAACAAGAGGCCAGTTTGTTGATGCCATCAGTGTAGAATGTTTGACTTTGTTGACGGAGCCGAAACCTCACTTCTGATTGCAAGGCCTCATCATTATCAAAGTTAAGTCCTCGAAGGTGTTGTTTAAGCTTTGGAAACTGATGAAAATCGGATATGGCCAAGTCGGGGCTGTCTGGGTGATGATCGATGACATTCAGCGTAAGGCATCGGATTGTTGCGAGTGTCGCAGCACCCGTGTGTGTTCTGGACAGTTACGCTGGAGGAGAGGCTGCTCCATATGTGGACGAACTCGTCGAATTCGTGCTTTGGCTTTTCTGGGGCTTTCTCACACAGCAACGTACTTACATTACATGTCACTACGTTACGTCCACGATTTTCGGGGCCCCTAGCGGCAGAGAGGGGCAAATTGTGTCACCGAATCGAGAAAGTCGACCGAGTAAATATGCATGACATGTAAAACTTCAGTCGATGTTGAGGACGAAATAAAAAATTCGCTGGCATTATTTTTCAGCACGCCCTCGTATTTGAAAGTGTCAAATGTATTCTCCAAATCCATGACCAACTGAGGTGGTGCAGTGATAACACGCATGACCTGGTATTTTGGTGTAAAGAGGTTTAAATCCTCATCTGACCAGATTAAGGCTTTCAGTGGCTTCTCTGAATTGTTTAAGGGGGGTAAGACGTCAAACGGGCCGACTTGGAGCAGGAGAGGCACCACAGGATATTTCAATTTCCACTGTCTATACTTTTACAAATAAATTCATAAAACTTCGTCAGCATGACCAGGAAGGATTCAGGATTCACACTCGTAGCAGCGGAAGTTCAAAAACATAACAAAATAATATTTCTTACGTGTGAAATTTCATCATTTTTTCACTTACTATTGGCTGCATTTGTTGCTATAGGTACACTTTTCTTCATAAGTAAGAGAGACTGTTGGATGAATTTTGCACAGCATACAAACCATACTTACATGTGACTGAAACTCTAGAATCTATTTAATTTATGGAAAAATTAATGAGTTATTACGTTTTAAACTTTATGTTTAGAAAAAAATCAAATTTTGTAGTTAATTATCTCAATTTTTACCACAGTTTTTAATAGAGTTGAAAAATTCTAGAGTTTCATACACCTGTAAGTATGGTTCGTATGCTGCGCAAAATTCATCAAAGTATCTCTCTTACTTGTGAAGAAAAATGTACTTATAGCAACAAATGCAGCCAACAGTAAGTGAAAAAATGATGAAATTTCATATCTAAACAAAATTTATTTTGTTATGTTTGTGCACTTCCACTGCTATGAGTGTGTACCCTGAGTCCTTCCTGGTCATGCTGACAAAGTTTTATGAATTTAGTTGTAAAAGTGTAGACAGTAGAAAATAAAATGCCCTGTGGTGCCTCTCCTGCTCCAAGTCGGCCCGTTGGACGTCCTACCCATCTTAAGGGGAATTCTGGTTCACTTGAAAGAATATGGCTGACATTCTCTCCCATCCTTCCACAATCTGAGTTTGTGCACTATCTTTACTGATGTCACAAATGTGAAGATAACGCTTAATGTCACGAGTTGTTGAAGAATTCCTGTAATGGAAAAAATATCTTTGTTTATATGGAAGCTTCATTAACTCATAAAAATTTAGTAATTTTAAACATTTTTAAAGAACACTTCCAACTCAGCGGGTTCATGACATCTAGGAGATATACTGGTTGAACTACGTACGTTGTGGCCGGCCGGTGTGGCCGAGCGGTTCTAGGCGCTTCAGTTCGGAACCGCGCGACTGCTATGGTCGCAGGTTCGAATCCTGTCTCGAGAATGGATGTGTGTGATGTCCTTAGTTTAGTTAGATTTAAGTAGTTCTAAGTTCTAGGGGACCGATGACCTCAGAAGTTAAGTCCCATAGTGCTCAGAGCCATTTGAACCATTTTTTTGAAGCTCTAAGAAATTGTTTTGACATTCAGGTCTCTCAATCTATCAGGCTCACGAGCAGAAACATGGGAACTTTCGCTGGCAATGTCCTGCCCCTACTAACAACACTGTTCTGCAAAGTACTGCCTCCTTTTAGAACTTCTGGTAAGTTTATTTCCGACAGACGCTGGGACAGGCTTGCTGTCATAGGTAAGTCAGTAGTCCCTAAGCCAGCCCAGTTACATCCTACCACAAACCACTTAAGACGAGTTAGTGACAGACCAATCCAGCAGCTGGACAGAGCTCGCTAACGAGAAATCTCAGAAGCAGGCTGCGGCGCCTTCCTATAGCCAAGAGGAAGGCTCAGACGGACCTCTCGGGTTGCCACCATCGTTCATTGACTGTCGTGTGTGAAAACAGCGAGCTGTTTTTCGCAAGAGCGACGCCTTCTAAGTCCTAGCTGGTTTCCTCTCACCTCTGAACACCGACCTGTATGTCCATGTATGTGAACGCTGTGGGAAGGTTGCCCAGCAGTACAGAAATCGTACGAATCAACCGCCGGCGGAGCACGCCCTGGGGCAGAAGTCAGTCGAGGCAAGAGGTGGGAGTGGCTGGCCGGCCTTGACAGACAGACGGGCTGGCTGCCTCCTGCGGGAAGCCGGCCGTAAACTGGAAAAGCGCCGGCCTGCTTTCATGGCGCAGCGCCGTGGGAAAACGCCGCGACCCAAGGCAAGGCCAGCGCCGGAAACGTCAATTTGCTGACGTCCTCGTTTCCTACCGTTCACCTCAGCCGCACTCTACTCTAAGCCAGCGCCGAGTCACTGCACGTGCCGTTATGTGCCCTCCCTGATCCTTTCACGATGCAGAATGGTCGCTCATAAGCACACTGGACGAAGTATTAGTCTCCCCCGCCCCCCTCCAGGAGACGTCACGGTAATACCATACATCTAAGCCTCCTCGACAACTGTCTTAGTTTGGGAAGTAAGAGAGACCACAAGTTTCTCCAGGTGTGTCATATACTCCTGAAGCCACTCTTTGATGATTAGACCCCAGAAGATTAAAAGGTTGCGGGGATGGCGACTGCTACGTTTGAACCACTGTCCAAATAGTCCCAGTGATTTTATATGGGATTAAGATCAGGCGAGGAGCAACATGGTGCCTGAGGGTTCCTCAAACAACGAACATATGAATGCAGCCCTATGAACAAAGGAGTTGTCATTATGGAAGACGGGGATGTCCACAGCACTCACCATAAAGACGTGGAAGGAAGGGCACCATTTGGTCACCAAGAGTACTGGAATAAACATAACGGGTCACATTCACTGTAACATGTGGGTAGTGTATCGCCCCAAGTCATGATACGAAAAACACCTCAAAAACATCACAGAACCACCTTTGGTCTGAAGTACAGCGTGTCGAGGCTGGACGTATATAAAAACATTTGTTTATACGTTGAAGCGCCCGTATTCAAATACAGAGACATGTAAACAGGCAGAATAAGGCGCTGCGATCGGTAACGCCTATATAAGACAGGTGTCTGGTGCAATTATTCGATAGGTTACTGCTGCTACAACGGCAGGTTATCAAGATTTAAGTGAGGTTGAACGTGGTGTTATAGTCGGCGGACGAGCGATGGTGCATAGCATCTCCGAGGTAGCGATGAAGTGGGAATTTTCCCTTACGATCATTTAAGGAGTGAACCGTGAATATCAGGAATCCGGTAAAACATCAAATCTCTCAATCGCTGCGACCGGAAAAAGATCCTGCAATAACGGGACCAACGACGACTGAAGAGGATCATTCAACGTGACAGAAGCGCAACCCTTCCGCAAATTACGGCAGATTTCAATGCTGGGCCATCAACAAGTGTCAGCGTGCGAACCATTCAACGAAGCGTCATCGATATGGGGTTTCGGAGCCGACAGGCCCACTCGTGAATCCTTGATGACTGCACGACACAAAACTCTACACCTCCCCTGGGCCTGTAAACACCAACATTGGACTGTTGATAACTGGAAACCTGTTGTCTGGTCCTACGAGTATCGTTTCAAATTGAATCGAACAGATGAACGTATATGGATATGGAGACAACCTCATGAATCCATGGACCCTGCATGTCAGCAGGGGATTGTTCGAGTTGGTGGAGGCTCTGTAATGGTGCGGGGCGTGTGCAGTTGGAGTGATATGCGGCCCCTGATAGGTCTAGATACGACTCTGACAAGTGACACGTACGTAAGCATCCTGTCTGATCACCTGATCCATTCATGTCCATTGTGCATTCCGACGGATTTGGGCAATTCCAGCAGGACAATGCGACACCCTATACGTCCAGAGCTGCTACAGAGTGGCTCCAGGAAAACTCTTCTGAGTTTAAACTCTTCCGCTTTCCAGCAAACTCCCGAGACATGAACATTATTGAGTATATCTGGGATGCCTTGCAATGCGGTGATCAGGAGAGATCTCCACCCCCTCATACTCTTACGGATTTATGGACGGCCCTGCAGGATTCACTTCCCTCCAGCACTACTTCAGACATTTGTCTAATTAGGCAGGTGTGCCAGTTTCTTTGGCTCTTGAGTGTACGAGGGCTGTCCAGAAAGTAAGTTATGATCGGTCGCGAAATGGAAACGACTATGAAAATCGGATAAAGCTTTGCAAAGATGTGTTGGGCAGTGTCTCTAGTATGACTCTAGGTAGAATTATGTCGCTCTTTTCATTCCTGAGCTTTTAGTGAGCTCGTAAAGATGTTATAGAAAATAGTGTCTCCCGCCAAGTACGAGGGCCTGGTGAGAATTTTCCCCTGAAGCTATGCAACCAACATTACATAACTGTCGTGCGGTTTCTTCTTCAAGAAAATTCTCAGCCTCATTCTGCAGGGGCAATGAAGACGTTCCTGCATCGTTTGAATTGGAAATGTTTGGTTACCCACAATACAGCCCGTAATTGTCTCCCACTGAGTTTCATCTATGCTCAAACGAACCGCTGGCTATGAAGACAACATTTTGGCACAGACATCGAGCTTTAGGCCAGGGTAGAGAATTGGCGGAAAGCACTGGCGGCTGCCTTCTATGATGAGGGTATTGGAAAGTTGGTACAACGCTACGACGAATGTCTGAGTCAGAACGGCGACTACGTAGAGAAGTAACTGGAAGGTGTAGCTAACTGTTACAAATGAAACATTTCTGATTTTCACTGTGATTTACATTTCGCGATCGATCGTAACTTACTTTCTGGACAGCCCTCGTATGTCTGTACCTATTAAGGTTTGTTACTTTATTTGTCCACCAACGTAGACAGGAGCTCAGACATTTGTATGCATGTTGGTACAGTTCATGTGCGTGCAGTTCGTTGTTCGACAGATATCAAAACTGTACTGTAATTCTCGCCGCATGTTTATTAACATGACAGGTGTTGCGTCATAGATCCTTTGTCTCAGATGCACCAGATCTCGATCCTTTACTCTCTAAAACAATGTCCTTGGTGAATCACCATGCACTGAAATCCAGCGGAGTCAGATCGGGAGATCTAGGGGCCCAGACAGTGGAATTCTCCTTCCGCTAAAACGCTCACGAAACGCCCCATGGAGAAATGTGAAAATTTCCTCATGATAGTGGTGTGCGGCAGTGTTTTGCTGGATAATGACGCCGGGAGGCATCTGTAAAACTGCATAGTCCGCCAACATCGCGAGTTAATTGTGGTCTGCCACTGTAGACTCCATAAAGAAAAGGGACCAGTGACACCATGTTTATGTAATCTCATCCACACATTAACTTTCGTGTGTACCTTTCACACTTAGTCACTTCCCCTGGTGTCAATCTCTCCGTACTAGACAGCTATCTCGGTTAACTGTGCCGGAGACGTGGAAAGTTATTTCATCACTGAACAGCACTGCACTGGGACAGTGTTTGTTTTCCTCTGTACGATGCAACATTTCAACACCAAAATCGTGTTGTCTGCTGTGATCCTCAGACTTAATGTGACGCGGAAGTTGGACTTGGGTGTAAGCGGGCAGCCAGAGACGTTTGTGCACAATGTCGTGCACCGTAGCTCGGGGAACGGCTGGTTCCCTGCAAGCTTGTCTAATGGATTTACGCTGGCTTCTAGCGAACGATTCGCGCACATGTTCCACGCTGTCTTCATTCACATGCGTCTTCGGACGTTTTCCAGTGTTTGAAATCAAACTTCCTGGTTTTCGAGGAATTCTGTCCCACTGATAAATCGAATTACGTATGGAAGGATCCATATTCCATTCCCTTCTTGCACGCAGCTGAACACTTGTTCCAGATTTTAACTCTGCTAACTACAGCACACACTGCACGTTTCGTCTTGGCGTCCAAATGTTGACAGTCAGGAGTACGTCTTGCTGGTGCACAGTACACATTTGTGCGAGTGTGCCATACGACTCAGCACTGTTCATGTAAAGGTGAGATGTCTCTGTCAATTGTATGTATCAAAAAATGGTTCAAATGGCTCTGGGCACTATGGTCTATGGGACTTAACTTCTGAGGTCATCAGTCCCCTAGAACTTAGAACTACTTAAACCTAACCAACCTAAAGACATCACACACATCCATGCCCGAGGCAGGATTCGAACCTGCGACCGTAGCGATCGCCCGGTTCCAGACTGTAGCGTCTAGAACCACTCGGCCACTCCGGCCGGCGATTGTATGTATCGAAACGATTTATAGAAGTGAGAGGAACACGTTATATTGTTGTAGGGTATAACATGTCACTTTTAATAACGTGAAAACTGCATTGACACATCAAAGCGCTGATGTCGGTTAATTTCTTGTAATTTTAAAAGTAGACAAGTCCATATTGAACACTTTTAATCTGGTATTTAGCTGGTTTTCTTCTTCGCGACATGACTGACACGAGTTTTTTTCTGTTCGACCGAATTTTCCAGCATTCAAATGGCTTGTTGGGTCGCTTTAACTACGAAATAATAATAGTTCGTATCTTTTTGCTTTGTATTTTAAAATACTCGGACGACTGGTTCAGAATAATTATAAGAGTTTCACTTTAATGTGATTTTCATCTGCTCACATAAGCAATAAAATTCGAACTGTTCGATGCGTCTGCACAAACCGGTTCGATATTTTCAACTGACTCCACAAGACACTTTCTTAGAATCATTTTTGGCACTAAGCGAAAGAGGACATACATATTACACTTGTAGACAAAGAATCAAATTATTTAGTTCGCTGGCAAAGACTGTGTTTAAATGGCTGGTACATGTTCTTCACGTAAAATTAACAAAATTTAATTCAAATGGTTCAAATGGCTCTGAGCACTATGGGACTTAAAATTTGAGGTCATCAGTCCCCTAGAACTTAGAACTACAGTACTTAAACCTTACTAACATAAGGACGTCACACACATCCGTGCCGGAGGCAGGATTCGAGCCTGCGACGATAGCGGTCGCGCGGTTCCATACTGAAGCGCCTAGAACCGCTCTTCCACAGCGGCCGGCAACAAAATTTAGTGTAAATATTCTAAATAACTTTATAAAATTTACTGTTATGTTTCTAGTCAAGTCGAATGTAAGGAGCAATGTACAAAATATGAAGTTTAGGTATAAATAGTTTTGTAAGAGATTATTGTCTTACAAATGAAATTACAGATGCCCATCGGTGGGAGAGAATATGTGGTTACGTCACAATGGGTAATGTTCTTAACTACTGTGTCAACCGAGATATTGCAGTAACTGTATTTTTACGCTCCGCACCTTAGTCGGTAGAAACGAAACACTTTTGTTATCCGTCCGTCTGTCTGTCTGTCCGGCTATTAAAAATATTTTTTCTCATGAAATAGTAGACTTATGATTTTGAAATTTATGTCACATACTAAGGTCTACAGTCCCTTGGCAGTATAGAAAATATAAGCTTCTAAGGCAATACAGTCAAAAGATACGGCCAGTTATGTGTTGACACCCACGTACGTAGGGAGAAATGATCATCACAATAAAATAAGAGAAATGAGAGCTAGAACGGAAAGATTTAGGAGTTCATTTTTCCTACGCGCCATTCGAGAGTGGAATGGTAGAGAAGTAGTATGAAAATGGTTCGATGAACCCTCTGCCAGGCACTTAAGTGTGAATTGCAGAGTAACCACGTAGATGTAGATATTTTGATACTCGGAAACTCCCTCATCAAATCGTTCAGGGTGCTTCCAGTTGACTTAGAATCATGAAATTTGGCAAGAAGCAAACTTTTACACTAAAATTACAGGAAACATTCGAAAATAGTTAATCGATAGTTACATCACACAAAAAATATTGTTTTGTCATTTGCTAAGCTCCTGAAAACAAAAATTTTTTGTCATTCTCGAAAGCCCTGGGATTCCAGAGACTGATATCTTGGCAGTATCGATTTCGATATCGATAACAGACAACGATCGTCGATACTCTCGATTCCTAGTATGGATGAACCATCGGTTTGTATGTAACCCTCAGTTTGTGACTCCTACTCTCACATACCTGGATTTTTTTAATGTAACGACATGCGTTTCTTAATACCCTTCGAAAGACGAGAACAGTGATATAACGCACCTCAAGAATGATGTTGAAAGTTTTTGCAAAAGTAACCAAGAACTGTACTGAAGTTGAAAGGCAAGGTGGCCAAATCAGCTGTGTAAACTCCGTCAAGCCATCCTCTATTGTTATTTGCAGCATGAAGATGGGCTGAGGCTGCTAAACCCTACACTGTGCGATACAGACACAGGGTAAGCTACGATAGTTGTAGATGTGAGTGTACGTGGATCTCTAGCATGTCAGAAGAGGCTTACAAAAAATATTTTTATTGTGTGTACATACTAATGCTTAAGAGGATAGCTTTTGTGGAAACAAGTAAACAATGGAGAGGCTTGAAACGACGGTGTAGCCTGCCGCGGCAGCCTCGCCTGTCGGTGTTTACCTCCGACGCCTAACCTTTCAATTTGGACGCGTTCCTCTGATAATTTTGTGAAGAGTTTCAGCACCACCGTCAACAAGCGTTACGTCACTCTAATTGTGTGTTCAAAAGTTTTTCAAGCATATAAAAACACGTAAGTGCATTAAAAATCATGCTTATTTCAGGATCATGGTTGAAATGAGTCTTAAGAATATTACTGTAGAGTCTTGTCTCATAAAGAAGCAAGGGAAAGGATGTTGTTATGGATGGCCGGTATCCTCTTTCTACAACACAAATGCACACGTGGGTTAATACGGTTCTTTATTTACGTAACTGAAACTATTTACTTAATTAGAATAGAGTCCATGTGTTACGGTACAAGTTCATCAGCAATACTCCTCTTGCATGCACTGTCGGACTCCCGCCGGAGCTTCGTGTCCTCCCTCAGGCATGGGTGTGTGTTTGTTCTTAGCATAAGTCAGTTTAAGTAGTGTTTAAGTCTAGGGACCGATGACCTAAGCAGTTTGGTTCCTTAGGAATTCACACACAGCAATATCGGAAATCTTGCTATTCCTACACTACTGGCCATTAAAATTGCTACACCACGAAGATGACGTGCTACAGACGCGAAATTTAACCGACAGGAAGAAGATGCTGTGATATGCAAATGATTAGATTTCAGAGCATTCACACAAGGTTGGTGCCGGTGGTGACACCTACAACGTGCTGACATGAGGAAAGTTTACAGCTGATTTCTCATACAGAAACAGCAGTTGACCGGCGTTGCCTGGTGAAACGTTGTTGTGACGCCTAGTGTAAAGAGGAGAAATGCGTACCATCACGTTTCCGACTTCGACAAAGGTCGGATTGTAGCCTATCGCGATTGCGTTTTATCGTATCGCGACATTGCTGCTCGCGTTGGTGGAGATACAATGAATGTTAGCAGAATATGGAATGGGTGGATTCAGGAGGGTAATACGGAACGCCGTGCTGGATCCCAACGGCCTGGTATCACTAGCAGTCGAGATGACAGGTATGGCTGTAACGGATCGTGCAGCCACGTCTCGATCCCTGAGTCAACAGATGGGGACGTTTGCAAGACAACAACCATCTGCACGAACGGTTCGACGACGTTTGCAGCAGAATGGACTATGAGCTCGGAGACCATGGCTGCAGTTTACCTTGACGCTCCATCACAGACAGGAGGGCCTGCGATGGTGTACTCAACGACGAACCTGGGTACACGAATGGCAAAACGCCATTTTTTCGGATGAATCAAGGTTCTGTTTACAGCGTCATGATGGTCGCATCCGTGTTTGGCGACATCGCGGTGAACGCACATTGGAAGCGTGTATTCGTCATCGCCATACTGGCGTATCACCCGGCGTGATGGTATGGGGTGCCATTGATTACACGTCTCGGTCACCTCTTGTTCGCATTGATGGCACTTTGAACGGTGGACTTTACATTTGAGATGCGTTACGAACCGTGGCTCTACCTTTCATTCGATCCCTGCGAAACCCTACGTTTCAGCAGGATAATGCACGACCGCATGTTGCAGGTCACTACTCTTGATGAACTGTGGTATCGTGTTGAAGCTGTATGGGCAACTGTACCTGTACAAGTCATCCAAGCTCTGTTTGACTCAATGCCCAGGCGTATCATGGCCGTTATTACGGCCAGAGATTGTTGTTCTGGACACTGATTTCTCAGGATCTATGCACCCAAATTGCATGAAAATGTAATCACATGTCAGTTCTAGTATAATATATTTGTCCAATGAATACCCGTTTATTATCTGCACTTCTTCTTGGTGTAGCAGTTTTAATGGCCAGTAGTGTAATTTTAGTCTAACTGCTGGTGAAGAACAAGTCCTGCTATGTTCTCTAGCCTGGTCGCTATGAACTGTCGTAACCTGCGACGTGAACTGAGCCCGGTCTGCGAATGTACTGACAGATGCCAAACTGGAGTTGGTGAGAGTGAGCCAGTGACCTGAAGCTCTTCGGTCAGCAGTGGCGGGCGGCATAAAAGCATGCTGCTGAGAGGGCGTTGGTGGCGTGTTCTTTGTCGGTGTGTCTCTGGTCTCTCTAGTGATAGGCGCGCTTGATTCAGAGCCTACTTATCGATCTCCATTTCACCTTTGTCGACGGGTGTGCTGGCTACAGTTTACGCCAGCGCAGTTACCAATACAACAAAATTATGTGCCTCCCTGCTTGATATAGTTTGCCAAAATGTTAGTTTCTGTATATTGAGTCAGTCACGAAATAAATATGGGTCCAAGTACCAGATAATTCAGCCTCTGCCAAGCCTCTTGCGTACAAATCTCACGAAGTGATGGCCTAGCAACAGTCTTCGCCTTCGCCTTGCAAATTCTAAGCTCTGCGTATTTAGATAGGTAAACATAAGAAACGTTATTTTATCTGCAGAGTTATTTAGTTATTTTCCACATAGTTAGTTTATGTAGAACCTTATTTTTATCTCGTGCCTGATATATTTAAACAAGCTATATACAGATCAATTTAAATCAAATTTTCATCCGTTTTTGTTCGGGGGTGGGGGTGGGGGGAGGGGGCAGAAACGTTCAAAGTTTTAGGGGTAGACGCAACATGATGTGCGTCTACCGCCCTTTTGACAAAGCCATTGGCTGAATGAGAGTGGCTTCTTATGGATTAAGTCTGCGGCCGCCATTGTCGATGTTTCTTATTCAAAATTTAAGAGGTGGTGGGGTTCAAACCCAGGACCGATGACGTTCGCGATTACTACTCAAACTCGCTACCCCTAGTCCACGGGTGAAGAGAGTATATACGTCTATTGAGAACGTATTACCCTTCCCTGAGGCACAGCGGATGTTACTTTAGTTTATGTGGAACATCGCCGTCCAGTAAAATGAACCGGATTCTATTAGTCAAATATTCATCGAGCAAATCACATATTTACGATGATATTCCGTGTAATAATACGGGGTGTTCAAAAAGTCTCTCCGCAGTGCCGTACTTTGGTTAGCCGCGCGTGCCGTATGATTGTTCCCCTGCCTGGGTTACTTCCCTTCAAGTGGACTCTCCCAACATTCCACTGTTTCGTTTATGTCAGCCAGCATCAGTAGTATTGTTGGTGTGTGTCGTTGCGTGTTGACGTGAACTTTTTAAGTTTGGTTCTTTTGTTCGTTTGTTTCGTTTTTGTCACTGTTAAAATGCTAACCATTGAAGAACGTGTGTTTTTAGGCGAACAAGTGTTCGAAGCTGGCGGTAAATACACAGTTTCAGTTCGTCAAACATTTAATTCAGCTTTCCCGGAGACAACACTCCCACATCGCGATACTGTGCGAGATTTGATTAACAAATTTCGAAGCACGAGTTCAGTGACAGATGCACCGAGAAGTATCGTCCCAGCGTTTTGTCTGAGGATAAACTACTCGATATTTCCGATAAAATGTCCAGGAGTTCGAACGAGTCAGTAAGAAAACTCGCCCAGGAAATCGATGTTAGTGTTGGAACGGTCCACACAGCTGTAAGGAAAAAATGATAACTTTTCCCATACAAAGTTACAGTTGTGCAAGAACTGGAAAATACTGATCATGGCAAGAGACTGCGTTATTGTCAACGGTTCAAAAATTTCGTTCAACAAAATGGAAGGGATATTCTTAATGAAACGTTTTTCACTGATGAGGCGTGGTTTTTATTTCCTGGTTACATGAACTCCCAAAATTCTCGTACGTGGAGTACTGCAAATCCA
The DNA here is from genome assembly GCF_021461395.2 of Schistocerca americana. NCBI lineage: Eukaryota > Metazoa > Arthropoda > Insecta > Orthoptera > Acrididae > Schistocerca > Schistocerca americana. The sequence continues at coordinate 429,881,586 of NC_060126.1, read as the reverse complement.
GTGTGTATTAATGAGGATCCACTTCATTCTGTGAAAATAGGGGTTTGGATTGCAATTTCTAGACGTCGGATTGTGGGTCCCATATTTTTCAGCGAAACAATAAACGCACAACGACACTTCAGTGATATTCTGTATCCATTCATACGAGAACTTGTGTTAAGTGAAATACTGAACGGTTGTTTTCAACTAGATGCTGCAACCGCGCATACAGCTCGCGTTTCAATGTCACTGCTTGCTGATGGTTTTGGTGATCGCATAATTTCACAGGGACTTTGGCCTCCACTATCGCCTGACCTAACACCACCTGACTTTTTCTTCTGGGCTGCAGCGAAAGCAACTGTCTATAAAAACCGTCCAAAATCCATCGATGAATTGAAAACTGCAATATCCACTTTCACTGCTTCTGTTACAGAAGAAATGTTACAGCTTGTGTTTGGAAACGTGATTAGACGAATTGAATTGTGTATTCAACAAGAGGGGGGACACTTTCAATATTTAATGTGAAAATTTGTAAGTAAAAATGAATACTGAATAAATTAATGACATGTATTTCACTGAGTTTTATTTGGAAATTTAGATAGACGGAATTTCCCTGTTTACTTGCACCTGTTGTTCGCGGGATGTCGTGTATAAAAACACGTCTTTACCAGTACTTCACACGAGTGGTTTCTCCTGAATCTGCGCTGATTGTTTCAGAAATCTTGGCTTCCCCCAAGACCGCCATAATATACGAGCTTTGAAGGCGCTTTAGGATCCTGCAGCAAACGGACATCAATTTCCCTGGACTGTAATTCTGTGCATCCGATCTACCGCACTTTTTGTAAACAGAAGTGACCCGTGAACCGTTTGCTGCTCAAGCAATTCTCGATAAATGTGAGCTAGAAACAGGCGAATTTCGCGGCAAAGTAAGTTCTAACTAGAATTCCCTCTGTCTTCTTCGGTTTAACTAGTCTTCACTGATTTTCATTACCTAGCACTTGTTATAACCAGTTCTTTGTAAAAGTTCATGTAATGGAAGGTTTTCCCTACAGTTAATTTTAATAAAAAACAGACCAAATATGAACTGATTTTATCTGTAGACGTAGCAATATGTTAATACTTGGTTACGATATACATAAGTAATTCTCATTGCGTGCAGGTACCTGTGCATGCTGAAAGATCGGTTTTGGTCGAATGGTGACTCGTGCCAGTTTAACCGGAGCAGCAGTTTGACAGAGTCCGAAGCAACGTTTTATGAAAGAACCTTCTGGTACCAGGGTTGTTCCTAAACTAATGTCTCCCGTTCGCTTCCATGAAAATTACAACAGATACAGAAAGAACAATAACACAGTTAGGTAGAGAAAGATTTGAGTCCATACTCTCTTTCTTCCAGATAGTGACGACGTTTCGTTACGCACTTTTGCCGACAATTGAACTAGATACTGCATGGCACGGTCATACAACTTGAATTACAGTCGTGCAGCCGTGATAACAACATGTACAGTAAGTATGTAAAATGTTGGCGACGTAGTCCATTTTTCAGAGCTTCAAAGAGATGGAAGTCTTAAGGTGCAAAATCAGGACTGTATGGTGCACCTTGCAGAGCAGTTCAGCAAAATATGTCAACGAGCCCTCGGTCGCAAAACTGTTGTGGGGTTTGGAGTTATCGTGTTGCAAAGGGAAGTCTTTCTTCTATGGCCCGACTGCAAATTCGGACTTGCAGTCTAGCCAGTGTCATCTTCTAGCGTTCTGAGTTGACATTTCTTTTAGGCACCAAGACATCGAAAAGAAATGCACGCTGCCTTTCACAGAAGACTGGGCACGTCGCTTTGCCTTGCCTTTGCCTTGAACTACTTCTTTGTTGGAAAATTCGAAAGGCTGTTGTATTACAGTTCGTAATTGTGATACAGCGTCTTGTCTCTGGTGATGATGGTGTTCAGAAAATTGTCATCTTCTACCTCGTATTGCAGAGGCGGGTTAGTAAAGTTCTGTGGGTACGGGTGGTTACCTAGAAAAGAATGAAGACCTAGGGGTCCTCGCCTTGAAAGTTAAGAAAAAATATCTTCAGAAACTACTGTTTTATGTGTTCTGATACTTAAAAATTTCAAACTGTTGCACAAACGTGTTTTATTTTAGACAAAATATTTTAAATTTCTTGGAATGTGTAGCGTTCACAAACTTTTTCTAAGTAACTTCTGTTATGTAATTGTTAACACACAGCACCAAGCTCACTAGCCTTTTTTTAACACAGAGTTGATAAGCAAATTAAAAGCAAATAAACTGAAACTAGAACAAAATGCTTTAAAAACTGAAGTTCTTAATTTGTTTACAGTCATGTTTTGGCCACTTTAGTCTGAAAATAATAATTGTGAAGTCTGGAATAGATACCCAAATATCTTTTTCTAATTTTCATTTTCGATACACTTCACAATGATACTCGTTTTTAAACATAGTTGGAATAAAAATGCAATATCTATATTAATTATGTTATCAAACAATGTATTTTAGACTAATACCTCCAAAGAAGTACATTGTAAACAGTGGGAATGATATTACATCGTTACATGGCTCAAGGCTTACTTGCAGGTACATAAAGCCATAATTTTTAATATAATATACTGTTTCTTTGATTCATTGAATGGTTAACATCTGGTAAAGAAGATCTTTCTAAACCAAACAATCGTGCTTATAGTTTTTATCTTCGTTCTCTACATATACTGTGTATATGCTTCATGCGTATTAGCATCTGATTCGCACTCAGTTTTTATACAAAATTGTAATGTAAGTGTGTGAATGCTAAGTACTCAATCTTTTTACATCACAGAAAATCAACTGTCATTATATTAAATATTATTTGTACTTAAGAAGACATATCTTTTCTGTTTTTTCCGCCCTTCTCAGTATACTATCTATACATATTTGTTTTTTAATAACGATGTCTCTAAGGACATACAACACAGCTAGCCCTGTTTAGCGATATTGCCCACAACGGTTTCTCAACCAGTTTCTGATGAGTTTGGGTATCGAGAAAGATCTGTACGACAGACAGTGGAGGCGGAGGTCACGACCCGCCCCTCGGCTGACCCTGAGGCTACCGGAGGAGACCACTCCCTGGAGCAGCGCGCAGCGAGGGAGGGGAGTTTGCTTGGCTGTAGTAGGCACAGCGCACCACCCCGCACTGCCTTGTTTGCTCGCACAGTTTGCTCCTCAGGGGATAGACAGCTCCGGGTTCCCTTCGTCAAGCAAAAAAAAAAAAAAAAAAAAAAAAAAATTTGCTTCAAATGGCTCTGAGCACTATGGGACTTAACATCTGAGGTCGTCAGTCCCCTAGAACTCAGAACTACTTAAACCTAAATAACCTAAGGACATCACACACATCTATACCCGAGGCAGGATTCGGACCTGAACCTCTCTCTGCTCCTCCTCCCTCTTTGACAACGACGTTTGGCAGAAGTCTTCGGCTGCCACTGCTGTTGGTTTTAATTAAAAATTTAAACTGTGGCGGGTGTGCTCAATCCGGGACCAAGGAATTTTTTATTACTAATCAAAGACACTATCTCTAGACCGTTAAGAGAGGAGTATTACGGTATGGACATGTGGGAGTGCTTGACGAAGGGGCTGGCCTGGGTGGTCGCGCGGTTCCAGCCTAGCTACAGTCTGGAAGCGCGCGACCGCTACGGTCGCAGGTTCGAATCCTGCCTCGGGCATGGATGTGTGTGATGTCCTTAGGATAGTTAGGTTTAAGTAGTTCTAAGTTCTAGGGTACTGATGACCTCAGAAGTTAAGTCCCATAGTGCTCAGAGCCATTTGAACCAATTGATACGGGAGGATTTCAGTTAGATTACATCATGGTCAGACAGAGATTCCGAAATCAGATACTGGATTGTAAGGTGTACTCAGCAGCAGATATAGACTTAGATCACCAGTCAGTAGTGATGAAGAGTAGGCTGAAGTTTAAGAGACTAGTCAGGAAGAATGAGTGTACAAAGAAGTGGTATACGGAAGTAGAAAGGAATGAAGAGATACGCTTGACGCTCTGAGGTTATAGATATAGCGATAATGAATAGTTTTGTAGGAAGTTCAATTGAGAAGGAATGGACATACCTAAAAAGGCGAATCACAGTAGATGGAAAGGAAGACATAAGTACAAAGAATTTAACTGCGAAGAAAGGATGCAAAAAAGGGCAGCTCGTTTTGTATTATCACGTAATAGGGGAGAGAGTGTGGCAGATATGATACGCGAGTTGGGATGGAAGTCATTAAAGCAAAGACTTTTTCGTCGCGGCGAGATCTATTTACGAAATTTCAGTCACCAACTTTCTCTTCCGAATGCGAAAATATTTTGTTGAGCCCAACCTACATAGGTAAGAATGATCATCAAAATAAAATAAGAGAAATCAGAGCTCGAACAGAAAGGTTTAGGTGTTCGTTTTTCCCGCGCGCTGTTCGGGAGTGGAATGGTAGAGAGATAGTATGATTGTGGTTCGATGAACCATCTGCCAAGCACTTAAATGTGAATTGCAGAGTAATCAAGTAGATGTAGATGTAGAAATCATGCGTAACAGAAAAATACTTCAGTTGATCGATGAAAAGAGGAGGTCCAAAAATGTTCGGTGAAATTCAGGAATACAGAAACACTAGTCACAGAAGCTAAGGCGAAATTGCTGCATGAAAAGTGTGAAGAGAAATGGATGATAGGAAGGGTTGACTTAGCAAATAGGAAAGTAAAAACAACGTTCGGCAAAATTAAAAGCAAGGGTGGTAACATTAAAAGTGAAATGGGAATTTCCTTGATAACGGCAGAAAAGAGAGCAGATAGCTGTACATTGAAGGCCTCTGCTAGAGAAAGACTTGTTTGATGAGTCGATACAGAAGAGATAGGTGATCAAGTATTAGAATCAAAATTTAATGGAGCTTTGGAAGACTTAAGATCGTATGAGACTGTGGGGATTGATAACATTCCATCAGAATTTCTAAAATCATTGGGAAAAGTGGCAACAAAACGACTATTCACGTTGGTGTGTAGAATGTATAAGTCTCATGATATACCATCTGACTTTCGGTAAACATCATCCACGCAATTCTGAAGACTGTAAGAGCTGGCAAATGCGAGAATTATCGCACAATCAGCTTAACAGCTCACGCATTCAAATTGCTGGCTAGAATAATATACAGAAGAATGGAAAAGAAAATTGAAGCTTTGTTAGATTACGACCAGTTTGGCTTTAGGAAAGGAAAAGGCACCAGAGAGGCAATTCTGACGTTGCGGTTGATAATGGATGCAGGATTAGAGAAAAATCAAGACACATTCATAGGATTTGTCAACACGGAGAAAGCGATCGAAAATGTAAAATAGTATAATATATTGGGAATTCTGGGAAAAATAGTGGTAAGCTATAGGGAAAGACGGGTAATATACAACACATACAAGAGCCAGGAGGGAACAACTAGAGTGGAAGACCAAGATCGGAGCTCTCGGATTAAAAAGGGAGTCAGACAGTGATGTAGTCTTTCAGCCCTGTTGTTCAATATTTACACCGAGGAAGCAATGACGGAAATAAGAGAAAGAGTAAAGAGTGGAATTGAAATTCAAGATGAAAGGATAAGATTCGCTGTTGATATTGGTATCCTCGGTGAAAGTGAAGAAGATTATAGGACGCGTTGAATGGAATGAATAGTCTAATGGATACAGACTATGGACTGAGAGTAAATCGAAGAAAGACGAAAGTAATGAGAAGTAGCAGAAATAAGAGCAATGAGAAACTTAACATCAGGATTGGTGATCATCATAGTACTTCCAGGTGTGAAAAAAGCAGTCACCTTGAACACTGTATGATCGAAGCTAATCACGGTGATAGAGCTGAACAGAAAGGGGAATCATAACAAGCCCTTAATTGGAATATATTCTGCATTCAAGATTTACGAGGCTACAGATAACGAATATGAAGCACTGAAATCGGGTTAGTGTTAACTAACAAGTATAGATGTTATTAAGTATCCGTTGCAATGAAAGTGACGAAAATATAACCAATGCACCCGCTGTGAGGTTGAGACGAGCGAAAGAAAGGAATAAGGAACAACAGTGGGGACACCGGCAAAAGTGACGCTCTTTGAAACATCGCTCACAGCGAGCAAACAGCAGATATTCAGGATGGGCACTGTTTCCTATTGCCGCTCGAAAGGGCCGTTCCTACAAGGCGCTTCGTCTGTCTCACATGCGAGTTCCGTGACAACTCTCCAGATGTGTCCTAACCGCTAACTGCCTGCTAAAAATGTATCCCAGCGCTCTTGGAGTTCTCCTTGAAACCGAGGCGCTTCTCTAAGAGTCGAAGCCATCTTCGTGTCCATCGATAAACATAATTTCAAAGGCGTTGCCTTAAATTTAACGCGTCTCAAAATTACTCCAGTACAGAGGGAATAATGTGCAGTAATTCCCGTCTGTCTCTCCTCTCGGGGACGTACAGAAAATGAGGATGCAGGCTTTTATTTTAGTTTATAGCTTAATACCTCAACAAAACAAATGTATGGTATGATGCAGCTCTTGAAACGTAACTGACTCAAAAACTTGAGTCGTATAGAAACTTATACCGTAATTCTTAATCTAAAGCTTCACTTTAGAGGAGTTTAGTATTTCAGTCCGCTCACTCTTGATGAGGTAACATAAATGTAGATGAGAATTTTTTTCTTTTATGTAAATATCCGATTTAGTTACGTCTGATTATAATGTATAGTTAGTGGATACTTCATTGATTTACGCGTTGTTTAGTCTGATTTATTATATGGAAATAATTTTGTTTACAAAGAAAAGAAGATTGTTCTCTGTTACGTTATGAAATGTGTGAAAAATGCTTGCTCAATATATGTGATCACAATCAAAACACAAAACAGGCAGTGAATTTTGAAAAAGGAACTTGAAGTGATTTCAATGTAGAATGTCATATTTTTACGTAAGAACTCTGTAAATCTCATGCAGCATTGTAACATTATCGATCAAGGGAGGAAATGTTGAATAATTTACTTACTATATGTAAAAATTTATAAAAAATTATGTAAAGTAATGAAACTAATTGAGGGGGAACCTGTTCCCCTACCGGGCGCGTCCCCAGGTGGCGGATAGGGGAAAGCTCTACAGATATGTAGGGTAGGTGGGAAATAAAATACCGCCCGTGGACCAACACAGGACCAGAAATCCAAAGGCGACTGTCTCACATTGGGCGGTCTTTGGTCAGCGTCTGTTCCCCAGGTTAGGGGCGGCTGGGAAAAACCTCCAGGGCTAACAACCGTGGTTGTAAATTTGTGGCTCGAAGAGTCACCCCTTACATAATACTATCAATCATGGAAGAGTGTAATGTGAAACAAATTACCCCAGGTGGACAATCCACCGCACCAAGGTGCGCAAGCAGACTATCGGATTCTGGGGAGTCTGCAGCATTGCACAGAGATGAATCGGGACATGATAAGACATCAAGCAAATTGAAATGTAAAAAAAACAAGTTACATAGCTACTTTCAATGTAAACTCTCTTTTAAAAACAGGAAAATTAAAACATCTTACAGATACCCTCAAACATCATAGAATACTCATAACATCACTACAAGAAACTCGATACATAGATGAAAACAATTTTGATTCCGGAGGTTTCAGAATATACAAAGGAAAGGTAGGCAAAAGAATAATGAAAAACACACCCCACCTCGGAATGGGCTTTATAATAGATAAAAGTATTTTAGACTCCATTATCAGCTTTCAATCACAATCGGAAAGACTCTCCACACTCACTTTTAAATCTGCTAATAGAGTATACACAATTGTGAATGCACATGCCCCCATAAATGAAGACAATAGGAAAAATAAGGAAAAGGTGGAACGTTTCTGGGAACAACTAGATGACGCGGTGCAAAAGATCCCAGACAAACACAACATCATACTTACGGGGGACTTCAATGCTCAAGTAGGAAAAGAGAAGAAATACAAAAATATTGTTGGAAACTACCCAGCGCACAATAGAACTAACCAAAATGGAGTCAGATTAGTAGAACTCTGCCAAGCGCATGGCTTGATCCTGAAATCCACAGCCTTTAAGAGACTACCCAGAAAACAGAAGACATGGACCTCACCAAACCCACACTTGGGTGAATTTCAACTTGATCATGTGGCGATAAAATGGAAACACCATACAGAAATACAAAATGTCAAAGTACTCAGAGGAGCAAACTTGGATTCTGATCACTATCTTTCTAAAATAAAACTCAAAATTATCCCCAAAAGGAAAGATAGAAACAGTAAACCCAAAATCAGAAGATACGATCCAGAAAAGATAATGAATTCGAAGGAGTTTCCCCTCGCGACTCAAGATATAAGGAACCAAAATTGGGATCAAATGAAGGAAAGCCTACTAACCAAAGCTGAACAAATAGCACCTATAACCAAAATCAAAAAACACGCATGGTGGACAGAGGAATGTGACAAACTTATTGAGCAAAGAAAGAAAGCATGGCAACAGATGCAATCTCAGAAAAATGAATATAATAGGCAAAATTTCCTGAGTGTAAGAAAACTAGTGAGTAAAAACCTCAAAAGAATTAAAAAAGCACAAGAAGATCAACTCCTTTTGCAGATCAACGAAGACTTCAACAAAAACAAGACTAGGAGGTTTTACAGAACTTTTAAACAAAAAATAACCAAGTACAGCCCACCGACACTCCAATTACAAGATAAAAATGGTAATATTGCACACAACAACAGGGATAATTGCAAAATTTTGAGGGAATATTTCAGAAACCTTCTCAACTGTAAAGAACCAATTGAAAAAATGGATTTCAGCAACTCAACTTCAACAAGTCCTAACTCAGAACCACCCACCGTCGAGGAACTACAATCAATCATTTTGAATCTCAAAAACTATAAGGCTTCGGGAGAGAACCAAATTACAGCTGAACTGTGGATAAATGTCAATAGAAATGCCATAGAATCTCTCCAAAACATATTTGAAGAAATATGGAAAACAGAAAGAATTCCGGATGAATGGAAGATGGCCCTCATTCACCCAATTCATAAGAGGGGATCCAGAACAGACCCCAACAATTACAGAGGGATTTCGCTCCTTGACGTAACATACAAAATACTGTCTAAAGTCCTTTTGAACAGAGCAGAACCCCAGCTAGATTGTCAACTTGGAGAATACCAGGCAGGCTTCAGAAAGGGAAGATCCTGCCCAGAACAAATTCTAAACCTCAAAAATCTTATGGCCTACCAAAAATCGAGAGCAAAAGCGTGTGTCATCACATTCATTGACTTTCAAAAGGCGTACGACTCCATAGACAGGGAATCTCTAATCTCCATATTAAAAGAATTGAACCTAGACAATAAAACTACAAACCTAATTAGAGAAACCATCACCAACACATACTCCAAAATTAAATTTATGGGAGAACTCTCAGACCTATTTGAGATAAAAACTGGAGTACGACAAGGTGATGGACTCTCTCCATTGTTATTTAACTGTGCCCTAGAAAAAATAGTAAGAGAATGGAACAAGAAAATCAATAGTGGAATCCGACTAGGAACAAAAAACAAAGGCATCAAGGTTAATTGCCTAGCATTTGCAGATGATATGGCCCTACTAGCTGAAACATGGGAAGAAGCCAAAGAACAGATCCTCGAATTACAGAAACAAGCAGAGAAAATAGGCCTCAAAATTTCTTTTGAAAAAACCAAAATAATCACAAATATAAGAAAGCCAATGAAATATCTTAAAGTAAGAGACCAAAAGATCGAAATTGTTAAAGAATTCAAATATCTTGGTGAATGGATTAGCTGGAACGCCTTGAGAAAAAAGCAATAGAATTAAGAAGAAACAAAGTTGAACTAGCCTTTCAGCTTACTAAAAATACTTATAATAAAAAGTCCCTCTCATGGAATTCAAAAATAAAACATTACAACACTGTCATTAAACCAGAAGCACTATATGCAGCTGAGACATTATCTATCACTAACCATGGCCCAATTGAAAGGCTAGAGATTAAAGAAAGAAAAATATTGAGAAAAATTTTAGGCCCCAAATTTCATAACGACAAACTAATTCATACCAAAAATGAAACACTCTACAAAACCACAGAAAAACTTTCGGATACAATGAGGAAAAGAAGAATTGAGTTTTATGGGCACATTCTCAGAATGAACCCAAATAGACTTACAAAAAGAATGTTTGACTACTTCAGGAATAAAAAATCCAAACCAAATTGGTTTATCCAAACAGAGAAAGACTTAAGAGAACTACACATCACAGAAAAAATGCTCACAGACAGGACCGCAAAAATGATAAGCAAAGACAGAAAAGAGGGATTCCAGCACCAAAATAGAAAGAAAAGAACGATTGTCATCTCTGATGAGGAAAGAAAAGCAAGATCAGAAAGAATGAAGCAGTACTGGGCGAAAAGAAAGGCACAGAACACACAGAAGTGATTGATTCAACGTACCCCAAAGTTGGGTGAAACGAAGAAGAAGAAGAAGAAGAAACTAATTGAGACTGATTACACGGTAAGATAGTGAAGTGTATTAATAATCCGAAATTTACACAAAGAAAGAGACAGTCTTTGTCGTGATCTTCGTGTCACAGTATAACATATATCTTACGAAATAACGATACAGGTATAAAAGAAGGGCCGCGCGGGATTAGCCGAGCGGTCTTAGGCGCTGCAGTCCTGGACTGTGCGGCTGGTTCCGGCGGAGGTTCGAGTCCTCCCTCGGGCCAAGGGTGTGTGTGTTTGTCCTTAGGATAATTTAGGTTAAGTAGTGTGTAAGCTTAGGGACTGATGACCTAAGCACTTAAGTCCCATAAGATTTCACACACATTTGATCATTTTTATAAAAGAAGGAAGATGGCGCTATACACGTAATGCTATACGTTGTTGTTGTTTTGAAGTCAGAGTGGGCGGAGCCTGCCGCTATTTTGAGTGGCCCAAAACATTAGAAGACTACTGTTTGTGATTGCTCAAAAATGTTCAAATGTGTAAGAATCCCTAACGGACCAAACTGCTGAGGTCATCGGTCCCTTGACTTACGCACTACTTAGACTAACTTACGCTAAGAACAATACACACACCCCTGCCCGTGGGAGGACTCGAACCTCCGGCGGGAGGGGCCGCGCAATCCGTGACATGGCGCCTCTAACCACTCGGCCACTACGCGCCGCTGTTCACGATTGCTTCTTGTTCATTATTTCTGTTGTGTGCATGCAACAACTGTTTCACATCAAATTACAGTGTTTACATGAATAACATGGTGTCAGGAACGCAATTTCGAACGTTTTTCTGTTCTTTAATGCTTATTTGTCCTAGTAATACGACAAAGCCGGCCGTTTTGGCCGAGCAGTTCGAGGTACTTCAGTCTGGAACCTCGCGACCGGTACGTCGCAGGTTCGAATCCTGCCTCGGGCATGGATGTGTGTGATGTCCTTAGGTTGGTTAGGTTTAAGTAGTTCTAAGTTCTAGGGGACTGATGACCTCAGATGTTAAGTCCCATAGTGCTCAGAGCCATTTCAACACCACACATTTGGCCTCGTTATGTAACTTTTCTTTTTTTACACATTACAGAAATACTCTTCTGCAGAATAGGAGAAGTTATCAAGGAGAAATGTTCCCAGCCTAGTTTAAAAGTTTGCTTTGCTGGTTGTCAAGCAGGGGAAGAGATCAAATGGTTCAAATGGCTCTGAGCACTGTGGGACTTAACATCTTTGGTCATCAGTCCCCTAGAACTTAGAACTACTTAAACCTAACTAACCTAAGGACATCAGCACAACACCCAATCATCACGAGGCAGAGAAAATCCATGACCTCGCCGGGAATCGAACCCGGGAACCTGGGCGTGGGAAGCGAGAACGCTACCGCACGACCACAGCTGCGGACCAGGAAGAGATCAAAGCTTTTGGTTGCAGCGTTGTGAACCCCTGTGTTACGGACTACCTTAGTGTGACGCAATCAGAGTCATTTTCTTCTTCTCGTACTGTATTTTGTACATCACTGTTCCTGTTGAAGTACAGTGGATTATTTATAACAAACTTCACGGAAGAATGACTATACTGTGAGGCGGATGGATTCTACTCACATGCAGAGGGGCAGACAGGCACGACAAAAGAGTGTTCACGTAAGTATCCGGCCAAAGCCTGTATCAAAACAAAATGTCCAGACACTCTGTGACCAAAATGGTTCTGAAACAGAGGATGACAGACTAGAGGCCGAAATACTAAATGTCTTTTTCCAAAGCTGTTTCACAGAGGAAGACTGCACTGTAGTTCCCTCTCTAGATTGTCGCACAGATGACAAAATGGTAGGTATCGAAATAGACGACAGAGGGATAGAGAAACAATTCAAATCGCTCAAAAGAGGAAAGGCCGCTGGACCTGATGGGATACCAGTTCGATTTTACGCAGAGTACGCGAAGGAACTTGCCCCCATTCTTGCAGCGGTGTACCGTAGGTCTCTAGAAGAGCGTAGCGTTGCAAAGGATTGGAAAAAGGCACAGGTCATCCCCGTTTTCAAGAAGGGACGTTGAACAGATGTGCAGAACTATAGACCTATATCTCTAACATCGATCAGTTGTAGAATTTTGGAAGACGTATTATGTTCGGGTTTAATGACTTTTCTGGAGACTAGAAATGTACTCTATTGGAATCTGCATTTGTTTCGAAAAAGACGATCGTGTGAAACCCAGCTCGCGCTATTCGTTCACGAGACTCAGAGGGCCATAGACACGGATTCCCAGGTAGATGCCGTGTTTCTTGACTTCCGCAAGGCGTTCGATACAGTTCCACACAGTCGTTTAATGAACAAAGTAGGAGCGTATGGACTATCAGACCAATTGTGTGATTGGATTGAAGAGTTCCTAGACAGCAGAACGAAGCATGTCATTTTCAATGGATAGAAGCCTTCCGAAGTAAAAGTGATTTCAGGTGTACCGCAGGGGAGTGTCGTAGGACCGTTGTTATTCACAATATACATAAATGACCTTGTGGATAACATCGAAAGTTCACTGAGGCTTTTTGCGGATGATGCTGTGGTATATCGAGAGGTTGTAACAATGGGAAATTGTACTGAAAAGCAGGAGGATCTGCAACGAATTGACGCATGGTGCAGGGAATGGCAATTGAACCTCAATGTAGACAAGTGTAATGTGCTGCAAATACACAGAAGGAAAGATCTTTATCATTTAGCTACAATATAGCAGGTCAGCAACTGAAAGCAGTTAATTCCATAAATTATCAGGGAATAGGCATTAGGAGTGATTTAAAATGGAATGATCGTATAAAGTTGATCGTCGGTAAAGCATATGCCAGACTGAGATTCATTGGAAGAATCCTAAGGAAATGCAATCCGAAAACAAAGGAAGTAGATTACAGTACACTTGTTCGCCCACTGCTTGAATATTGCTCGCCAGTGTGGGATCCGTGCCAGATAGGGTTGATAGAAGAGATAGAGAAGATCCAACGGAGAGCAGCGCGCTTCGTTACAGGATCATTTAGTAATCGCGAAAGCGTTACGGAGATGATAGATAAACTCCAGTGGAAGACTGTGCAGGAGAGACGCTCAGTAGCTCGGTACGGGCTTTTGTTGAAGTTTCCAGAATATACATTCACCGAGGAGTCAAGCAGTATATTGCTCCCTCCTACGTATATCTCGCGAGAGATTAGAGCCCACACAGAGGCATACCGACCATCTTTCTTTCCACGAACGACACGAGACTGGAATAGAAAGGAGAACCGATAGAGGTACTCAAAGTACCTTCCGCCACACGCCGTCAGGTGGCTTGCGGAGTATGGATGTAGATATAGAAGTAGATGTAGAAAGGAAGCTATCCATACCCGCTTACACATACACACACACACACACACACACACACACACACACATACATACATATTCGTACAAACACACACACACACACACACACACACACACACACACACACACAACACAAGACCTCTGTCCTTCGCTGTTATAGTCAATATCTTTTTTTGGGGACGAAATAAGAACAACGAATTATTAACGGTAGGAGACATTTAGGGCATGACATCCTGCAGCAACAACCAGAGCGGTCACGTAGACGTGTATTGTATGAGACCCAACTCGCTTTATTTGTTCATGAGATCCAGAAAATATTAGATACACGCTCCCAGGTATACGCCATTTTCCTTTACTTCCGGAAGGCGTTCGATACAGTTCCGCACTGTCACCTGATAAACAAAGTAAGAGCCTACGGAATATCAGACCAGCTGTGTGGCTGGATTGAAGAGTTTTTAGCAAACAGAACACAGCATGTTGCTCTCAATGGAGTGACGTCTACAGACGTTAAAGTAACCTCTGGCGTGGCACAGGGGAGTGTTATGGGACCATTGCTGTTCACAATATATATAAATGACCTAGTAGATAGTGTCGGAAGTTCCATGCGGCTTTTCGCGGATGATGCTGTAGTATACAGAGAAGTTGCAGCATTAGAAAATTACAGCGAAATGCAGGAAGATCTGCAGCGGATAGGCACTTGGTGCAGGGAGTGGCAACTGACCCTTAACATCGACAAATTTAATGTATTGCGAATACATAGAAAGAAGGAGCCTTTATTGTATGATTATATGATAGCGGAACAAACACTGGTAGCAGTTACTTCTGTAAAATATCTGGGAGTATGCGTCCGGAACGATTTGAAGTGGAATGATCATATAAAATTAATTGTTGGTAGGGCGTGTGCCAGGTTGAGATTCGTTGGGAGAGTCCTTAGAAAATGTAGTGCATCAACAAAGGAGGAGGCTTACATAACACTCGTTCGACCTATACTTGAGTATTGCTCATCACTGTGGGATCCGTACCAGGTCGGATTGACAGAGGAGATAGAGAAGATCCAAAGAAGAGCGCCGCGTTTCGTCGCAGGGTTATCTGGTAAGCGTGATAGCGTTACGGAGATGTTTAGCAAACTCAAGTGGCAGACTCTGCAAGTGAAGCGCTCTGCATCGCGGTGTAGCTTCCTGTCCAGGTTTCGAGAGGGTGAGTTTCTGGATGAGGTATCGAATATATTGCTATATGGTCTCAAAGCAACCGAACATAACCATTTCCAGTCAGGGATGGGTTCAGTTGGACCAGAGGACCCTGTCGATTCCAGTGTAAACACAAACTACACAATTACGGAGCCACCACCAGCTTGCACAGTGCTTCGTTGAGTACTTGTGTCCACGGCTTCGCGGGATCTGCACCACACTTGAACCCTACCATCAGCTCGGGGCTCATCTGACCAGGTCACCGATTTCCAGTCGTCTGGAGTCCAGCCGGTATAGTCACTAGCCCAGAAGAGGCGCTGCAGGGGACCTCGTGCCGCCGCGTCGGCCGTATGCTGCTTGGCTCATTAACGCCAAATTTCGCCGCACTGTCCTAATGGATACGTTCGTCGGAGTCTCATTTTGAGGTATGCGGCTATTTCATGCAGTGTTGTTTGTCTGTCACCACTGACGACTCTACGCGAACGCCGCCTCTCACCGTCATTATGTGAAGACCATCGGTCACTGCGTTATCCGTGCTGAGAGGTAATGTACGAAATTTGGTGTTCTCGGCAGACTCCTGACTCTGTGAATCTCGGAATACTGAATTCCCTGACGATTTCCGAAATGGAATGTCCCATGCGTCTACCTCCAACTGGCAGTCCGCGTCCAAAGTCTGTTAATTCCCGTGGCGTGGCCGTTACCAGGTGAGAAACCCTGTCACATGAATCACCCGAGTACAAATGACAGCTCTGCCCATGCACTGCCCTTTTGTACCTTATGTACGCGATATTATCGCCATCTGGACACTTGCATATCGCTAACCCAAGAGCTTTGTCACTTCTGTATAGTTACAAGCTACCTATACTTTCAATGATGGTTCCACAAATCCTAACAGACTTATAATAAAGCAAGCACATACTGATTATGGCACAGATCTGCTGAAACAAGGAGCATAGGGAGAATCTGTGCTTCACAAAATCAGGCAGAATTCAGTCTCATAAGAAAACAAAGTGCAAATATACACTGCTGGCCACCGTAAATGCAACACCAAGAAAGACAAGAGGTAGCACAACAAGATTTATTTTGTAGATAACGTGTTGACCAAGTATCAAATGATTACGTTTACAGACGTCTGTGACATGTGGTTCCTGCCAGAATCAGTAGCCAGAGTAGCCGGCATTGTTGGAGATCACCGCTGCCACACGTCTCGGCATTGAGTCAAAGAGACGTTGGATGTGTTCCTGGGGTACAGCAGCCCAAGCAGCTTCCACACGTTGCCAAAGATCATCTGGTGTGGCAGCTGGGGATGTAATCTGGGTCACTCGTTGAGCAACCATGGACCACATGTTTTCTATCGGCGAAAGATCCGGAGAGCGAGCCCACCAGGGAAGCAATTCAATCTGGTTATTGACGAAGAACCTTTGGACAATGCGTGCCACGTGTGGTCGCGCATTATCCTGTTGAAATATGTCTGTGGCCGAGCCCTGAAGGTAAAGAAGGACAACTGGCTCCAGCACCTCGGATATGTAGCGCCGGCTATTTAAAGTACCAGCAGTGGGTACTAGAGGCGTGCGAGAGTAATATCCAATACCGCCCCATACCATAATACCCGGTGCAAGACCAGTGTGGCGGTGCATAATGCAGCTGTCCAGCACCCTCTCTCCACGGTGTCTCCACACTCGAATCCGACCATCGTGGTGCTGCAGACAGAAGCGTGCCTCGTCAGTAAAGACAACGTCATTCCATTCTGCCGTCCACATCCGTCTGTCATCACACCATTGGCGACGGAGACGTCTGTGGTTCTGCGTCAATGGTAGACGAAGCAATGGACGTCTTGCGGACAGACCACTCTGCTGTAAACGGCGTCGAATGGTACGCGCAGACACTGGATGATGCGTTACAGGCGCAATGTGCTGTGCTATGTTTCGGGATGTCACTGAGCGATCCGTCACTGCCATGCGCACAATTTGCCTATCAGCACGTGCAGTGGTGCACCGAGGAGAATGCGATCGACCGCGTCGGTCCGTCGTACCCTCCTGCATCCAACGGTCACATATCCGCATTACAGTTGTTTGGTTTCGTCCAACACGACTAGCGATTTCTCTGTATGGTAATCCACAATCTCGGTAAGCCACTATCCTTCCTCTGTCGAACTCGGATACTTGATCAAACGATGTTCGCTGTTGTCTACGAGGCATAACTGATCGTCTTGTGAAACAACCACAAGGTAAACACACGTGCCGAACGTACACTCGTCGAAATCGCCAAGCCTTAAATGGCGCTATGAGGTGGCGCCACAGGCGCGCGTGATGTGCGTCTGCGCTGAAATTCTAATCAGTTGCATATCTCATCGCTGCAAACCCATGGTGTAAATTTCAGTTGATTCGGATGCTTCCTTCAGGGTGTTGCATTTACTGTGGCCAGCAGTGTACGATTCGGAAGAAAGCACGTGATCGTAGAACTGAAGTAAAGTAAATACCAAATCCTGAGGCTACTCTGCCAAAATCGTGACAAACGTCGAGAGAAAATAAGTCAGCTATCTAGCTGCAACGGGAAGATTCTCATACGACGCTTTGTGGTATTTCTACGGTTTCAAAGTTTAAAACCGAACGGGCGTGCTGACGAATTATTTTGCTGTTGAGAATTCATCTAACTGAATGGTAGCTAGCGTTGGTTGAAGCAAATACACTGAGGCACAAAAAATAGGTTAAAGAAAAAGTAGAAAGGTGGAACAAGCAAGTCAGGTGAGGCAACAGTTATGACGTTGGGCAGTAACGGGTTTGAGTTCCCGGCGCCAGTGGTCAAGACTGAAGTTCCCATAACCCCCTCAAAATACACGTCACGCGTCCTTGTCCAGTTTGTGACCTCCCTCTGCAATTCAGTGAACTGCACCGCACCACGTAATCCCGAGAGCACGCCTAGTGAGAGTGCTCGGCAGACAGGAAACATGCAATTTCCTGATAGATTAAAACTGTGTGCCGGACCGGGATTCGTAGCCGGGACCTCAGCGTTTCTCTAGCAAGTGCTCTGCTAACTGAGCTGTCCAATTACAACTCCCGACCTGTCACCGAAACTTTACTTCCGCCAGTACCTCAACTCCAACCATGCAGGAAACGTGCTGTAGTTCAGCATCAACACACGTCATACATTTCCTGGAGCAAAATCTAAATTTCCCAACTCGTGTGGGAGTGCCTTAAATACCCCACCACATGCCTGAGTGCCCGAAAGAGCAGAGAACGCCCTGAGATTATCAGTACACCAGTGCTGTCACACCTTGATTTCTGTTTATTTATTGTAATTTCATCTCCTCGCCTGTAAATGCGAGGATTCGCTGGCAGCGGTACGAATGCAGCAATTCTTATGCGAATATTTATAAAATACACAAAACAATACTACTGTGAAACTGATTGGTATAAACCTACAATAATAGACAATTTAGTTAAAAAAAATAAAAAAATAAAATTAACAAAATAACCACCAAGAACAGAGAAAATACACTAACAACATGCATCTCCTTCCTCAGTAACATCCCCGAAAAAATTGCCGAGATCTTCAAGCGACACAAAATAAATATTGAATTCCACACAAACAATAAACTTTGCCAGAGGCTTCCTCCTAACTTGAAAAGAAGTCAAGATGAATTTTCATCCTATGGAATATATAAACTCCTATGTTGTCAATGCCCAGATCAATACATGGGTCAAACAGGCCGTAACTTTCACACCAGATTCAAAGAACACGACAGAGCCTTCGGATACAACACACCGCACAAATCTGCAATAGCCTCCCACGTAAAAGATACAGGACATCCATTTGACAATGAAGAAAGCAATCTTGAAGTACTACGTACACTGAACAAAGGAAACAGAATGTCTCTATATGAAGAACTAGAAATCCATATGCACAGAAAGAAACTTGGGGAGCATCTACTCAAGGATAATGCTGAAACAAGGTCGACCAGCTTTTTCAAAAGCTTTGATAAAATACTTAAGGCATTATCATAATTTACGCTTTAAATGCACAACAACTGATGCAACCACTGTCATTCATCCCTCCTTAAGTTCAACCTACAATACACATGCATGATGTGTTATAATCTTTTTATATATAAGAAACTAATATAATAATTGAAGTGTGTGCAGATCTATATCCAAATGCAGCTCATATAAATTTTTTAAAACTAAAGGAAAACATATTTATGTACATAACCATTAAATCATTATTTTTGTATCCTATGCTGCAGCACGTTGATAGTTACAAATAATAAAATAAAGTAAAATGAACATGGAAGTACCTAATATAACAACTGAGTTGTGCACATGTCAATATTCTCGCGCATTCGTGTTTTTAAAAAGAAAAAATATTTATGTAGAAATCATCTCTTATCTCTGTATCCAGTGTAAACAAATATATATGTAACATGTGCAATATCTCTGAAGGGACAATGTAAGTGTAACGTGCAGTGAAGGGGTAATACAACAGGCTACAGTATTCAACCCTACCGTCCACGTAATTTCAATTCAGTCAGAAATTCACGTTTTTCAGCCTCTAAAGCGCCTTTTCTAAATAAACAGTTGTTTCATGAACAAAAGACGCTAAATAGCCTACACTGCCATTGGTCTGCAACTGTGAAAAGAAGCCTGTACGCTTAAAGACATTATCCATGTAAATAAACAATTCTGCACCTGAAGATGATGGTGTGAACTATGGAAACGCTTAGTGGCAAAATAAACAAATGACTGACGTAGAAACTATTTTATTTGTATTTATGAACAGTCGCAGCCCTCATAATACCGTCCCTTAGGGACCAAATATTAAAATGCTATTGATCAGGTGACGAGATTTTTGGGGAACCATGGCTACCATTTGATAAGAATTTTAGTAGCGCACCGCAACAACCAGCTACCATTTGGTTTTTATTTACTTTATTAAAAATATCATTGCTCGGGTTTGGAACATACCCATCCATCTCCAGACGGCTTACATGCTTCTATCGGAATACATGGACGTCAACTCATCTTCAAACCAGCGTCCACGTGTTTGATTAAAGGATTTAAGGCGTCTGAAAATAGATGTATTTGGTCGAAAAAGGTAATGATGCTTTTCAGTAAAGTATACCAAAGCCAAATGGTAGGTGGCTGCTGCTACGTCCTATCAACATTATGTATAAGAGAATAGTTGTAAAATGATAAAATATTTATATACTTATTTGAAATTCTCAGTTGTGCAGAGAATATGTAGAAAATTGTTTGATGTGTCCTAAAAGAACATATACTGACTGCAGTTTCTCTAAAAAGAATGAATGCTTTCATTTTAATACGCTAAGTGTAGGACCTGCACCTTTAAAGCCTAAGTTTGGAGTACGAGGATGAAGTGGTGCTGTGATGAGGTGGATGGTAATGGAATTCGTACTTGGTGTGTGAGGATGTGTAGCGTGAGACAGTGAGTAGTAGAACACTGGCAATGCAAGGTACAGGTGACTAAGTTGATAGCAACGCGACGATAGTGGAGGTATAATGAGGAAGGAGTCCTGAAAAAGAAAAAAAAAACATGGGTCAGAACTGATAGGAAGAACAAATGTCAAGGTGAATTTAGTTGTCCCAGAGAGGTAGGCTGTTGAAGTTGCGTTTGCAGAGGATATGAATGAAATGTATTTGTAGGGTCAGTGGGTTATGTTGGTATTGGATCGGTAACGTGCCAGGATTTCCAGCTAGGAGAGAATTGATGGGCTTGTAATTCAAGTGTGAGGAATGTGGTGTCACCGCCAGACACCACACTTTCTAGGTGGTAGCCTTTAAATCGGCCGCGGTCCGTTAGTATACGTCGGACCCGCGTGTCGCCACTATCAGTGATGCAAACCGAGCGCCGCCACACGGCAGGTCTAGACACACTTCCTAGCAAATGGTTCAAATGGCTCTGAGCACTATGGGACTCAACTGCTGAGGTCATTAGTCCTCTAGAACTTAGAACTAGTTAAACCTAACTAACCTAAGGACATCACAAATATCCATGCCCGAGGCAGGATTCGAACCTGCGACCGTAGCGGTCTTGCGGTTCCAGACTGTAGCGCCTTCAACCGCACGGCCACTTCGGCCGGCCCTTCCTAGCACTCGCCCCAGTTGTACAGCCGACTTTGCTAGCGATGGTTCACTGACAAATTACGCTCTCATTTGCCGAGACGATAGTTAGCACAGCCTTCAGCTACGTCATTTGCTACGACCTAGCAAGGCGCCATTATCAGTTACTATTCATGCTATAAAACATGTACCGTCAAGAGCGATGTTCACCAATTATGAATTAAAGTTAAGTATTACAGTAGTTACGTACGTTCTTTGCTACTATAAATACCTTGTCCGGTTCCAGACCTCACGCCAGCCTGCGTGAGCTTAAACGCGTGCCTTTCGGCTTCCTCCTAGTGGATTGGCTGTCTTGCCAGTCCACTACAAGGAATGTGTAGGCTATACAGATACGTTCTGTAAGGATGAGAAGGGAGTGGAATTTAGTGACTTGGTGACGGAATCGAGTAGGGCAGGAAACTGACATTGGTGAAACGAACATTCCAATGAGCAGAGAATAACAACTACCAAGAGGGGAAAATGCTTGGATCAACTCATGATTGCAGTAACGCCTCAAATCCCGGGTAGGCTGACAACAAAGATACTACAAAGAAAATTAGAGAAAAATTGTCTGCATTTGGAATTGTGGACAACTGCACAATTGCCAAAAATCAAGGACATTTTTCTCGCCGTCAGCAAACAAGTAGTGAACTAGGTGTCCACAAATCTACTTCACGGAGTTCATCCTCGTTTGTGCAAGTATGCCGACTCCGGAGAGAGGAGCAGGCGAGGAGGTATCTGATGGAGAGTCGCTCGGGTAAAGTCCAGCACCTGTAGCGCCAACACCCAGACATCTGTCGCCGCCCCGCAATCCAGGCGATGCTCGTCTGTGTACAAAAAAAAAAGGTTCAAATGGCTCTGAGCACTATGGGACTTAACATCTCAGGTCATCAGTCCCCTAGAACTTACAACTACTTAAACCTAACTAACCTAAGGACATCACACACATCCATGCCCGAGGCAGGATTCGAACCTGCGACCGTAGCGGTCTCGCGGTTCCAGACTTTAGCGCCTAGAACCGCTCGGCCACTTCGGCCGGCGTACAGAACATCACAGGCGACACACTGTGGTGTGTCTGCAAGGTGAATCCCGTGAAAGCCTAGGCCACATACTTGCTTCCCATTGACCATAAGGTACCATGCAGACTCGACGTCAGTGATAAGGCAAGGAGCGCACACCGATCGCCAGACGGCAAGCCAGTGGACGGTGCGATACCACCCTTCAACCACATACGGGTCTGCTGAAGAAAGCCATAGACTGCTTTCGTGGGCGTCAAGCGCGTTGGAGTACGGACGCAACTCAGTTCAAGGAAACAATGGCGGAAGTAAAAGAAGGGCGTCGGGACGTCCGAATCTGGTTAGAGCAACAGGCCAGCGAGGCTCATGGGACAAGGGCGCCACAACATCATCTGAGAGCAGACAAGAAGGGCTCTGTCAGGGGCATGATACAAACCTAAACCACACCTGTACCGGAGGAGGATCTCGTAACGAATCTTGAACAGCATGATGTGGCAAATGTATGAACCCAATGTCGTCAGCTTGCGGCGGGCCATTGATGGCGGAATTGGGAGCGTCTGTGCCTCGTGGGGGATACATGACGCCAAATATACATTTGCATACTGTGCCCGATCGAGTGCTCGTAAACGGTGATCTAAGAGACGAGCTAGTAGTTGGGAAAGTATACGTCTGCAGTTGAGGGCAATTGTCCGCCGCAGGTCATTCACAAACACGAGTCCTAAGCATCGGATAGTATCAGCTACACGCAGTGGAGCAGCACTGTCTGCAGGAAGCCTCACGCCTGCAGCTACAGCGCTAGATTTGCAGACGTTACGGCAACTAGCAGAAGCTTCGCTTTAGGTGGCGACCCATGGCAATGACTCCCTGACCTCAGCATCGCTACGAAGAACAGGGACGAGATCGTCCGCATAAGGAATGCAGCGAAAGACACGGCGACAGAGAGATGCCAGACACCGTTGACGGAGGCCGCAGAGCAATGGTTCCGTGGCGAAAACGTACAACAGAACAGAGAGTGGACAACCTTGATACACCTAACGACGGGTCAAAATGGGAGGAGTGAGACGGCTGCTGTAGAGTACACGGGACGAAGGAGACTCACTGTGACTTCGATGGTAGTGTATGGGTAGCTCGTATTGCGGAGCACCCCTTCCAGGTAGTCGCGATCACCTGGACGCTCGGCTGAAGTCTAGAGTGACCAAAAGTCCAGGCATACGACGAGCGTGAGCAAGAGTGATTATGTCTCGACAGCGACAGAGTGCACGCGGATTTTATTTGCTGCTCCCAAAGAGGTTTGATCGGTGGAAACCACATACCAGCGAACAGCTGAGCAAAGATCTTCGTGTCGCTGTTGAGCAATGTCGAGGGGCTTGCACAGTGACGGACGATACTGAATGGGTTTATTAGTATAAAGTTTGGTTCAAATGGCTCTGAGCACTATGGGACTCAACATCTTAGGTCATAAGTCCCCTAGAACTTAGAACTACTTAAACCTAACTAACCTAAGGACATCACACACACCCATGCCCGAGGCAGGATTCGAACCTGCGACCGTAGCAGTCCTGCGGTTCCGGACTGCAGCGCCAGAACCGCTAGACTACCGCGGCCGGCAGTATAAAGTTTGATTTTTATTTTTTCGCTTTATGTTCGTCAGAGCCTTCTGCCTGGCGGTAAGCTGCAGTGTCTCAGTCACGTTGCCCAGAACCGGATAGAACCACCCTGAAACTCACGTGTTGAACCATCAGCAGCTAAGCTCACGTGTTGCTGACGAGGTAACGATACCGAACTACGCGTCTTACGATCTGACCGACCAATAGGGAGGCTTGGAGGTGGTCAAGTGGGGGTGGAACCGCGGCCGGCTGCCGGGAACGGACACGCCGTTCGCCCTCTTCTGCTGGCAGCTTCCAAACCGATCAGACGCCCTGCTCACCTGCTCACTTGGGCGGTTGCCCATTCGGTCTCGGCGGCTTCTCCAGGCCTGCCTTTCTTTACGGTATTAAAACTTCACAGGTTAAACTATGTTTTATTCTTCAACTCAACCGGTGCCTACTAATTTCCCCTCCTGGCCAATCCTGACGCATTAACAGGCTATAATCACATATCCTTGAGGAGCCCGGAAGCTTGTGGATAGAAATGATGAGACCATCGAGGAAACAGGTTTCGCTGAACAAGCACGTGATAGTTGCCTCTTGTGCATCCATGACAAGTTTCAAGTAATGTGTTACCTTTGTTAAGGCAGATTTGGTGTTGCCATGATTATGGAGATCTGATTGGTTTTCGTCTAGTAGGTTGATTACAGTTATCTGGTCGTGGACTACATATTGTAAGGCCCTTGACGGTGCAGCAAGAATGCAAATAAATCGGAAACGAGAGGGTTCTGTGGCAACGCTCTCTTTAGTTAATGGCTTAACTAGTTCTTATTTCCAGACCTCACGAAAAACACTTGTGGTTAGGGAGTGGGTGAAGATATCTGCTATAGTGGGTCTGCCTTTAAGTACTATGATTTTCGGAAGTAGGGCGCAGTTTGTATACCCGATGTTGTACTAGCGCTTCAGTTAGCCAAGGTGCACCCTCCTTCTTACTTTTCCGGTCTTTACTGGAGCGTTGTTGTCATATGGTTGACTAAGTTTGTTAGTAAATCCATTAAAATATAGGAATGTCCGTGAAATAAAATGGAAATGTTGTTGTTGTGGTCTTCAGTCCAGAGACTGGTTTGATGCAGTTCTCCATGCTACTCTATCCTGTGCAAGCTTCTTCATCTCCCAGTACCCAGTACCATATCCTTCTGAATCTGTTTAGTGTATTCATCTCTTGGTCTCCCTCTACGATTTTTACCCTCCATGCTGCCCTCCACTATTAAATTGGTGATCCCTTGATGCCTCAGAACATGTCCTACCAACCGATCCCTTCTTCTGGTCATGTTGTGCCACAAACTTCTCTTCTCCCCAATCCTATTCAATACTTCCTCATTAGTTATGTGATCTACCCATCTAATCTTCAGCATTCTTCTGTAGCACCACATTTCGAAAGCTTCTATTCTCTTCTTGTCCAAACTAGTTATCGTCCATGTTTCACATCCATACATGGCTACGCTCCATACAAACACTTTCAGAAACGACTTCCTGACACTTAAATATATACTCGATGTTAACAAATTTCTCTTCTTCAGAAACGCTTTCCTTGCCATTGCCAGTCTACATTTTATATCCTCTCTACTTCGACCATCATCAGTTATTTTGCTCCCCAAATAGCAAAACTCATTTACTACTTTAAGTGTCTCATTTCCTAATCTAATTCCCTCAGTATCACCCGACTTAATTCGACTACATTCCATTATCCTCGTTTTGCTTTTGTTGATGTTCATCTTACACCCTCCTTTCAAGACACTGTCCATTCCGTTCAACTGGTCTTCCAAGTCCTTTGCTGTCTCTGACAGAATTACAAAGTCATCGACGAACTTCAAAGTTTTTATTTCTTTTCCATGGGTTTTAATACCTACTCCGAATTTTTCTTTTGTTTCCTTCACTGCTTGCTCAATATACAGATTGAATAACATCGGGGATAGGCTACAAACCTGTCTCACTCCCTTCCCAACCACAGCTTCCCTTTCATGTCCCTCGACTCTTATAACTGCCAGAAACTGTACAGAAACTACAAATTGTAAATAGCCTTTCGCTCCCTGTATTTTACCCCTGCCACCTTCAGAATTTGAAAGAGAGTATTCCAGTCAACATTGTCAAAAGCTTTCTCTAAGTCTACAAATGCTAGAAACGTAGGTTTGCCTTTCCTTAATCTAGCTTCTAAGATAAGTCGTAGGGCCAGTATTGCCTCACGCGTTCCAATATTTCTACGGAATCCAAACTGATCTTCCCCGAGGTCGGCTTCTACCAATTTTTCCATTCGTCTGTAAAGAATTCGCGTTAGTATTTTGCATCTGTGATTTATTAAACTGATTGTTCGGTAATTTTCAAATATGTCATACCTGCTTTCTTTGGGATTGGAATTATTATATTCTTCTTGAAGTCTGAGGGTATTTCGCCTGTCTCGTACATCTTGCTCACCAGATGGTAGAGTTTTGTCAGGACTGGCTCTCCCAAGGCCGTCAGTAGTTCTAATGGAATGTTGTCTACTTCGGGGGCCTTGTTTCGACTCAGGTCTTTCAGTGCTCTCTCAAACTCTTCACGCAGTATCATATCTCCCATTTTATCTTCATCTACATCCTCTTCCATTTCCACAATATTGTCCTCAAGTACATCGCCCTTGTATAGACCCTCTATATACTCCTTCCACCTTTCTGCTTTCCCTTCTTTGCTTTATTTCCCTATGGAAATATATGTATTAAATGTATTCACAGTTGCGAACCAAGATATCCCACGTATCGCGAGTGGAGATCCGGGTTCGACTTCCAGTCCGTCACAAATTTTCACTGTCGTCATTCCATTCTACAGCTGGCGGTCGTCATTATTCGCAAATGCGAATACATTTAATGTGTTTCATAACAGATGTAGTCGCCACAATGCCTGTTCCTTTCTACGTGCATACCTATCCGAAGGAACATTGCATCGTAATCAGAATAACACAGGCACTGCAATATCGGAAAGTTAAGCTTTGTGGTCAGACGAATATACTGTAATATCAGCAACGGCAGAAAACGGCATGACTGAAGTAGGATTCGTTACGAAAGAGAGTTAAGATAGAGAGTGAGTTCCAATGAACAGTTCAGTGATAGCGTTGTTATCATCAGAATAGACAACAAACCAAAGTCAGCAATAATATTTCTGCCGTATATGTGTACTTCAGAAGCAGAAGATGAAGAGATAGTGAAAGCAAAACAGCTTTTAGCTGGGATGAGATGGTTTCAATGCACACACTTCCGTGCAGTCGTCGCTGACTGAATGCCGTTTTATGGCCGTAACTTCGCAACTGCACGTACAGTTATTTGGAAAACTTTGCTACGTTAGACATCTCCCGACCTGGTCTGAGAATAAAATCACCTTGGTTTCCTCGCACCTGTACATACAGGATCGGATGTTTTCCAGCTTGTTTACAAATAACATGCGTGCTGGGCTGTTTGTTTACGTGTAGATTCTTTATTTCCTGCAAGGAAACACGGAGGACACCCTCATTAGTAGCAAGTTATGATGCAGGTTTTGATTACTTTATTTGTCCATAAGGTGGTTCTATCCTGTAACACGTTGCAATCCCCTCGTTACTGAAAGGCTGCACAGGCAACTATTTCCTAACAGGCATCATCTGTCACGACGAGTGTTTATTTCTCCCGATCGACGAATGCAGGAGACTGGTTCATTGGAAAGAAGAAACGAGGGACCTAGTAACATGAGGATCACTCTCACATCCAATTTTGAAGAGGATCTGCAGCGGACTCCACTACAAGTCGTATTGCACGTGAAGTGATCGCTGCACACACTAGCGTGTGGCGACTACTGCACGAACAACAATTACACCCATATCACCCGCAACGAGTCCATGCAATACTTGTGACTGGCTTTGTACCAAGGGTCGCAATGTGTCAGTGCTTGCTCCAACAACTGACTGCTCGACCAGAGTTCCTCCAAATCGTGCTGTTTACTGACGAGGCCTCATTTGATCGTGATGGTATTTCGAACAGCAGGAACAGCCATGTGTAGGATGAGGAAAATTCTCACGCTGTAGCAGAGTCACACCATCAACTACGTTTTGCTATGAATATCGGGCCGACATTCTAGGCGACAATCCCATTGGTCCATATCTTCTACCTGGTCGTCTGAATGGCCACCTGTTCTTGGAAGTTCGTGCCAAGAGTTCTACCTGAGCTGTTGCAGAACGTACCATTGGCTGTTCGTTAGAGGATGTGGGTACAACATGACGGTGCACCGCCCCACTTCAGCGTGAATGTCCGCAACCATCTCAGTGCTGTATTTCCTGGTCGCTGGATCGGGAGGTCCTATTCCACGTCCTGCGAGGTTACCTGACCTGAAATCCCTTGGTTATTTGCTATGGCGATATCTAGTCACTTGTGTATGAGACCCCAGTGGATACAGTCACTTGTGTATGAGACCCCAGTGGATACAGACATGGACTTAGTTGCCAGTGACGTGATTCGAGACGCACCAGTGGTATTTGTCAGAATCTTGTTCCCCAGTGTCACGTACGCATTGAGGCTGATGGCCGACAGTTTCAGCATATTTTGTAAGATACAGCGCAGATGGTAAGTTCATTGTGTCAATGATGGTTTCTGCAGTTAACTGTAACTAATGTAACTAAGAAAGTACACAGTAAAGCGATTTTATTCTTATTATCTTCTTAAGCTAGCTTCCCCGACCCCAGGTTCGCTACCTCAGATTGTTCAGTTGATTGTCCTCTGTTAAATTTTTGCACGCTCTGTAGTGTAACGACGTAACTTTTGTATAAATGATTTTCTTTTGACATATGACTATGTGCAGACTTCGTCACCAACGTCAGTTACAAAACACTTCAAAATTATTTAAACTCTTTTTAAAGTTGTCTCTGAATGGTTCTTGAACGAAACTGTAATTAAAACATCATCATTTGAGTCGTATTCGCAGAATTACGTCACCCAGTCCAATTGGTTTGCGCAAACTTTTTTCAATTTAGATGTCGTTTGTTCCTTCTCAGAAATTATGTTAATGCAAGTTATCTGCTTTAATAAATATTAAAACCACATTGAATAAACTTTCAAGACTCAAACTCGCGATGAACGTTGTCAAAAATTAATAATCTTGTCAAATAAATCAGTAATACTTCTTCCTTAACATAATTCTTCATAAATAAATTCTCGGAACACGTATTTAAACTTTTGTAGTATACACTAGTTTATTTCTTCATATATACTACATATAGACGTGAACATGAGCCTTGACAAGATAGGACTCAAGGTTACTAAATAATAAGGTTGGGCAGTAAGCGCTCTGCTCTGCCATTGGCTGGCTTAGTGACGTCAGCGTGGAAGCAAGCGCTCACAAGCAGACGACACGGCATGCGCGTTTACGTCAAGTTTTTGACGGAAGATTTTGTTTATACCAGAAATGAGATGTCTAAACTGCTTTTCTGCTGCTAAAATATTACAGTTAAAACTGATGAGTTATATTCTTTCGCAGCTTATGCCTCACACATCAGTAAAATGTCAGATCACAACCACACTGACACACACTTGAAATTCGAAACCTCGGCTCAAATAAATCAGAAACTATTCACCTAATCGCATTGAAATGAATTTACTTAAGAGCTCGAAGTTGCACACATTTGTTTGTAAGAACAGCATTCCTTCTTTCTAAAGCCGCTATAGTATTCATCAAAGTAACTTTATCTGTGTCTGAAAAAAAAACTGTCATCTGTACATGTGCTCTTATTATGATGTTTCTTATTTGGTGACAGCTTTTCCAGAGTTTCCAGAGATTTCTTATGTAGTTCTCGTTTCTTATACCGTTTGGTTCTGTCTTCTGTTGCGGATGACACATTGACAATCGCACTACTGCACGGCAAATTGCACGAAGGAACTGCATCTGGCTTGAGCATTCTTTTTCGGGGCAAATTAAGCAATTCAGACTGTAAATCCCTTAAGTAATCTGTTTCTGCGAAATGGCGAGAACATATTCTTGCATGCGCGACATTTACACTGTCTTTCCTACAACATTTCGACAACCATATTTTTTGTAATGTTTCATTACGCGGGAAACTGTGATACATTACGTCAGTTCCCTTTGTGCTCCAGTTGTAGGAAAAACAGGCCTTTACAGCACAGCCTGGCATTGTAAAAATTAATTTTCTCACTCACTTGTAGATTCTCCAATAAGAATTTCACAGGATGAACCATAAACTATAGAGCTGGCGAACACAATGTTGATTCCGCTGTCCACTATCGCTAACTATTTCAGTTCCGAATCAAATATCAATTACAGCAAAAACCGTTAACACTCCCGAATTCCGAATGTTTCCGCTGTTGACTGAGTACCTCAGAAGAAAGAACTCAATCAAAATACTCCTTCAAACACAAAGCAACACAAGAGAAACAATCACACACAATTCGAACTGTGTACTGTTTGGCACAGCTGCTTCCACCGTGACGTCATGCGCACAACTGAGAAAACACGTTGCTTTCTGCGCATAGCTTTCTGCGCCCCCCTGATAGGACTGAACATTTACAACATGATTAAACTTTCTATGACGTCATTGTTGTAGAAACATTACAAATTCTTATTTTTTTTAGTTTTTAGAAGCGCGACGCAACAACTCGGTTTCAGGATCTTCTGTTGCTCTTTGGCTGTCGACCCGCGACGTATAGCGGCCAGCAATTTTCTCTCTGGTCCCGGCAGTGAAGATGCTGTCTCCGTTCGATGCGCCGCCCTCTCCGTACATGAAACATAAAAATAAATACAAAACTTTAGATAATTCACAACCATTACAAATATTACAAAATTCATAAGCAAAACACTAAATTAAACTTATATTCACCTGAAAACTGGGCTGACGCTGGTGGATGGGTGACGCTTCAATTTCGCGTCCCACCGCAGCTCTTAGGAAAACACCCTATATGACAAAGAGAGGACTTGCAGCGAAATGCAGTATACCTACGTCGCTACTGCACGCAGGTGACGGGGCGAAAGGAATGCGTACTGTGCCCAATGGGAGTATTTACTGTGCACCATAAAGCCAGTAAATAAAGACACATTACGGAAGCGCCGACGGTAAGTCTGCTTTAAATGGCTGTATAATGACCGCCACTGCGAGAAAATATATAAAGCTCTCACTGGGCGCAAAAGGACCGTGGACGGCCGGCGGGGCTTTATGGCTGGAGCGCACCCGAGTTATTTCCTTTAGAGTGCGCGCGCTCAACAGCGGCTAATGAGCCGGGGCAGGTCCAGATAATTACCGAGGCCCGTGACAAGCGTCGCGGCGCCACCGCCAGAGAAGTCGTGACGCAACGGGCAAGGCTGGCCGCCGCTTCACAGAGTCCCGGCCCACGCTATCCTTCTCTCTAAAAGTTATCGTCCGCTCACTGGTCGTCGATTGGCCGGAACGGTCCCCAGCGTACAATGAAAAGGGAAGCAACTGATGATCGAGGTAGTGTTGTGAAGGCAAAGAGGTTAACAGAGAGGGAACAAGGAATACGATTCATCATGCATCATGTGTACTGCTGTATACACCTGGTTGTCGTTTCCTCCGCACACCAGAGAGGCCGTGCGGGCAGCCGCCATGCCAGGAGGACGTGGGAAAACGGCTTTCATAAACAGCGAGATACACTGAAGAGCCAAGGAAACTGGTACACCTACCTAATATCTTGCACGGCCCCCGCGAGCAACGCCGCAGCACGACGTGACATGGACTCGACTAATGTCTGAAGTAGAGCTGGAGGGAACTGGCACCAACAGTCCTGCAGAGCTGTCCATAAATCCGTAAAAGTACGAGATCTCTTCTGAACAGCACTTTGATAGGCACCCCACATATGCTCAATAATGTTCATGTGTGGGGAGTTCGGTGGCCAGCGGAAGTGTTTAAACTCAGGAGAGTGTTCCTGGAGCCACTCTGTAGCAATTCTGGGCGTGTAGTGTGTCCCATTGTCCTGCTGGAATTGCCCAAGTCCGTCGGAATGCACAATGAACATCAGTGGATGCAGGTGATCAGACAGGATGCTTACATACCTGTCAGCTGTCAGAGTCGTATCTAGACGTACCAGCGGTCCCATATTACTCCAACTGCGCAGGCTCCACATCATTAGAGACCCTCCACCAGCTTGAACAGTCCCCTCCTGACATGTACGGTCCTTGGTTGGTTGGTTGGTTGGTTTGGGGAAGGACACCAGACAGCGAGGTCATCGGTCTCATCGGATTAGGGAAGGAAGTCGGCCGTGCCCTTTCAGAGGAACCATCCCGGCATTTGCCTGGAGTGATTTAGGGAAATCACGGAAAACCTAAATCAGGATGGCCGGACGCGGGATTGAACCGTCGTCCTTCCGAATGCGAGTCCAGTGTGTAACCATACGGTCCTTGCATTGATGAGGTTGTCTCCACACCTATAAAGATCAATCCGCTCGATATAATTTGAAACGAGATTCATCGGACCAGGCAACATGTTTACAGTCATCAACAGTCCAATGTCAGTGCTGCTGGGCCCAGGTGAGGCGTAAAGCTTCATGTCATGCACTCATCGAGGGTACACGAGTGAGCCTTCGGGTCCTAAAACCCATATCGGTGATGTTTCGTCGAATGGTTCACACGCTGGCACTTATTGATGGCCCAGCAATCTGCAGCAATTTGCGGAAGGGTTGCACTTCTGTGACGTTGAACGATTCACTTTAGTCGTTGTTGGCCCCGTTCTTGGAGGATCTTTCTCTTGCCGAAGCGATCTTGGAGATCTGATGTTTTACCGGATTCCTGATATTCACGGAACACTCGCGAAATGGTCGTACGGGAAAATCCCTACTTCATCGCTAACTCGGAGACGCTTTGTCCCATCGGTCGTGCGTCAACTATGCAGGGTGAGGCGAAATTCGCGCACTTGGGCCCCACAGTGTGACCATGCCAGCGATAAAAAATCGTCTCTCACAAAATTCTATCAGGCGAGTGCATCCAGCAGAAAAAGGACGTTAAAGAGTGGCAATCTGGCAACACTGTAACCTAACGTATTGTAACTACCTCTGTCAGCACATAATAGTACAGGTCTACATTTGGGGCGGTGGATAGAGTTTTGGGTTAACATGCAGGAGGTCGAGGGTTCGATTGAGGCATATTTCTTTATTTGGTGAATTTAGTACAGGTGGTACGGTATCTGACATCTTAATCGTCAACAGCGATTGCAGCGGGCTTTCTAGAAAACATTTACTCTTACACACTACAATCGTAGACATGGAAGATTGGTTAGCTTTGAAAGAAGCCCTTTCCACGTCGTGGGCGTGAATTTATTCGCACCACTTCATCTGCTAGATGCGAAACCTGTTTTCCTTGTACCCTCCTCCAATCGTTGAATAGATTAGTACCAACTACTATTCTTGTCTCGTTCAGGTCCATTACATTTCGTTAGGACCTTACCTTACCAGCAGGACTAAGAATGTGCTTTGCGAATAATGTACAAACTCGGTTCCTATTTGTATGTGTTATCACCATGGTCCCACTAATTATGCTTTTCAACATTGAGTCTGGTAACCGCATTCTGTTTAGCATATATCTCAATGCATTATTATTCTTATTATTATTCTATCAAATGGTTCAAATGGTTCTGAGCACTATGGGACTTAACATCTGTGGTCATCAGTCCCCTAGAACTTAGAACCACTTAAACCTAACTAACCTAAGGACATCACACACAGCCATGCCCGAGGCAGGATTCGAACCTGCGACCGTAGCGGTCTTGCGGTTCCAGACTGCAGCGCCTTTAACCGCACGGCCACTTTGGCCGGCATTATTCTATCAATAGGATTGTGGAAACATCACATCTATTACCGATAGGGAAATAGGGTAAATTGAAACCGAACATTTCGCAATTTGCGGTGTCGGGATGAATCATGCAGAACAATATCTGTCAGAGGGGGAGTGCGCATTAGGTGGAACAGCACACAGGACTGATGGCGTGTTTATACTTTATGTGTTGTCCACCAGACAAGGACTAGTTGTGAGCAGAATAACACCCCCATGACAGACTCCAATGTACATGTGTACACTTACCGAATTTTCTCATTGTAAATATCTAAAACAGTGTGGCACACGTATGACATACACAAACGATGAGTATGTGGATATGCTTCTGGTACTTGGTGCATCTGATAACCGGGCTGGTGTTGCCGCTTGTGAATATGCTACTGGATATACTCATCGACGCCATCCAGATAAAAATGCGTTTCATCGTCTGGAACTGCGCCTTCAGCTGTTAGGTTCTCTCAAGTATTGGAACATCCTGTGTATCAGTCCAAAGTACCGTTATCCAAGATGTCGGCAATGATCGTGGCGATGACGTCATCCAATATGGCGGCCGTGACGTCAATCAAGATGGCGGATTTTGGCGGGATGTTTGAATTTTGGCAGCAAAGTGCCACGCCCACCTCCCCCCAGAAAAATGGCGCGAAGTTCAAATTTCAACACAATATTACACCACACCACTCTTATATCTACTAACAAGGGAGCCTTCCTATCGCACCCCCCTCGGTTTTAGTTATAAGTTGGCACAGTGGATAGGCCTTGAAAAACTGAACACAGATCAATCGGGAAAACAGGAAGAAATTGTGTGGAACTGTTAAAAATAAGCAAAATATACAATCTCAGTTGTCCATGCGCAAGATAGGCAACATCAAGGAGAATCTGAACGCAGGAGCGCACTGGTCCAGTGGTATGGCCGGCACGGTAACTCCGCGTGTTCGGTCAGAAGGTTAGCTGTCCTCTGTAATAAAAAAACTGAGTTAATTGATCAATGACGAACTGAAACGGGTGTCTTGCGACGTCCGCCCCGAGCAGATACAACGACCAAAAACGAACAAAATGAGATTAATTAAAAACAAAAAGTGGTTAACGTGTGCAGCTGCGGAACGACTGGTCCTTGGTCCAAGTCTTCCCTCGAGCGAAAAGTTAAATTTTTTTATTTTCAGTTTATGTGACAAACTCTTATGTTTTCTTCACTTTTTTGCAAGTGATCCACAAGAAAATCTAAATCGGGCAAGGTAGAAGAATCTTTTTACCCATTCGCCAAGTGTACAAGTTAGGTGGGTCGACAACATATTCCTGTCATGTGACGCACATGCCGTCACCAGTGTCGTATAGAATATATCAGACGTGTTTTCCTGTGGAGGAATCGGTTGACCTATGACCTTGCGATCAAATGTTTTCGGTTCCCATTGCAGAGGCACGTCCTTTCATCTGCTAATCGCACGGGTTTGCGGTGCGGTCGCAAAACACAGACACTAAACTTATTACAGTGAACAGAGACGTCAATGAACGAACGGACCGATCATAACTTTGCGAAAATAAAGAAAGTAAACTTTTCACTTGAGGGACGACTTGAACCAAGGACCTCTCGTTCTCCAGCTCCTCACTCTACCACGGGACCACGGCACTCCTGAGCACAGGATCTCCTTTATGTTGCCTATGTGGCCAAGACTGATGACCAGTTTGTATATTTTGCTTATTTTTTCACAGTTCCACACAACTTCTTCCTGTTTTCTCAATTGATCTGTGTTCAGTTTTTCAAGGCCTATCCACTGTGCCAACTTATAACTAAAACTGAGCGGGGTGCGATGGGGAGGTTCCCTCGTAAGCAAAGTAAATCGCAGGAAGATTGGGCACTTGGCCTACCTCCACTTACCTAAAGATTCGTGGGACAAAAGGACTTGTCTTTATTATTTACCCAATTTCAAGCAGGTGTGTTTGCCACTGGCTCTGGACTCCAACTGGCTTAGTTCATATTGGTGCCACCAGAGGGCACTCTCCGGACGTCAGATCATGACACAGCAACGTTATTCAAGATGGCGGCACCCAGTGTGTTCACCACGAGCCCCAGAGCCCAACTGACTTAGTTCATATTGTGCCCACCAGAGGGCGCTACCGTGACGTCGGGTGATGACAGAAGATCGTCTGCACTCTCTCTCGCGCCCTTTATAAGCGGCACGTGCCATGTCAGCGGCTCCTGTCAACTACATCCGTCTGATGGTCTCCTTCCTCTCCCGTCGCCCGTCCTACGTTACCATCCATAATGCCAATTCCCACACCTTCTACCCCTCTGCAGGTGTGCCCCAGGGCTCTGTCCTCTACCCTCTCCTCTACCTCCTGTACACGGCCGATATGCCTCAACTCCCCTCCAGTACACCTCTTGCAATATGCCAATGACACCACATTCCTCGCCCTCGCTCCTACCCTCCAACGGTCCCAACGCCTTCTCCAGAATCACCTTGAGTTTTTTGCTGCTTGGTGTAACCAGTGGCTCCTGAAAATCAATCCTTCCAAGACCCAGGCAATCATTGTAGGTCGTACCACTCGCTCCTTCCGGCTCCTGGATTTCTCCCTTACCGTCAGCGCCCGTCCTGTCCACCTCACCCCCACCCTCACCTACCTTGGCCTCACCATTGACCGTCACCTCACCTGGATCCGCTCCATCCAATCCAAAGCCCACAACCACCACCGACTCCTCAAACTCCTCTCTGGCCGGACATGGGGGTTGCACCCCTCTACCATCCTCCACACCTACAAATCCTTAATCCGTCCCAGTCCTTCCTGGATATCTGCCCCCCCCCCCAAATTCTATAAGTCCTTGAGCGTCATGCACTCCGCCTCACCTTCCGTATATACCTCCCGTCCCCCACGTGGGTCCTCTATGACCTCATTCCTTTCCCCAATCTGCTCCTATTCCTTGCACATATCCGCATACTCTACACCTCACGCTGCCTTGATCCCCCTCACCCCCTGGTTGCTCCTCTGCTCTCCCATCTTCGCCCCCTGCCACGTCTTCACTGTTGTGTCCCCCCTACCCTCCATGTCTACACCCTTCGTCTCCTTTCCCAAGGTGGCTTCCATCAACTCCCCCTCCCAGATGATGCCCTCTCTCCCTCCATTTATCCCTCCTATCAACTCTGATCCTCACTCCCCCTCCTTTCCTCTGTCCTTTTCCCGGGCTCCCTCTCCCCCACTACCATCCTCTTTTTTCCCCACCTACCCTTCTCTCCCCTGAGTCCTTTTGCATTTCCCTCCTCTCTCTTTTCCCATTCCCTCTCGCATCTGCCCTGCCCCTCTCCCCCCTTTGGTTCCCCCCCTTTCGTTTTTTCCTCTCATCCCTCCTTGTTTTCCCTCTCATCCAGATCTCCCCCCCCCCCCCCCCATCTGCCCTTGGCTAGGGAGTGTCATCTTTGTGCCGACATTTTCGTGCAGTGTTTTACAATGAGTGTTTTACAATGAGTGTTCCGTGTTGTGTGTCTTTTGGGAAGTGTTGCGAACGGCCATCATACGGTCGCTGGGTCTGATTTTTTATCTCTTGCGAACAGAAACCAGACTGTCGCCATGATTTTTTTAATTGTGTGTCTACTATGTTACTTGTCTGATTCCTGTGTATTTTATTAACATTGCCAACCCCTTTGATTTATGTTTTAACTTTCCACAATTTTCCGCCGTTTTACGATGTAAGTCACCGTTTTATCGCCTGTTTTTCTTGTTTCTTTTCTTCTTACGTTTTTAAAAAGTCTGTAGGCTGTAGAGCAGCATATTAAGCTGCTGCCAGCCGGCCCCCTTGGGGGGGAATTGAAATTCAATAAAGGAGAAACGCGTGCCACCGGTGGACGTTCCTGAGTATCTTACATTGCGAATTATTGGATCGTCTCCATCGACATCTGCTTGCGGATCACGTATCATTAACACCCCAATTACTAATAAGTTTCTGTAGAGGTTGAGAAACAATTATAAATGCTTCTCACACGATGTAAATGTCAAATTTAGGAACCAATAACGCAATGTGAAATGTCAGCTATCTTTATTGCATCAAAATATTCGAGGATTGAGAAATAAAGTCAGTGAATTAATTATCTGCATAGATGAATTAGAGTCCTCAAACCCAGCTGACATAATCTGAATCTCTGAACATCATATGACTAGTGGTATAGAACTTTTAAGTTTTACAGGATTTAGGTTAGCATCTTACTTTTGTGGAGCAGAAATGGAGAATGGTGGAGCTGCCACGTTCATCAGGAACTGTCATACATTTAAGAACATAGACATTCATAAATTTTGCCTAGAACAGCCTATGGAAGCATGTGCAACAGAAGTAGAATTTCACAAACTATCCTTCATAACATTAAGTGTATATCGAGCACTTGCAGGTAACTTTAATCTGTTCATAAACCACCTTGAAGTTGTACTGGCCCATTTAACAACCAAAAACAAAGAAATAGTGGTTGCTAGTGACTTCAATGTAGATTTGCTTAAGGACTCTCCCAATAATAACTTATTTGAGTTAGTAACACTATCTTTCAACTTAATTCCCACTGTAAAGTTGCCAACCAGGGTAGCTAATTGCTCACAAACAGCAATTGATAATATCTTTATAGAAAAGTCCAATGAACAAAATGATATTACAAAACCAATAGTCAATGACCTCTCACACCATGACATGCAG
Organism: Schistocerca americana; assembly: GCF_021461395.2. Taxonomy (NCBI): domain Eukaryota; kingdom Metazoa; phylum Arthropoda; class Insecta; order Orthoptera; family Acrididae; genus Schistocerca; species Schistocerca americana. The sequence goes on along the minus strand of NC_060126.1, from coordinate 429,843,356 downwards.
TTCCTTCTGTTAAATGTCAATACTGAACAGGATATAAAATCTGTTAAATCTGAACTCAAGAGGGTAATCAGTCAGCCAAAAATTGATTATTTTGGGACACTTCTCAGAGACATTCACTGGAGTGATGTTTACAATGTTCATGGCATGAATGAAAAATATAACACTTATGCTAATAAAGTGCTTACCTTATTTGAACAGTGTTTTCCCCCAAAACTAACCAAGGTAAGAGCAAAGTCTGCAAAGAAGACATGGATTACTCAAGGAATAGAGGTATTTCGTAAAATATTTCTGTCAGTACGAAACAGGTCTTATGTTGACACTATAGCATATTACAGGAAATAATGCAAAATATTAAAGACTGGAATATGGACATCAAAGCAAATATACTACAAGGAAAAGATAGTCATATCAGATAACAAAATAAAGACAATATGGGATGTAGTGAAGGAGGAGACGAGTAGAACCAGATATGAAGAGGGGCAAATAGCATTAAGAGTAAATGATACATTGGTGACAGATGTGTATATTGTTGCAGAACTTTTTAACAAACATTTTATAAGTGTTACTGGAAAGATGGGGTTTCAGGTTCTGTAGATGCTGCCATAGGATACCCCAGACCAGACATTTTACGTAACTTCCAAAATATGAAGTTGACCCTTACAACCCCAACAGAAGTAATGTCCATCATAAAAAGTTTAAAACCAGAAAGATCTAGTGGGTATGATGAAATATCAACAAAGTTAATTAAAGAATGTGATTATGAGTTAAGTAACATATTAAGCTATCTGTGTAAAAGTCATTTATCAGTGGAATATTTCCTGAATGGTTGAAATATGCTGAAGTTACGCCACTGTTTAAGAAGGGAGATAAATAAATAGTGTAAAACTTCTGTGAAGTTTTACTTTTGCCAGCATTTTCAAAAAATTTAGAAAATGTAATGTACAATCGGCTTTATAACCATCTTATTGTTACTGTCAAAGTCTCAGTTCGGTTTTCTAAAGGATTTTGATATTGAGAAGGCTATCTACACTTACACTGAAAATGTACTTAATTCATTAGACAAAAAATTGCAGGCAGCTGGTATATTTTGTTATCTGTCAGAGGCATTTGACTGTGTAAATCACTAATTAAGTAAATTAGAATATTATACAGGAAATGCTGCAAAATGGTTCACATCTTATATCTCTGGCAGGAAACAAAGGGTGTTATTATGAAGGAGACATGTATTAAGCTATCAGACATCATACAACTGGGAACTAATTACATGTGGGTCCCACAAAGTTCCATCTTAGGGCCCTTACTTATTCTTGTGTATATCAATGACCTGTCATCAGTAACATTACCAGATGCCAAGTTTGTTTTGTTTGTCGATGATACAAACATTGCAAAAAATAGCAAATCAAGTGCAGTCGGAGAAAGATAGGCTAATAAAATATTTGTGGACATTAATCACTGGTTCCTAGCCAATTCTTTGTCACTAAACTTTGAAAAAACGCATTACATGCAGTTTAGAACTTGTAAGGGTGTCCCACGAGTATATGCCTAATATATGATGACAAGGAGATAGATGAAGTGGACAGTGTTAAATTCTTGGGATCACAGCTTGATAATAAATTCAATTGGGAGGAGCACACCACAGAACTGCTGAAACGTTTAAACAAATTTCTATTTGCAATGCGAATTCTTCAGAATAGGGGATATAAAAATGATAAAGCTGATATACTATGCTTACTTTCATTCCATTATGGTTCAAAAAATGGTTCAAATGGCTCTGAGCACTATGGGACTTAACTTCTGTGGTCATCACTCCCCTAGAACTTAGAACTACTTAAACCTAACTGACCTAAAGACATCACACACATTCATGCCCGAGGCAGGATTCGAACCTGCGACCGTAGCAGTCCCGTGGTTCCGGACTGCGCACCTAGAACCCCTAGACCACTGCGGCCGGCTCCATTATGTTTTATATGGGATTATTTTTGGGGTAATTCATCAAGCCAAGCACAAAGACGCGCAGTAAGAGTTATATGTGATGTGAACTCAAGAACATCCTGCAAGGCCTGTTTAGAGAACTAGGGATACAAACTACTGCTTTCCAATATATTTATCCCTTACTGAAATGTGTCATTAAAAATATTTCACTTTTTCAAACCAACAGTTCAATTTATGGAATCAATAACAGAAATAAGAATAATCTTCACAAGGATTTAAAGTCACTTATTCTTCTACAAAAAGGTGTGCATTACTCAGGAATACACCTTTTCAATAACTTGCCGGCAGCCATAAAAAGCTTAACGACCTATGAAATTCTGTTTAAGAGAAGCCTAAATGAGTTATTGGTGGCCAGCTCCTTCTACTCCATTGATGAATTTCTCAGATTTTGTATATACAGGGTGAGTCACCTAACATTACCGCTGGATATATTTCGTAAACCACATCAAATACTGACGAATCGATTCCACAGACCGAATGTGAGGAGAGGGGCTAGTGTAATTGGTTAATACAAACCATAAAAAAATGCGCGGAAGTATGTTTTTTAACACAAACCTATGTTTTTTTAAATGGAACCCCGTTAGTTTTGTTATCACATATGAACATATAAACAAATACGTAATCTGTGCCGTTTGTTGCATTGTAAAATGTTAATTACATCCGGAGATATTGTAACCTAAAGTTGACGCTTGAGTACCACTCTTCCGCTGTTCGATCGTGTGTATCGGAGAGCGCCGAATTACGTAGGGATCCAAAGGGAACGGTGATGGACCTTAGGTACAGAAGAGACTGAAACAGCACATTACGTCCACATGCTAACACCTTTTTATTGGCCTTTTTCACTGACGCACATGTACATTACCATGAGGGGTGAGGTACACGTACACACGTGGTTTCCGTTTTCAATTACGGAGTGGAATAGAGTGTGTCCCGACATGTTACGCCAATAGATGTTCAATGTGGTGGCCATCATTTGCTGCACACAACTGCAATCTCTGGCGTAATGAATGTCGTAACGCCGCAGTACATCTGGTGTAATGTCGTCGCAGGCTGCCACAATACGTTGTTTCATATCCTCTGGGGTTGTAGGCACATCACAGTACACATTCTCCTTTAACGTACCACACAGAAAGAAGTCCAGAGGTGTAAGATCAGGAGGACGGGCTGGCCAATTTATGCGTCCTCCACGTCCTATGAAACGCCCATCGAACATCCTGTCAAGGGTCAGCCTAGTGTTAATTGCGGAATGTGCAGGTGCACCATCATGATGATACCACATACGTCGACGCGTTTCCAGTAGGACATTTTCGAGCAACGTTGGCAGATCATTCTGTAAAAACGCGATGTAATTTGCAGCTGTTTGGGCCCCTGCAATGAAGTGAGGACCAATGAGGTGGTCGCCAATGATTCCGCACCATACATTTACAGTCCACGGTCGCTGTCGCTCTACCTGTCTGAGCCAGCGAGGATTGTCCACGGACCAGTAATGCATATTCCGTAGATTCACTGCCCCGTGGTTTGTAAAACCCGCTTCATCGGTAAACACGTAGAACTGCAACGCATTCTCTGTTAATGCTCATTGACAGAATTGCACTCGATGATTAAAGTCATCACCATGTAATTGCTGATGTAGCGACACATGAAACGGGTGAAAGCGGTGATGATGCAGTAAGCGCATGACACTACTTTGACTCAGTCCACCGGCTCTCGCAATGTCCCGTGTACTCATGTGTGGGTTCATGGCAACAGCAGCTAACACACCAACTGAACCCGCTTCTCCTGTGACGGGCCTGTTACGGACCCGTTTGCGTGCTACGACCATACCTGTTGCATACAGTTGGCGGTAGACGTTTTGCAATCTGCGGCACGTTGGATGCACTCTATCCGGGTACCGTTCTGCATACACCCTGCAGGATTCAGCTGCATTTCGTCGACACTCGCCATAGAGGAGTATCATCTTCGCCTTTTCAGAGTTCGAATACACCATGGTCACAGTTCCTACAACACTACACTATCACAGACCTCTGGTAACACGGTGTACTACAGTCGGTCTGCGTGCGGAGACGAATGCAGAATAACAATAGCAGCAAGCGCTACATGCGGACACTGCGACAGCTAGACCAAACCACAACAGTGCACTACAGCCACACACGTAAACACGGTCGTTATCGTAAACATGTCCCTGCAGATGCTGCTCGCCGACCGTGGCCCGTGTTTGTTACAATACGAGACTGAACGTCGGATGTTTCAAGCGTCAACTTTAGATTACAATATCTCCGGATGTAATTAACATTTTACAATGCAACAAACGGCACTGATTACGTATTTGTTTATATGTTCAGATGTGCTAACAAAACTAACGTGGTTCCATTAAAAAAACGTAGGTTTGTGTTAAAAAACGTGCTTCCGTGCATTTTTGTATGGTTTGTATTAAACAATTACACTAGCCCCTCTCCTCAAGTTCGGTCTGTGGAATCGGTTCGTCAGTATTTGATATGGTTTACGAAATATATCCAGCGGTAACGTTAGGTGACTCACCCTGTATATATAAAGTACAATCCAACTTCTGCACCATTTCAGTACAGTGATGTTTTCATTGTAAATAAGTATTAGAGTAGTTCTGTTATATGTTTATTAGCTTATAAATAAGAAAAACTTTTTTTAATTTTAAATTCAGTGCATTAATGCGATTTAGTAAATGAGTGTTGTGAAATAATCCTTTCATATAGCGTTCGTTAAAAAAGAAAAGACGATCATTCCACTTGGGACCTGTGGATGTTTCATTAGCTTATTTGTTTTAGTCGTAAATATCTGTCATGTACTATTGTTTTTGTGACATGTTTTACATCCTGGAGGACCTCCTCACTACGGATCAATTGGAATGAAAGTAAATCTAATCTAATAATCTGATCTAAAAAATAAAAAAGCGCCTGAGAATTACATCACTGGAGAAAGCTTCTGAAAATGTTCCAGAGGCTTTAACGGAGGATTTTTGTTACTATGTATACGTTTAATTGCCTTATTGCTTATACCGTTATCTTAATCTTTTGTTTCCTCATTTTACTGTATGGAATACTTTCGATGTTGACGTAAAATGGCAATAAACTATGAAACATTTATTCTGCATATTGTACTAAGGCATGTAATTTTCTGTTGTAATAATTGTTTATAATGTATGATGCAAAAAATATTTGGTATTAATGTTTGAAGAAAAAAAGCATTTTGCCTGTACTTACTGTAATACCAAGGCCCATTTCGGCACATTAATAAATCAGTAAATTTTTACTAAAGCGGAAGATTACTTTGTTAAGACAAGAGTCCGAGTTAAAACATGAGAGTGTGTTAAAACAAGAGACTGGTATGTGGGCACGAGAGTGAGACGGTGTGCTCTATTTTCGGAAACTTTAACCCAGCTACACGAGAATCTGAAGTCAAGACTTAATACGAATCGGAAACCATTTCAAAAGACATGGGAGAGAACAGTTAGGAAATATTTTGCTGAAGAGAGTCGAGTTTGAGGCTGTGAAAAAGCGATTCAATGTGACGCATCGCTAAGCAAATAGCGGACTGTTCCATTATTAAAGAACAACATTGATAATTTAAATTACGGGTCTGTAGTGTGTGGGAAGAAGATAACCAGAAAGTAGAAGGACTAGTTAAAGAGAGTGAAATGTGATATAACTACAGTGAACGCTCTTCTGCTACATTCTATGACCCGACCTTCAGGATTGTGGTATAAAAGAACTTAAGATGCAAACGATTAACGATTACCAGCAAGGTAGCAGGAGACTAACTTTACATACAAAATTGTAAGGGCTCTTCTCAAGTTTGTTTGTCGGAAAACTAAGCTGGGATCGGGCGGGTACGTATAGTGTACACATATGCTGAGTATTATCTACATTTTGGACTTAAAACTCTCATCCCAATACCTCCTGTTGCTACAGTAATTGGAGGCTTATCGAAAGAACAAAAATGAGGTTCTTGCAGTGCGGAAGGTCAAAGCCTAAATTTCATACAGAATTAATCACAATGTAGCAAGAGGAAATTCGTCATTGTGGTCGACCGCCATCATTTATGTTCTAGAACAAGATGCAGAGATTACTGCGGCATGAGAGAGCTAATCCCCAGCGCAGAATGTACGTCTTAGCAATTCCATCACGCCTTTGGAGCCAGCGGCATTAACAAAAACGTGAAGTCATAGAGACTAAAGACTTTTACGAAGTTTTCCTGACTTAAGACCGAGATTTTGCCAGCTAGAGAACGTCTTTTGATTCAGTGGTTAATTAAAACATCCTCATTCAGTCAAAAGACTGTAATCTTTTGTGTAGTGGAATATGTTATTAGAAAGTGAAACCTAGCAAATTATTTAAACTTCACCATGTCATAACATTCATCAATAGTGTACACATAGTATCACAGTTTAAAGCCGGCCGAAGTGGCCGTGCGGTTTTAGGCGCTGCAGTCTGGAACCGCGAGACCACTACGGTCGCAGGTTCGAATCCTGCCTCGGGCATGGATGTGTGCGATGTCCTTAGGTTAGTTAGGTTTAACTAGTTGTAAGTTCTAGGGGACTAATGACCTCAGATGTTAAGTCCCATAGTGCTCAGAGCCATTTGAACCATTTTGGACAGTTTAAACTATTCATGAGACGTTTTTTTGAATTAAACAGGTTAACTGACTATTCGTAGACCTTTCGGACGTCGTAGAATTACCAGAGAGGGTGACAGTTTCTAGAACTTTATGGAGTCTATAATTCTATTAAAACTGCATTGCTACATCAATTACATATAGAATAGATAATTGTTCCGCCTAATAACAAACTAGTTATTGCCGTTAATATTTAATAGAAATCGATTTATATTATTTTTGTTACCTTTCCTGCTTTGGTCGACTGAGAAACAGAAGAGTAATTGGGGAAAACACTGAATTCAGTGTAGTTCAAGTGTTTGATTTGTGGAATAAAATGAAATGAGATGTGGTGAGCGCCCAAGATCAGACGTGCATTAATACTGCCCCGATGGATTTTTAACGATCCGATAAGTAAAAACGTCTTGTTGTTGTTAGTTCATAATGGCAAACGTATTGGGTCGGTAACGGGAGAATCTTTTTATTATTAGTAACAGTTTAAATATACGACAGTACTACGACTAAACAGAGTTGCCGTTAGTTGAGAAGTGTGTGGCCAGTAGCTGAGAAACAGCTTTAATTACTATCCTCTGAGTAATACAATCTCGTAACGGCACGAAATTCCCTCGTGGAATATCACTTCCGCCTGGTCGTCTGAGGTGACTCCGCCGCTTGCGACTACTACTTGGTAATATTGCGCAGTAATCGTTTCACGTGCTCCCGTGACTCACGTACACAACGGACATTACGTGACGGTCAAATTTCTCCACAGAACTGACTCCGTCGCAGGCGCTGTTTTATGCGTCATTCTGGCACGTGACCCATATTCAGTGCGGAGAGGAAAGTACAGAACAGTCAAACGGTGTTGTTCCTTTGCGGGGCAGACACGCGAGGAAATGGTTGGCATGTAGAAGTGCTGTGGAATTTGTGGAGCTTTACACGTGTGACGGCAACAAACTTCACAGCAATGAACAGGACATACGGTGAGCCCAAAAAATATTCGTCTAGCTGCATTATCTTTTAGAAAACAAAGTCTGTCTAATAAGAAAAGAAATGTATACAAAGCTAAAGGACCAGTCATGTAAGAAGTATCTCGGTAAGTCATTTTTGTTGAAAAGCAAGAAAAGAAATGCATCCAAATCGACAGCAAGGTTAACAAAATTAAAAATGTAATACAAGAGCTAGTTCATAAACATGCCGAAATTGTGCGCGCAGTGATTAAAGTATAACACTAGAGTCAACCGAGCGCGGCCCCACTCTATCGCCTGTTCTGGTTCTGAACGGCGCCGATACAGTGCAATTAGCGCCATGGGCCGGATGGGTAGTGGACGACGCTGATCGAAAGCAAACTTATTCTGCGCTTACATAATGAGTGCAAATCTTCTTACGGGATTGCTAAAGTAGTCGGTAGACTTAGATCCACGGATCAGTCGATAATAGATCGATTTTGAGCAACAGAATCATTAAGAAACCAACCATGTACCGGACGCCCTCACACTTTGACTGATGCAGATGTCAGATTTATCATGAGAGAAATGAAGAAGCATCCTAAAATCAGAGCTCTTAAGTTGGCTGGGGAGTTAGAGTCTAGGGGAAACAAGATGTGTGCCAACACAATCAGAAATAGCTTCAAAACGTGTAGGTATGACGGCCAGTTAGCGTGCAAGAAATTTTGGGTTAGTGAACAGAATCGAAAGAAAAGTCTTCATTTTGCGATGGAATGTATATTCAAATAGGGAGACTTCTGGAAAGAGTAATATTTTCTGATGAGAGTAAATATAACATATTAGGGTCGGATGCCAGGCGAATGGTGTGGCTTAAGAAGAATGCGCAGATGTTGCCACACAATCTTGTGCCAACGGTTAAACACAGTGTGGTGTGGGGCTGTATGAGCGCTGTAGGTGTTGGAAAATTATATTTCATAGAAGGTGCAATGGATCACCATATGTATATCGACATTTTAAAGGACAATCTGAATCCTAGGGCCGAAAAATTAGGTCTGCAAGGAAATTACATTTTTCAACAAGATAACGACCCAAAGCACACGGTTCTATTACAAGGCTGTGGCTCCTGTATAATGCTCCAAAACAACTTAACACCCCCACTCAGAGCCCAGACATTAATCCTGTTGAACACCTTTGGAAAGTACTGGAAGATAGCATCAGGAGAAGACACATTTCTAACAAGAGAGACCTAAAAGAAACACTTCAAGACGATTGGGACAAAATTCCCCCAGACGACTACAAGCAGTAATAGCTGCAAAGGGAAACCCCACTAAATATTAATTTTTACAATTGAAATAATATTTTCAGATTGTAAATTTAAAAAAAAAATGAGTGGACGAATAATTTTGGAAGTAGCCCATGAATAAATTCTCAATTTTGTCAAATTTGTTATCGCTACGGGTGTATTTATTTCCTTGTCCATCAATAAAAATGACTTACCAAGGTTCGTTGCATATGACTGGATGTTCACATTTTATGTTCCCTTCCTTACATGTGACATATACTTAGCTTTTTTTAAAAAAATTACAACTAGACGGATACTTTTTGGACTCACTGTACAGGTAAGTGCTTGTAGGTTGTAACTGCAGCGTGTTCACAAAGGAAGGGAAGCAACCTATGCCGAATTCCGTGACACTACTTACAAGGCGCCCATGTAAAATGCCCTTCTGAAACTCATGTTACGACCTACTGAAACCCTCTTCTATGAGGTTTGTTTCGGCGTCATGCCGCCAGAACACACAGTGTAATATAATAAAGGTTACCCCGTTCAGCAAGTTCAGCAGTACGATGAAGTAAACTTACACATGAAAAATACTGTCACATAAAGTCAGATCATTCCGTCGCAGGACTGAAATAATTCATTCTGATTTAACGTTCGATATATTCGTATTATCTACCGTTTCCTTTTGTTGTAGGTTTTAACCAGCGGAAAAAAAGGCGAATACGCTCCTGTTGAAAAGACTCTGACTGAAAAATACAACTGCCTCATTCTACCTTCCTCAGAACCTTTAAAAATTTTCCTAAAATTTTTGGCGTGCGAACATATTCGCACTTCTTTTGCTCTCTGTCTCTTGCTCCTACTACCCCATTCATTCCTTCCAACTGCTGCTGTCTTTTCTCATTATCTCTTCCTTCCTCGCTGTCATCGTCATAGACTCTGTCGCTGATTGTTATCAATGGCTCTCCCCAATTTCCACTTTCTCCTTCTCTTCATTCCTCTCCCACTGACACCTCTCTTTCACTCTCTTCCTAGCACTGTTCTGTCACAACGTAGCACGTTCCACTGCCATTGTGTCCCTCTCTTCCTCTCACACTGCAATGCAATGGTCTCCTTCGCTCTGTCTGTACCACAATCACTGTCTACTATCTTCCTGTATTTTTTACTCTTCCTCATCTTTTCCATTGCTTCTCTCTCATCGTAATCAATCAGACTCTTTTAAACAGGAGCATATTCGTCTTTTATGTGCACCAACATGAGCATTTTTCCGCTGGTTCCTTTCTTTCTCCTGCTACAGCAGGGAAAGTCTTTTACATGAAAACAAATGTATTGGTTAGTAAAACTATAACAGTTTACTCATGTGAAATTGAAATAACGCAAAACTAATTTTGCACCTCAAACTTGATTTTAGGTACACAAAAATTCTGCCTGTGAATCAGTACGAAATTGAATTCCTAGGACACTTCTGATGATAATGGAGACACCTGAAAGCATATTTCTGCATATTTCTCCGTGCTATGTCACTTTATAAACCACGGTTTCGCCTCACACCGTATTTTACGGGTACAAGTAGGGTGACTTTGAACCTCTATATCTTGGAAATGGATAAAGCTATCAAGAAAATTTTCATGGTTCCTAAAGATCGGTAACTCAGGTACATATCGTAAAAATTACACCTATTTGTTTTTCACGGCCGTCTTGGAATCTGCGGTTCTGTTGTGGTATCCAAAAGCCGCGTTTTTGGTGTGTTTCTCGATATGCATAAAGATTTTTGAAAACGGGAAGATGACACGTCCATCTAAATGCCAAGAGAATGTACTGTTAAAATTTGATCAATTCGCTGCAGTTACATGTTTAGATATCCGCTGATGACGGCGTAAAAATGGTGGAAAAAACTTTTTCGAGTATCCTCAGGAACCGCCCATGAATTAAATGATAAGCCACTTAAGGCGCTACATGTTACCATATCTAACTCAAAAAGAACCAACCGATTTTCTCAATTTTCTTAAGCTGGAAGAAGTGTGTAGTATTCAAACTTTGACTCTACTGTAGGATACTTACAGCAAGACGGTCCTTCTGATGGGTTTACAAACGGTCCCTAGTCCAACACGCATCCAAAATATGTGTTCCTACCTTTCTATCACCAACAGAACCCAAGGTATGAGCACCGGCAAAATCCTGTTTTTATGCGCGGCGTTTTAGAACATGCTGGTTGCTCGCGCTGGCGCATGCGTATCCATATGCATCTATGCATCCTGAGAGATTAAAAATGGGTGCCGGACCGCAAGTCGAAGTGGGAATCATGCCTTTCGTGGGCGCTATTCTTACTCACTGAGCTATGCTAGCAGAGCTCGCGGCCTATGCTCCGAACGCACACATTGCTGCAAAGTAAAACAGTTGCTGCCGTCTGACTAAACGGTTTCTCTCTGACATTCTTTCTTGCAAGAGTGCTCGAAAGCCTGGCACTCCTTTTTAAACTGAACCTGTGTGTTCATACAAGATTATTAACCTAGTTTCCGCCGTGAAATATATTCTCAGACAGTAAACATGACCCACTGATAGCGCAGTCTGTCTGTTATCGTGAAGTTTCGGAGATGGCAAAACTTCCTCGAGGGGCAACAAAAAAGGAGGAGGGGAGGATTACTCAGAACTAACACAGCTGAAATTTAAATTACAACGTTGACTGTACGACTGCAAACATTGTGATGTAGTGCTTCAAGTGTAATAAGCTGATCCTTATAGGTTCAGTTTGAGCGGAACAAATATCTTTTGACCTTTACCGCTTATGAACCTTTCTGGAAATACGGCATTGTGCGGTGTTAGCTGAGGCGCTGTAAAATTCTTACGGATGATAATTGCATACGCTGCGCATTTATACACCGTTATCCTTGGATTAATTACGAAGAAAGTGAGTGCGGCACGCTTACATGAAGCAAATCTTAAGTACTCACGTATAGCGATAAAGGACACTTGGTAGAACTCACGAAGAAAGAAAGAAGGCAAGACAATAAATTCTCGACGTTCAAGCTTATGAAAAATGCAATATAATGTTTGAAAATGACAAATAAATAAGAATATTTGTTTTGGAAAAATACAAGTACCAGATTCAACTATTTAGTATCTCCACGTGACGTCACAGCACCAAGAAAATTCCAAATAAGGCTTCGAGATTCTGAAATATGATCTTGCGAATGAGAGAAACTGTTCGTAAGTCACTTCATTTTACGGATTCTTAAATTTGAAACTGTAACCTGTTCTGATGAGATCAAAAGAAAGATCAGAGGCGTAACATTCCCCACTATAAGTTAGAACATACAATACTGGCCATTAAAATTGCTATACCACGAAGATGACATGCTACAGACGCGAAATTTAACCGACAGGAAGAAGATGGTGTGATTTGCAAATGATTAGCTTTTCAGTGCCTTCACACAAGGTGACGTCACAGCACCAAGAAAATTCCAAATAAGGCTTCGAGATTCTGAAACGTGATCTTGCGAATGAGAGAAACTAGGTGGCGACACCTACAACGTGCTGACATGAGGAACGTTTCCAACAGATTTCTCACACACAACAGCAGTTAACCGGCGTTGCCTGGTGAAACGTTGTTGTGATGCCTCGTGTAAGGAGGAGAAATGTGTACCATCACGTTTCCGACTTTGATAAAGGTCGGATCGTAGCCTATCGCGATTGCGGTTTATCGTATCGCGACATTGCTGCTCGCGTTGGTCGAGATCCAATGACTGTTAGCAGAATATGGAATCGGTGGGTTCAGGAGGGTAATACGGAACGCCGTGCTGGATCCCAACGGCCTCGTATCACTAGCAGTCGAGATGACAGGCATCTTATCCGCGTGGCTGTAATGGATCGTGCAGCCACGTCTCGATCCCTGAGACAGGAGCGCCTGCGATGGTGTACTCAAGGACGAACCTGGGTGCACGAATGGCAAAACGTCATGTTTTCAGATGAATTCAGGTTCTGTTTACAGCACCATGATGGTCGCATCCGTGTTTGGCGACATCGCGGTGAACGCACATTAGAAGCGTGTATTCGTCATCGCCATACTATCGTATCACCTGGCGTGATGGTGTGGGGTGCCATTGGTTACACGTATCGATCACCTCTTGTTCGCATTGACGGCACTTTGAACAGTGGACGTTACATTTCAAATGCGTTTCGACCCGTGGCTCTACCTTTCATTCGAACCCTGCGAGACCCTACATTTCAGCAGGATAATGCACGACCGCATGTTGAAGGTCCTGTACGGGCATTTCTGGATACAGAAAATGTTCGACTACTGCTCTGGCCAGCCCACTCTCCAGATTTCTCACCAATTGAAAACGTCTGGTTAATGGTGGCCGAGCAACTGGTTCGTCACAATACCCGAGGCACTACCCTTGATGAACTGTGGTATTTTGTTAAAGCTGCGTGGGCAGCTGTATCTGTACACGCCATCCAAGCTCTGTTTGACTCAATGCCCAGGCGTATCAAGGCCGTTATTACGGCCAGAGGTGGTTGTTCTGGGTACTGATTTCTCAGGATCTATGGACCCAAATTGCGTGAAAATGTAATCACATGTCAGTTCTAGTATAAAACATTTGTCCAATGAATACCCGTTTATCATCTGCATTTCTTCTTGACGTAGCAATTTTAACAGCCAGGAGTGTAAAATTTAACGCAAAAGGACATTATATTGCGCATAACATTAAATGTCGCATGAATTCCAACAACGTAAATGCAACTCGAATCTGCTACGGTCTCATCGTCTTGCTGAAAGTTGTCGCATGTATGCACCCTTCTCAGAAACACAAGCGTTTCAATGACGTCCGTTCTATGTACCGACAGGAATAAGTGTGTTTTGTGCATACCTCCACGAAGCGTCCGATATGCACTCTCGGCGCTCCGATTGGTCGGCGCTGCCCAATGCTTCCGCTCATCCCCGATAAATACCTGCCGATTCCTTTGCAAAGATGCACCGCTCCAGCAGACAGTCGACAAAGCTTAGATCATCTTCGAGTTGACTTATGACTTACGCATGACGCATGAGTACGCGATATGAAAGACGTTCGAGCAAAAGTGAATGTATTTCACGTTCGTTCATAAAGTGTGTGAAGTTTGTAAACTTTCCCACGATTCACGTTTCAATTATACACGGTGTAACGGGTATAACTGCAGATATTTTTACCGATGACCGATGAAGGTGTACGGGACAACATTAAATCAGTTTTTACGTCATCTGCAGACTAATAATTGTAGCTATTAGGACTAGTATGTTTCTAGGTTGGTTAATGCCACAAGTACATGTGGCAAGAGGAAGCCGTTGATTCTTATTTTCCCCTGGACGGCACGTCAGCTGTTGAAGTGTGGACGTGTTTATGCAAAACGGTTAGTCTATACTGCAGGCGTAGTTCACTTAGTGGTGCAGTTACAATCGTGCGGAAAACATTACGTAGTAAATTATGTGACGTGGTGTGGGAAGTTTGAGACCGAGAAAAAGCAAACAAGACACTGATGTGTGACATATAAATATATTTACATTTATACCGATTACACTTTACACAATTCACGTCAAGAAATGACACAGTTTGTAAATATGTGTGTGTGTGCGTGTGTATGTGTGTGTGTGTGTGTGTGTGTGAGGGAGGGGGACTGTTCGGCGCTCAGCAATCTTTGACCTTATTAGCGTCTTTGTCGAAACAGTGTGATACTAAATCGATTATTTATAAGATAAAAATCAATTCGAGGTCACGTTCTTTCTCAGTCACTTTCGTCACATAAAAGGATCATGAACAACAACACTGGATGTCAAATTATTGTCATAGTCTGCACCAAAGGTAAATCCACAGAAGATATTGTGAAGCTGGATCTCAGGAAAATGTAGGTGGCTAATAACTTACATTTAAAAGTTAGATGAGTCAGGCAAGCGGCCGGCCGCTGTGGCCGAGCAGTTCTAGGCGCTTCAGTCTGGAACCTGCTCGACAGCTACGGTCGCAGGTTCGAATCCTGCCTCGGACATAGATGTGTGTGATGTCCTTAGGTTAGTTAGGTTTAAGTAGTTCTAAGTTCTAGGGGACTGATGACATCAGATGTTAAGTCCCATAGTGAAACTTCCTGGCAGTGCTCAGAGCCATTTGTTTGAAGTCAGGCACGCAGGTATAGCGGTAAAATCTCCTCCTCAATAATCTAGAGAGCAGGTCGAAGATGCCACAGATGCTTAAATATCATCCGATATTAATTTCTTCTTTTTTCAAAAGAGAGGGCAGATCAGGTCATGTACGCCATATTGACAGACGTACACAAACACTTACGATATGTCGTAATGTAATGAGTACTTAACATCAAGTTCTTTGAAATACGATACAACGATTATTCAGTAAATTGTCTGTGATATTGATAGTTACGATATATCGTAGAAAAAGAATCGGAAAGTAGTCTTTCTTATGCGAAAGAAGTTATTCGACTTGTAACTCAAGTTGTACACAAACGTTTTGTTAGTTGCTGATTTTTATAAAAGACATTTAAACACACTATACTGACAACACAACGGGGATTTGTTTGAACACTGTGTGGACGTGTGACTAGCTTCAGGGAAGTAGACGAAGTACCATTTCCATAGATTCAAACAGGTAAAGAATGAAGTGGGCAGTACATCCGAAATCCGCCGCACTGTTCCACGTTTTACACATCGTGAAAGAGTTAATAAAATAAAGCGACCGAATTAAAAAAAATGATTTATGTACCTCCAAGTGAATGAACTGAGGTCTTATACATGGTGTCCGGAAAAAAGGTTCCAATATTTACAGAGGCTGTAGTAAGCATCAGGAAAGACAAAAAGTTCCTATCAACGTTGGTCGTAGACCTCATATTTTCGAAGTTATGGCTTTCATTCGTACGAGGAGCATATGGTGCACACCAAGCACTTGGCGCTAAACAGTTGAGGAAACAGCGTACATACTAGACGTCACGCAGAGCGTACATACTAGACGTCACGCAGCACAACGTGCCTACATTGGTGTCAAGCAAGAACCTAACACAAGAACACATTCGGTATTCAACAGCGTACCGTACTACAATATACAGTGTATATGGGACAGGCATGTTATTTTCATCAGGTGTACCCGGTAGTGTTCATATGGCGTATTGTCCGTTTTGACACAGCAGCAGCAGATTACTGTAATTTGTTTGCGTGTTCGTCACTGGATGTGCAGCTCCCAGTGGAGGCCTACTATAAATACAGGAGATGGCAGATTCGGTCTTTGATTACGGTCAAGCAGGTGGAAGCACTTAACCCGAATGTCGCCATATATCAAGGACACTGTTCACTTTTTTTCTTCACTTGTTGCGAACCTGTTTTCTGAACTTACTGTATACCGATGTAATACGAGGCGTACCATAACGCATCTTTGACTAAATTTATTTGACAGATTTTCTAAAGGACAACATGATTCTGCCCAAGACCGTAAATATTATTTGTATTTGCAAAAACAAGCAGCATTCACAAGCTTGGGCGGAATAATATTGTTCTTTCGAAATGTTACACGACTGTGGTACCAGACAGAAGAAAATTAGCTGAAATAGGTCTATTGAGAGTTTGTTATTTGTTGTTCTGGAATTTGTACGTACTACCGATGTCTCAGATGCTAAGTGACATTTTTAATCGCTTATTATTCGCGTGCATTCTTTGGTCAGAGTAGTTATGTCGCTGGAAGATGTATTTGTTTCGTCACCACTGCTTGGCAGCGAGGAGCGCAGGATTTCTATCGTTAGGACTGTCGGGAGAACGACACCGAGCAGAGGATTCATGGCATTGTAGACGTAAAGGCAAGTGCATCCGTGTTTTAAGTAAAATAGCTGTATTTGAATATTGTGAAACAGACGAGAAGGATTTGGTTAGTGATTTAGAACGAAAAGAGTCTGAAGACGAATAAAGGTAAGATTTCTATTTATTGGAACTTAAGTCGGGAGTAGATAGAGTCATTGTTGAATGAGACAATCATATCAGGGAACTTTAGATTTTTTCTTTTAAGATTGTGTAATTTTCACTATAAGGTATTTTTCATGTTTTTAATGATTTGTTTAAAATTTGTGAGAGTAAGAGTTTGGTATCAAGGTTGCACTTTGTCAGTGTTAATGAGTGTAGTAACATGATTTGCAAACAAGTATCAGATAGTTTAAAAACAGTTTGTTAGAGGAATATTTCACCTAAGAGCATTGCACGCGTCCTCGATCGAAGTCATATTTATGTAACGGGTGTCTCACTCAATGACGTGTATAAATTAGTTTACTTGTTGTCTGGAGCACTGCACTAACCTCTCAGCAATTGCAGTTAAAAATTTGAAACTAGCGCACAGAGAGCAGCAAGCACCGCGTTTGCAATCAATTACATTACGAGGTAAGGTAGTTTCATTTCAGGATCAGTTAGTTACGAAAATTATCAACGCACAGGGACCATTTCATGAACAATGTTATTAGGAATATTATTAACGCGCAAGTACCACTTTATTTAATTAAATAGATTAATAGTAAAGTTCAGGATTTAACCAGTTTGCACATCTGTCGAAAGGATATGAAACAGGGCCAAACTGATGTTCTATTCTCGCAGGCAAATATATTGGTTTCTCTCGCAGTGGGAAAACCACAAAGTCACCCAAATCTAAACAACAGCAAAGTTACAACCAACCTACCTAGCCAGAACCAGTGCGAGATCCAAATCAAATGAAAAGAAATATTGTAAAGGAAACTTTCATAGTATATTTAACAAGTTGAGTGAAAAACGTTGGTTACGCACATCGAGTACCTAGTGAAACTATGCACACTAAGCTTACAGGAGTCTTCCAAGACGGGATTTCGTAAACCGACTTCCCAACACCGATTCTGGTTGGTCATGTAAACATCTCAATAGCACTACGGTTCTAGTAGCCGGATTTCCTCTTCCAAAATCGGTTTTCGTTCCTATGTCAAAACACAATCGGTTTTGAAGCGTGCTTGAATTGTAAGGTTACGTCTTGATTTTAAAAATTTTCAGCTAATCTGAACCGAGTGACTTTTTTTGCGGTGAATAAGAATTAGAAGTATTAGACTAATTGTGGAGTTATCTACCTCTGAAATTTAACTGAACACAAACATCCATTTTGTTGACTTAATCAGAAGCCGAACAGCTTATTTCCAGACTCCATTTGTGTAAAACAAGTGACTATCAGAAAATCTGTATTTGATCGATCTAGCTTCAGGTCTTAACGTGTAAACAGGACAGCGCAAAACGGTTTCCAAAATTCGGTTTTCGTCTCCAGGAAGACAAGTTTCATATAAACGTAATGACAGAAAATGTAGAATTTCGTAAGCCCAAGATATCTGGGAATAGTCTCGATTTTGTCAAATTATGTAGCGCAATGTCAATGAATGAATGTCGATACAGTAATAATTTTACGAAAACTCCGACAATTCCCACATATCGATACTAGCCACTATTGCGTGGCTAGGTGTTCCCTGTAGCATTCACATTAGAATTTTTCTTTATTGTTGGTCTGTCACCTACCTTACTAAATGGACCATTTTTTGTATTAAGCTTTTAACTGTTACACAAAAGGCATTTTTATTTTAATCTAATAGATACTTATGATATTAAAAGTATATAAAAAGTAACGTTAGACTGAGAAATTAGTAATGTAACATTATTTGATTAGGAAGGGAAAAAAAAGAAGATATGATAGAACGTGTAAGATCTCACCATTAGTGCAGTTCGAAATGGCACTCTCTTCTGCGTGGCATACTGACTTCTAATCCTAGTAATTGTCTTGGCTCTAGGGAAGCGTCTCCGAATGAACGTGGAGTCGCTGCCCTAAATCTCTATTCTATGCTGTTCTATTCTAATTACCATTCTACTCTAATTTAACTTTAGTCCTTATATCGTTCTATGTGTGTGGTTAGTGTTTTCATTTATGTACAATCTAGTGGCACTGCTTTTAAACTATAGCTGTTACAGGTTTCACTTGCCTATTTAGGGCACACCGTGGCACGGTTGTAGGTGGTAAGGAAATCTGTGGTAAGTTCCTATGAGACCAAACTGCTGAGGTCGTCGGTCCCTAAGCTTCCGCACTACTTAATCTAACTTAAACTATCTTACACTATGGACAACACACACACCCATGCCCGAGGGAGGTCTCAAACCTCCGACAGGGGGAGCCGCGCGGACCGTGACAAGACGGCTTAGAACTCGCGGCTACTCCGCGCGGCCCTACGAAATTAATGCAAATAATTTCTGTAGTATTTGATGTTATACGAATATGTGCGCTCTCTTTTAGGAGTGCGTTTATTCGATTTTGTGAACTTTTATAAGCCGATGTCCTTACTAAGTGGATATGTATGTTTCACTTTTGTCTTCTTACACGTTCACGGATATTGAAGTTTTTATTTATGTATACCACAGACAGAACAACATGACTATCATGTTCTGTAAAAAAATGTCAGTGTGTGAGAAAACTGAATATCTTGATTTCAAAAAGTTTCTCCTCCTGTAACGAGTAGGTATCGAATTCAGTTGCTGAGCGAAACTAACTTTTGGGTGGCCCTGTGTTGCGCTTGCGAACAGCGTCGTGAAATAAAACTTTAACCTTCATAAATGCAAAATTTTAAGTAAAGTAAATGAATCAATTAAATGCTACATAACTAAAACTCAGTATGAAAGTGCATTATGAGCGTTACGTGATACTCAATGCAGTGTTAGGCTTCGAATATCCAAAATAAATAAATAAATAAATAAATACATTACTGCTCTACTCTTAAGAAAATAATTGTTTGAAATTACCAACACTGTTCTCTGAAAGTTTATATACTTGCTAGGACGACACCTGACAATTCTAACTACACACAGTCTGTTCAAGAATGCAAGCTGATGTCTGCTCTGAAGTAAAAGTCACTTACGTCTTGCTCAACACGCTGTTGTAGTGTCTGGAGCACTGATGTTCTCGAAAGCAAATGTAAATCAGCAGGTGAAACAGCTACAGGCGAATAATCTATTCTGAATTCTTTTTGTCAGGATCAGTCTGTTGCTTCGTGTGCTCTAATGTGCAACGCATTCACGATAAAAGTTCAAAACTTTCCTATAAATCATGGAGGTGGTTAGTACTTTAAAGAAAATCGTTTTTAAGAAATCAAACTCTGATTATTGGCAAAAAGTCTGCTCAATATAAGAAGACTCCAACAATTACAAAATTCTCTCATTATAAAGTAAGTACAAACATACCTTCAAAATTCCTCCATAATCTTTTCCATCTATGTAGAGAACAAGAATGTATTATAAATGAGTTTCATCTTCATAATACGGTATTCGAGATAGTTTCTCCCAGATTCACAGAAAACAGATTCTGTGAAAAACCCAACCGCTCGCTACTACGCCTCAAATAAGAATGACTGAGATAGAGAACAGTCTGACTAGGAAGTCAGTCACAGATAAAACTAATCACAGAGTCAAGGATCTTATTCACAGCTCACGTAGTACCCTCATCCACTTGTGAGTCGTAAAGCTGAATATCCTGTCTGCGTGCACGTCCACGTTAACTGCCTCGCCCCGTACGCTGACGGCTTTTGGTCAATCTCCTTTTTTCCGAGTAGGGATGAGCAAAAAATATTGATCTTCCAATTCTACGATATTTTTTTATAATAATACCGATATCTAACGCCAATATCTAAATATTCGACATATCGATAAATCGGTATTATATACAGAGAATGCAATGTGTCTTTACTTGACTCATATGCACTATAGTTCTCGTCGGCGGGTCTATTGGCCATTACAGCTACCACTAATCTTTGCAATGTAACAGTAAGTGTTTTACAATGGGCTTAATTTAATTTCATATTCAGTACTACAAATGAGCACCAGATTTGAACATGAATCTATCTGTGCTGCATACTCATGGACGTTTGTTACTTCCGTGTGTATTTCTACCATTGCGAATGACAGGTACGAGGTCCAAAACGAACACAATTCGTTACAGCCCTTTTTGAGAATGGTGGAAGCCACCACTTCCTGCTCCCAACCACGAGTCAGAGTACGCTCTGTCCTTATTCTTGAGTGCCTCGATCAAGACAAGATAGACGCACCATATCTTCACTGATGTTTAATGCAAAATGGATCTTGTTGTCTGAAATGTTTGTAGTAAGTACAATATTTGATGCGTGAAACACATATCAGAAGTGCTTCACTCCCGAGACCTGTCTCGCTTAGTGATGAGCCAGAAATATTGATGTTTCATTCAGTTGTTTGTCCAGATAATATCGATGTCCTTATTATATATCGATAAAATATACATCGAAGCGTCAAAGACGCTGGTACAGGTATGCATATTCAAGTACAGAAATATGTAAACACGCAGAATACGGCGCTGCGGTCGGCAATGTCTATATAAGACATCAAGAGTGTGTTCAAAAATGTGTGTGAAATCTTATGTGACTTAACTGCTAAGGTCATCAGTCCCTAAGCTTACACACTACTTAACCTAAATTATCCTCAGGACAAACACACACACCCATGCCCGAGGGAGGACTCGAACCTCCGCCGGGACCAGCCGCGCAGTCCATGACTGCAGGTGACGCAGTTGTTTGATTGGTTACTGCTCCTACAATGGCAGGTTATCAAGATTTAAGTGAGCTTCAACTATGCGTTACAGTCGGCAGAGGAACGATGGGACATAGCATCACCGAGGTAGCGATGAAATGGGGATTTTCCCGTACCACCGTTTCACGAGTGTACCGTGAATATCAGATATCCGGTAAAACATCAAATCTTGGGCGTCCCAGCGATCGGAAAAAGATCCGGCAAGAGGAGAACCAAGGAGGATTGAAGAGAATCGTTCAAGGTGACAGGCCGGCCGGAATGGTCGTGCGGTTCTAGGCGCTACAGTCTGGAACCGAGCGACCGCTACGGTCGCAGGTTCGAATCCTGCCTTGGGCATGGATGTGTGTGATGTACTTAGGTTAGTTAGGTTTAAGTAGTTCTAAGTTCTAGGCGACTGATGACCTCAGAAGTTAAGTCGCATAGTGCTCAGAGCCATTTGAACCATTTGATTTTTTCGTTCAAGGTGACAGAAGTGGAGATTGCTGCAGATTTCAATGCTGGGCCATCAACAAGTGTCAGCTTGCACACCATTCAACGAAACACCATCGATATGGGCTTCCGGAGTTGAAGGCCCACTCGAGTACTCTTGATGACTGCATGACAGAAAGCTTTACGCCTCGCCTGGGCCCGTCAACACCGGCATTTAATTGTTGATGACTGGAAACATATTGCCTAATCAGACGAGTCTCGTCTCAAATTGTACCGAGCGGATGGACGTATACGGGTATGGAGACAACCTCATGAATCCATGGACCCTGCATGTCAACAGGGGACAGTTCAAGCTGGTGGAGGCTCTGTAATGGTGTGGGGCGTGTGTACAGTGCCCCCGCGAGTTGGAGTGATATGGGACCCCTGATAAGACTAGATACGACTCTGAGAGGTGACACCTACATAAGCCTCCTGTCTTATAACCTGCATCCACTCACGTCCATTGTGCATTCCGACGGAGTTGGACAATTCCAGCAGCACAATGCGTCACCCTACACGTCCAGAGTTGCTACAGAGTGACTCCAGGAACACTCATCTGAGTTTAAACTCTTCCGCTTGCCACCAAACTCCCCAGACATGAACATTAAATGGTTCAAATGGCTCTGAGCACTATGGGACTCAACTGCTGTGGTCATCAGTCCCCTAGAACTTAGAACTACTTAAACCTAACTAACCTAAGGACATCACATACACCCATTCCCGAGGCAGGATTCGAACCTGCGACCGTAGCAACAGCGCGGCTTCGGACTGGAGCGCCTAGAACCGCACGGCCACCGTGGCCGGCACATGAACATTACTGACAAGGGAACCTCCCCATCGCACCCCACACAGATTTAGTTATAAGTTGGCACAGTGGATAGGCCTTGAAATACTGAACACAGATCAATCGAGAAAACAGGAAGAAGTTGTGTGAAACTATGAAAAAATAAGCAAAATATACAAACTGAGTAGTTGGTGCGCAAGATATGCAACATCAAGGACAGTCTAACGTCAGAAGCGCCGTGGTCCGGTGGTTAGCGTGAGCAACTGTTAAACGAGAGGTACTTGGTTCAAATATTCGCTCATGTAAAAAGTTTAATTTTTTATTTTCAGTTTATGTGTCAAACTCTTATGTTTTCATCACTTTTTTGGGAGTGATTATCACATCCACAAGAGAGCCTAAATCGGGCAAGGTAGAAGAATCTTTTTACCCATTCGCCAAGTGTACAAGTTAGGTGGGTCGACAACATATTCCTATCATGTGACGCACATGCCGTCACCAGTGTCGTATAGAATATATCAGACGTGTTTTCCTGTGGAGTAATCAGTTGACCTATGACCTTGCGATCAAATGTTTTCGGTTCCCATTGGAGAGGCGCGGCCTTTCGTCTACTAATCGCACGGTTTTGCGGTGCGGTCGCAAAACACAGACACTAAACTTATTACAGTGAACAGAGACGTCAATGAACGAACGTGCAGATCACAACTTTGCGAAAATAAAGAAAGTAAAATTTTCACTCGATGAGAGACTGGAACCAATGATTTCTCGTTCCGCAGCTGCTCACGCTAACCACGGGACCACGTCGTTCTTCATCTCAGACTACCCTTGATGTTACATATCTTGCCCATGGACTACTCAGTTTGTATATTTTGCTTATTTTTTCATAGTTCCACACAACTTCTTCCTGTTTTCTCGATCGATCTGTGTTCAGTTTTTCAAGGGCTATCTACTGTGCCAGCTTATAACTAAATATGAGGGGGGTGCGATGGGGAGGTTCCCTTGTGAGCATAACTAGGATGCCTTGCAACGTGCTATTCAAATGGCTCTGAGCACTATGGGGCTTAACTTCTGAGGTCATCAGTGCCCTAGAACTTAGAACTACTGAAGCCTAACTAACCTAAGGACATCACACACACCCATGCCCGAGGCAGGATTCGAATCTGCGATCGTAGCGGTCACGCGGTTCCGGACTGAAACGCCTAGAAGCACTCGGCCACACCGGCCGGCATTCAGAAGAGATCCCCACCCCCTCGTACTCTTACGGATTTATGGACAGACCTGCAGGATTTACGGCGTCAAATCTCTACAGCACTACTTCAGACATTAGTGGAGTCCATGGTCACGTCGTGCTGCAGCACTTGTGCGTGCTCGCAGGGGCCCTACACGATATTAGGCAGGTGACTCTTCAGTGTACGTCGACATGTTAAAAGATTGCCCATCCCTAAATTCGAGCACCACACACAGTCGTGCACCGGGCAGCCACTGCTCTCGCGCGTCCCCTGCGGCCTGCGACACGCGTCCTCTCCGCTCTGCTCTGACCCGCGCGGGCCGGCAGCGCAACGTAACGCCGGTGTTCCGCTTTCCTCAGCCGCCCACTCCCGGAGGCGCCTCCACAGCCGTTCCACCACGGCTCGGCGGCGCCTGCGCCCGTAACTCGCTCTTATTACACCGTAACGCTGCGATGGCGCCCGCCGGCCGCCCGTCCCAGCGGCGCAGCTGTACGTCGCGTCGCGCCGCCTGCCCTGCTGTTACGTTACCTGACTGCTTCCGAGGCAACGCAGTGCTCGGCACCTGTCGTAGGCTTGACACACTGGCTGGATCCGTCGTAGTAGGCCCAACTGTGGGGGCGCCTGTCGTACTCACAAGGGAAGTGCTGCAGCTAGATCGGCTAAGGCCAAACCAAAAACGATTTATCAGGTTCCAGAATGGGATTTTCACTCTGCAACGGAGTGTGCGCTGATATGAAACTTCCTGGCAGATTAAAACTGTGTGCACGACCGAAACTCGAACTCGGGACCTTTGCCCTTCGCAGGCAAGTGCTCTACCATCTGAGCTACCGAAGCACGACTCACGTCCGGTACTCACAGCTTTACTTCTGCCAGTACCTCGTCTCCTACCTTCCAAACTTTACAGAAGCTCTCCTGCGAACCTTGCAGAACTAGCACTCCTGAAAGAAAGGATATAGTGGAGACATGGCTTAGCCACAGCCTTGGGGATGTTTCCAGAATGGGATTTTCGCTCTGCAGCGGAGTATGGAAGGTAGGAGAAAAGGTACTGGCAGAAGTAAAGCTGTGAATATCGGGCGTGAGTCCTGCTTCGGTAGCTCAGATGGTAGAGCACTTACCCGCGAAAGGCAAAGGTCCCGAGTTCGAGTCTCGGTCGGGCACACAGTTTTAATCCGCCAGGAAGTTTCATATCAGCGCGCACTCCGCTGCAGAGTGAAAATCTCATTCTGGAAACATCCCCAAGGCTGTGGATAAGCCATGTCTCCACTATATCCCTTCTTTCAGGAGTGCTAGTTCTGCAAGGTTCGCAGGAGAGCTTCTGTAAAGTTTGGAAGGTAGGATACGAGGTACTGGCAGAAGTAAAGCTGTGAGTACCGGGCGTGAGTCGTTCTTCGGTAGCTCAGATGGTAGAGCACTTGCCCGCGAAAGGCAAAGGTCCCGAGTTCGAGTCTCGGTCGGGCACACAGTTTTAATCTGCCAGGAAGTTTCATATCAGCGCGCACTCCGCTGCAGAGTGAAAATCTCATTCTGGAAACATCCCCAAGCCTGTGGCTAAGCCATGTCTCCACTATATCCCTTCTTTCAGGAGTGCTAGTTCTGCAAGGTTCGCAGGAGAGCTTCTGTAAAGTTTGGAAGGTAGGATACGAGGTACTGGTAGAAGTAAAGCTGTGAGTACTGGGCGTGAGTCGTTCTTCGGTAGCTCAGATGGTAGAGCACTTGCCCGCGAAAGGCAAAGGTCCCGAGTTCGAGTCTCGGTCGGGCACACAGTTTTAATCTGCCAGGAAGTTTCGATTTATCAGGTTGTTGCATAGGTTCGCAGTGTTTTTGTTTTGCGTGTTGGGATTCCGGTCGATATGGGATTAGTTATCGACTGTCATTTTTAATTTGTAGTTCACTGTTGCTATTTGAGTTTATACATTGTCATTTGGAGTTAGCGAGAGGGGGTTGTGGACGCTAGAAAATGGAATGCCAAGCCTGGAGAGATCAAAACATTTCCGACATTTTCTTCTGCTTGAGTTCAATAGAGGGGTTACAGAAGGGGAGACAGCCAGTAACATTCGTGCCGTGTATGGGGATAATGCCATTGGACAGAGTACGGAAAGAAAATAGTTTTCTCGTTTTGAGGAGGGTCGTTTAGATACTAGTGTCTCTGCACATTCAGGAAGACGTTCGGGGTTTGATGAAGAACGTTTAAACGCACTGAATCGCGTCTACATCTACATGTACATCTACATCTACATTTATACTCCGCAAGCCACCCAACGGTTTGTGGCGGAGGGCACTTTACGTGCCACTGTCATTACCTCCCTTTTCTGTTCCAGTCGCCTATGGTTCGGGAAGAAGGACTGCCTGAAAGCCTCCGTGCGCGCTCGAATCTCTCTAATTTTACATTCGTGATCTCCTCGGGCGGTATAATTAGCGGGAAGTAATATATTCGATACCTCATCCAGAAACGCACCCTCTCGAAACCTGGACAGCAAGCTACATCGCGATGCAGAGCGCCTCTCTTGCAGGGTCTGCCACTTGAGTTTGCTAAACATCTCCGTAACGCTATCACGCTTACCAAATAACCCTGTGACGAAACGCGCCGCTCTTCTTTGGATCTTCTCTGTCTCCTCTGTCAACCTGACCTGGTGCAGATCCCACACTGATGAGCAATACTCAAGCATAGGTCGAACGAATGTTTTGTAAGCCACCTCCTTTGTTGATGGACTACATTTTCTAAGAACTCTCCCAATGAATCTCAACCTGGCACCCGCCTTACCAACAATTAATTTTATATGATCATTCCACTTCAAATCGTTCCGCGCACATACTCCCAGATATTTTACAGAAGTAACTGCTACCAGTGTTTGTTCCGCTATCATATAATCATACAATAAAGGATCCTTCTTTCTATGTACTCGCTTTTGTCATTGTAGCGTACTCTAAAACTGGCAAATATGATAAACTGCGAACGTTCCACCATCCTGTGACATTTGCATACGACAGGAGGGGTTCAAAACTCGGGTGTATGGGTACCGCATGCTCTAAGCCAAAATAGTAATAATAAACAGCATGTGGGCTATACGTGCACCTCTGCTCGTCTTCATTTGGCTGCTGAACAACACCAACCATTCCTATCTTCTATCGTTACTGGTGATGAGAAATGGCGTCTTTTTGCTAACATAATAACAGTAAGGAATGACCGAGCCAAAACAAAGCAGCAACTCCCAGTACCACTTGCGCACAAAAGATAACGTTATGCATCTAGTGGAAAAGCGACGGTGTAGTTTACTGCGAATTACGTTCCCTAGGGGCAACCATCACCGTTGGCATTTGTTGTTAACAACTGAGACGTCTTGTAGACGTAATCCCGGAGAAACGAGCAAAAAAATCAAATGGCTCTGAGCACTATGGGACTCAACATCTTAGGTCATAAGTCCCCTAGAACTACTTAAACCCAACTAACCTAAGGACATCACACACACCCATGCCCGAGGCAGGATTCGAACCTGCGACCGTAGCAGTCCCGCGGTTCCGGACTGCAGCGCCAGAACCGCACGGCCACCGCGGCCGGCAGAAACGAGCAGGAAGACTGCGTGAAGTGATACTATTCCACGATAGCTCCTACTCACATTCAGCTAGACTGGCAGAAAACAATATCCAGAAGTTGGGTTGGGAAGTCATTAAGCACCCACCTCTTTTTCCTGATCTCGTGCCCTCAGATTTTCATCTTTTCGACTCACTATTGAGCCATCTTGAGGGAACTTCCTTTGCACATGAAAATGCGCTTCGAACATGACTCGACGAGTTCTTCGCCTCAAAACCACGTGATTTCTACAGTCGCGGAATCGAAAAGACTGTTGTAGATAGTGAAGGATAATATATTATTGATGATGACTAATGTCTGTGTCCTGCGTATCTGTTGTGTTTACAGTTTACTAAATTTATACAAAGACGCTACGAACTTACACACCAACCCAATAAAATACGGACAAGTGTCTTTTCTACCACTGTGAACTTCTGTACAAAAGATAATTGATGCTTAAGAAATCTAGAGACCACAGAAACTCAAGTCTTAAAAGAAAGAATACCGTATATAGCCTTACTGACTTCGTTCTCGTTGTCTCTCCTTGGTGGCACAAACTTGTGGTCACCTCGAAGCTGAAAGTCTACGCGAGTGCAGGATCTTGTTTACTCAAGGATGCACACCGCACCTTAATATGAATTGCACTAAGACCCGCTTATTCTTCAGTAAGATCGGTTATTAAGAACCGTGACCAGTTTATCTACTACGAAAACTATCATCACATAGAACCAGATTAGTACATACAGTTACCTATCAACAGATCAGCGGTGAAGTTAGTTAGTTACTTAACTGTGGGGCGAAACAAGGTCACCTTTACACGAAATCGTCACAGTTTAGCTAGAACAAACCTGTAGCAATTTATTAGAGAAAAAATACACTGCAGTAGTGTAGTTAGTTCAGTCGCTAACGAGCATCAACATATCCAACAATCACTAGTTTAAATCACAGTAACTTTTCATACCATTTACTAATCACAACACAGTTTAGTCACATTGTTCATCAATTTAGGTTGCAGAAATCACTCTAAATTCTTTAAACATTAAATTTCTTGACTGTCGCTGGTGTCGGTGCACCAGTTTCCGCCTACAGAACCTGCATGACTATGGCGTGAGCCAACACCGAGACTGCACCCGACAAAGACCTTACTCTTGGGCTTTGGAACCGCGAAAGACCAATTTTGTAATCGTCATAGTCTTACAAATACTGGCGTAGGAATAAACTGTTATTCTGAAAACTACATAATGCTTTAAAAATTGCCTAGATTGGATTTTGCTGTTTTTGATGTTTGACTGGTTTCGGACAATAGCAAATGTTGCAGGTTGAAATTTGGAAAAGTACTTGCACATTATTAGTCTTACACGATATGGATACTCTTGTTTACATGTGTTAGCGCCGTGTTGCATATCAGCGTAAATTATACAGAACTATATTACTGAGTTAATTCGTAAGTGCTGTCAGTCATATTGGACAGAAAAATTAGGAAACAGCTATGTAGACGAAAGTCAGAAAAGAACAGTGGTTGTCACGAAGTATACTATGGCAAACATAGATCTTTAAGAACTTGAATACAAATTATCTCCTCGGTTAATTAGTTTCTGATATTTCAAAATAGTTTACACGAAACTGGCAGAGCCAGACCTTATGTTGGTATGGGTCACGTCTCTCAAATACACAGATTAGTTCAAAGGGTTTTGCCAATTGCGAACTGTAGTCCTAATATCAGTTAGTTCCATTTTCTAATTATAAGCGCCATAATGTGTAAACACAACAACGAAAATGATAATCTGAATAATAAATTCTGGTGAAATCAAGACCAAAGCAGAACTTGAGATTTTTATTTAAGTCTCACATGCCGATAGCTAAATGTATTGAAAACAAGAAAAAAGAGCAAAACGATTTGGTTATATCTGGGAGCAGAAAGAACACAACAGATGGGAAGGATCCTCCATGTTACGCCACACGTGTAACACACAGTTACGATCAGCAAGGAACAGCTGCAGTAACATTTGTGACTGTACGAGACGCGAAGAGGTCTGCTAGTACTAAATAGTCGAATGAATACCGTGCTAGACGTAGTGAACTGATGAGAACCATTACCATGAAATATTCCTGCACGCTAAATATGTGTGCCGGACTGGGATTCGAACTAAGAGCTTTGCCATTCGCAGGCAACTTCCCTACCAAGCTAACCAACCATAATTCAGCACCCACCCTCACAGTTTTACTTCCGTTAGTACCTCATCTCCTAACTTCCGAACTTCACGGACTTTTCCTGTATACCTAACCGGAATAGCAATCCTGGGTAAAGGATACTGCAGGGACATGGCTTAGACACAGGCTGCGGGGGGAGGATTATTTCCAAAATGAACTTTCTCTTTGCAGCGGAGAATGGGCTGATTTGAAACTTCTTGACAGAGTAAGACTGTGTGCCACGCCTCGACACGAACCTTTGCTAGGCTCGAGTCCCAGTTCGACCCCAGGTGCAGCACAAAGTTTTAATCTGTCAGGAAATTTCGAAACTGCGCAGCTGCACTGAAGAGTGAAAGCTCACTCTGTAACTGTCATAAAGGTTATAAACTTTACGTGCTCCTTAAAATGTATGAACATGTTGCCGCACTTTGCATTTGTTCCTATCAGCAGATGGAGAAGAAACTGGGAGCTCCTGTTGCTGCTTCCCCTGTTAAAATTCCTGTGCTAGCCCGATGGAACATTGCGCACTTGCTAAGGAAACGCAGCGTCGTTAATTTGGTCACCAACAAACTTCCCTCTGTTCCATGGAAAGTCTGCAGGGAAGTATCGGACAGAGCTCCCATGCTTTTACTCTTGCGCGGTTGAATGCTGTAGAAATTTGCCATGTAGGGTACAGAATGCAGCAAGTTTATTTGACTGAAACAGCGTTCATAAAGTAAATGCTTCTTTTAATATATTCTATACATGATCGATCGAAGAGGCATAGTGTTCAAGGCACTCTGGAGTAAATGGGTTCAAATCCCTAAACGACCGTTGAATTTACGTTTTCGTTGGTTATCCTAAATGCATTGTGGTGAGTGCTAGAATGACGAATTTCCAAAGGCCAAGGCCGACATGGCCCAATCACAATTTCGTCTCTAAAAACAGGAGGAATTTTGGTGTTTAAAGTCGCTCTACATCTAAGTCATAATAGAGGGAACACATGCTCGAAACGTTTCGAGGATACGGAAGGAAGTCGCCTGTGCACTTTCAAAAGAACGATTCTAGCATTTGCGTGGAGCGAATTAGGGAAATCACGAGAAACCTAAATCTGGAAGGCCAGGCGCAGATTTGAACCGTCGTCCACTGAATGCGTGTGCAGCGTGCTAACCACTGTGCCACCTTGTTCGGCTTCAACTCTAAATCGTGTTGGAGGGACTGTACTGTAATAAATTTCCATGAGACCGAGAGTAGATGGAAGAGGCGGGTTCTGGCCCACTAGCCCACCCTTTAGCCCAATACCTCTATTTCTCACTAACCCACTGATTTTCGCGTTCTGTCTCTTTACCTCAATATTTGGCTAACCCATCGATTTTTGGTTTCTGGCTCACTGTCTCACTTCTACTCTCGCCAGGTCTAACTCACTCTAAAATAATTATTTTGTATAGAAGGTGAATGTAAGAAAAATATTTTTTTATGATTTGTAATGTCCATAAGGTAGTGTTTTTTATTTTTCAAAACATATCTTTTATTATCATGAGAGCCAGTGCTTTCTTGTTTACTTCAACTGTGTAAATTTCATCTTTCACTTCGAATCATATTGATTTTTTGTAATGTTCTCTTTTGTCAAACAAACAATGTTTGTAATCTTCTAAGCTTATTCTGTTTTTAACAACACATTTCTTAACTCCTTTCGATTTTTCTATATTTCATCACCAACTTTACAAGCATACATTTTTGCTCTTCCATTATTTTTCCATTGCATTCAATAGGTAAGAAAATCACATCGCTATGCTTTCAACTACCCAATTTCAACTCCCTTTTGAAAACAATTAAATTTTATGTCTTTTATTAATAATTTTTGCATCTCTAATTCTAACTAATTTTTTGCAAACGTAATAAATCTTTTCCTCTATAAATGGGAGTTGAAAATAAAATGTCTACTACAAAAAATAATAAATATTCTATATCAGAACTTTTGGAAACTAAAGTAAAATCAAACAACGAAGGATTTGGATTATGATTGCTTACTGAAAATTTGAATAATAATAATCTTGTTACAAATATTGGAGATATTATCTACATAAATGGAGAACAAAAATTAGAAGAATTTAAATCTATTACAGAACCATTTTAGGATAATATTGTGGTAGTTAAAATAATATATTTTATAGATTGCGAAGGAGAAATGAAAAATGGTAAATTTCTTGTTAAAAAGGAAGAATGTGATGGTTTTAATAGTATGTAAGATTTTGATTTTCTACATTTAATTTGGCAAGACATCGAGTTAAAGCAAAAATTCCATATTTGTTAGATTTTAATACACAAACAATTAAAGGTCTAAACAAATTATTAGCAAAGATATAACAATTCTAGAACAAAAACATAAAAATCCTGTTGTTATTCCTTACAAAATAGAATTAGCAGATGTTAAACTCGATGCACTTTTAAGACAATTACCATAGATTTTAAAAGAGCTTAAAAAGGAACACTATTATTTATTGGATTCAGACATAACACAAGATTTTGCAGGAATTTTAATAAAGAAGAAATGTGTAAATATTTAACAAATAATTTTAATTCTTGAATGCAAGGAGAATATAAAGAAGATCGTAATGTAATAGCTAACAACAATAATTCTGTTGGAAAAGACTGTTTAACATGGATAAGTTCTAATTCTAGATTTAAAATCTGCAATAAATTTATTTGCCAGTTATCGAGTCCTGGAGTTAATAAACAACTTGGTGACCATATTACATATTTCTTAAATTGTCCAGACAGTAGATTAAAGGAAACACTCGATTCTAAATTAGCTAAAGAAATTGGAGTTACAAGACTGGAAGCAGCAATTTATAATTTCGTTTTTCCAGATTGCTGAAGAGAAAGGAATTCGATCCATTAACAGACTGTTTTGAATTAATAACAAACACTAGGAAATATTTCGAGAAAGCTCGATTTTATTCTGTTCCACTCGCTAAAATGTGGCAAAAATTAACATATACTCTCCAAAACAGTTGCTACCTTATTTACAACAATCTCTTGCAATATGTCGATTGGGGAAACAGAAATACGAAAAAATTAACAGGCGTACAAATACGAATTAAAACAGGAAATAAAGAGGAAAGAGAAAAATTAGTTAAATTTGTTTTATATGCTTTTAGTTTTAACTTGTTGCCTATTAACTGCATAGAAATTTTCGAAGATACATAGAATGTAATTTCTGTAAAACAAGCATGCTTTATAAAAGTGGGAGAGACATAATTTTTGGGCCGTCGTTATTCTCTAAACACACACAAATGCTTTGGCGAACAAGGTGGGCAGAAATTTGCAGTTGTTTTCTGAGGATGCTGTGGTATACGGTAAGATGTCGAAGTTGAGGTAGATTCAAGACGACTTAGACAAAATTTCTAGTTGGTGTGATGGGTGGCAGCTAGCCACGTAGAGAAATGCAGGGTAATGAGAATGAGTAGGAAATGTTCGGATAAAGTACCCCTGCTTGACACAGACAAGTCGTTTAAATATCTGGGCGTAACGTTACGAGGTACTATTAAATGGAACGAGAATGGAAGCATTGTAGCAGGGAAGGTGTATTATCGAATTCATTTTATTTGATGAGTTTCAGGAAAGTGTTGTTCACCTATAAAGGAGACGGCTAGTGTGACTTGTTCTTGAGTACTGTTCGAGTGTTTCGGATCCACGCCAGATCGGACTAAATGAAGACATCAAAGCAATCAAAACGCTGTCTGCTAGGTTCGTTGCCGGTAGGTTCGAACAACATGCAAATGTTACGGAGATGCTTCTCGGACTCAAACGGCAGTCCCTGAAAGGAGGGCGATTTTCTTTTCGAGGAACCAGCATTTGAAGCTGACTGCAGAACGATTCTACTGCCGCCAACATACATTTCACAGAAGGACAACGGAGACAACATAAATTAGCGCTTGAGAGGTATATAGACAGTCGTTTTTCCCTCGCTGCATTAGCGAGTAGAACAGGAAAGTAAATGATTAGCAGTGGTGCAGGGTCCCGCCTACCCCGCCCCCACTGTGCACCTTACTGTGGCGTGCGTAGTATGTATGTGAATGCAGATGTAGTCCTAATCTCTCTAACCTTATCTTCGTGGTCCTTACGCGAAATGTACGTTGGTGGCATTAGAATGTTATGCAGTCAGCTTCAAATACCAGTTCTCTATTTTCTCAATAATGTTCTACTAAAAGAATGTCGCCTTCCCTCCAGGGATTCTCAGTTGAGTTCTCGAAGCATCTCCGTAACACTTACATGTTGTTCGAACCCACCGATGACAATTCTAGCCTCTGAATTACTTCGATGTCTTCCTTTAATCCGGCCTGGTACGGATCCCAAACGCTCGAGCAACACTCAGGGATAGGTCGCACCAGCATCGTATACGCAGTCTCCTCTACAGGTGAACCACTCTTTCCTAAAATTCTCCCAATAAACAGAAGTACACCATTCGCCTTCCCTACCACAGTTCTCACATGCTCATTCCACCTCGTATCGCTTTGCGACATTACGCCCAGATATTGAAACGACTTGACTGTTTGAAGCGGGACAATGTTAATACTGTCTTGATCTTCCTACTCATACGCATTAACTTACATTTTTCCACATTCAGGGCTAGCTATCATTCACCACATCAACTCGAAAGTTTGTCAAAGTCGTGTTGTGTCTTCCTACAGTCGCTCAGTTCCGACTCCTTACCGGATATAAAGGCATCATCAGCAAAAAACCGCAGACTGCTGCCCACCCTGTCCGCCAAATCATTTATGTACACAGAGAAAAACAGCGCTCCTATCGCACTTCCGTGGGGCACTCCTGACGGTACCCTTGTTTCTGATGAAAACTCGCGTTCGAGGGCAACATGTTGAGTTCTATTACTTAAGAAGCGTTCGAGCCACTCACATATCTGGGAACCTACTCTGCATGCTCGAACTTCCGTTAACAGAATGTAGGGGGGTGCCGTGTCAAATGCTTCCAGAAATCTAGAGATATGGATTCTGCCTGTTGCCCTGAATCCATAGCTCGCAGTATATCACGTGAGTAAAGGGGAAGCTTAGTTTCGGACGAGCGATGCTTTCTAAAACTGTGCTGATTCTTGGATATAAGCTTTTCGATCTCCAGAGAATATATCATATTCGAACTGAGAATATGCTCTAGAGTTCTGCAGCAAACCGTTGTTAGGACTGTAATTTTGCGGGTGCGTTTTTTACAGAAGTCACCTGCACTTTTTTTCCCAGTCGCTTGGGACTTTGCTATGGGCGAGAGATTCGCGATAAAAGCAAACTAAGTAAAGGGCCAATACCGTAGATTACTGTTTGTAAACCAAATTAGATTTCCATCCGAACCTGGTGACTTATTTGTTTTCAACTCTCTCAGTTGTTTCTCTGTGACAAGAATTCTTATTACTATGTCGTTCGTACGGGAGTATGTTCCGTAGTCAACACCCAGCTCACGCTGAGAGCGAGTCCCTAGTGGTAGTGTTCGGAAATAATACGTGGAAACATCGATAATAATGGAAGGTTTCATTAGCTTCAAGCCATGGTCAGAAGTTTCGAGAAATGTCCAGGCAAAGATTTTTATCCACATATATTACGACTATGTGGATAGACGGCTCACTGGAACGGCCCCAACTATGGCTAAGAAACATAAAATGAAACTGAAACCTTCACTTTTACGCGAACTGTGTAGAGCTGAAACGAACGTGCAAGAAAACGGTTGCCATTTGCAGTTGGGCTAGGAAAAAATCTATCATCATGAGAACCACCATAAATATACAGTCTACACAGTTTCTGCGGCTAGGTTGAAAATGTTTTACTGACACTAAACACAATGTCTTTGGCTGGTTTGTTGAACGTTTGAGGTCTTTTCCTCGTGAAACTCAACAACACTGATATACAAGAATTTGTCATTTACACTGAAGAGCGAAAAAAACTGGTACACCTGCCTAATATCGTGTAGGGCAACCGCGAGCGCGCAGAAGTGCCGCAACACGACGTGACAGGGACTCGGCTAATGTCTGAAGTAGCGCTGGAGGGAACTGACGCCGTACATAGCTGTCCATAAATCCGTAAGAGTGCGAAGGGGTGGAGATCTCTTCTGATCTCCACATTGCAAGGCATCGCAAATACTCTCAATAATGTTCATGTGAGTTTGGTGGACAGTGGAAATGTTTAAACGCGGAAGAGTGTTCTTGGAACCACTCTGTAGAAATTCTGGACGTGTGGTGCGTCGCATTGTCCTACTGGAACTGACCAAGTCCGTCGGAATGCACAATGGACGTGAATCGATGTAGGTGATCATACAGGATGCTTACGTGTCACCTGACAGAGTCGTATCTAGACGTATCGAGGGTCCCATATCACTCCAGCTGCACATGCCTCACACCATCACGGAGCCTCCACCAGCTTGAACAGTCATCAACTGACTTGCAGGGTCAATGGATTCCTGATGTTGTCTCCTTACCCGTACACATCGACCTACTCACAAGGGAACCTCCCCATCGCACCCCCCTCAGATTTAGTTATAAGTTGGCACAGTGGTTAGGCCTTGAAAAACTGAACACAGATCAATCGAGAAAACAGGAAGAAGTTGTGTGGAACCATGAAAAAAATAAGCAAAATATACAAATTGAGTAGTACATGCGCAAGATAGCCAACATTAAGGAGAATCTGAGCTCAAGAGCGCCGTGGTCCCGTGGTTAGTGTGAGCAGCTGCGAAGCGAGAGGTCCTTGGTTAAAGTCTTCCCTCGAGTGAAAAGTTTACTTTCTTTATTTTCGCAAAATTATGATCTGTCCGTTCTTTCATTGACGTCTCTGTTCACTGTAATAAGTTTAGTGTCTGTGTTTTGCGGCCGCATCGCAAAACCGTGTGATTAGTAGACGAAAGGACGTGCGTCCCCAATGGGAACCGAAAACATATTGCCCACGGAATACATCTCACGTATTTAATGCACTCTCTTCCAAAGTAGCGAACAGTCAACTGACAGCCAGTGAGCCTCGTTAGCAGGAATAATCTCTCTTCCGTGCGCTGTAGTCGACTGACGTCATGTGTTTCGATGTTTGTTTAGGTGTAGCGTCCCCATACTACGGCGCAGTTACCTCGCATCGGACGGACAGATAATAATTGTCTGAAAATAAAAAATTAAACTTTTCGCTCGTGGGAAGACTTGAACTCAGATCCTCTCGTTCTGCAGATGCTTACGCTAACCACGGGACCACGGCGCTCCTGAGCTCCCACTCTTCTTGATGTTGCCTATCTTGCGCATGGACTACTCAGTTTGTCAGTTTGTATATTTTGCTTATTTTTTTCATAGTTCCACACAACTTCTTCCTGTTTTCTCGATTGATCCGTGTTCAGTTTTTCAAGGCCTATCCACTGTGCCAACTTAAAATTAAATCTGAGGGGGGTGCGATGGGGAGGTTGCCTTGTCAGTAAAATGTGAAACGAGACTCGTCCAACCAGGCAACATATTTCCAATCACCAGCAGTCCAATGTCGGTGTTGACAGGCCCAGGTGCGGCGTAAAGCTTTGTGTCCCGCAGTCATCGAGGGTACACGAGTGGGGCTTCGGCTCCGGAAGCTCAAATCGATGATGTTTCGTTAAATGGCTCGCGCGCTGACACTTGTTGATGGCCCAGCATTGAAATCTACAACAATTCGCGGAAGGGTTGCACTTCTGTCAAGTTGATCGATATTCTTCAATCGTCGTTGGTCCCGTTCTTGCAGTATCTTTTTCCGGCCGCAGCGATGTCATAGATTTGATGCTTTACCGGTTTCCTGATAATCACGGTATACTCGTGAAATGGCCGTACGCAAAAATCCCCACTTCATCGCTACCTCGGATGTGTTGTGTCCCATCGCTCGTGCGCCCGCTATAACACCACGTTCAAACTCACTTAAATCTTGATGACCTGCCATTGTAGCAACAGTAACCGATCTAACAACTGTGCCAGACACTGGTTGTCTTACATACGCGTTGTCGACCGTAGCACCGTATTGTGCCAGTTTCTTTGGCGTATCAGTGTATTTGTCAGTGCATCACTGAAGTCTCAGATCTCGTCTAGGAGCCATATATGGACCGTCGGTGCAGAATTATCTGTGTGTGATTCTCGAGGCATGTTAAGAACGAAAAACGGCGATGAAAGGTACGCATTAGTGACAGTAGTGTAATCATTAGAAGGCAAAAGACAGTTGATAAATTAGTAAAGTAGAAGAAAATGGACTTAAAATGCAGACAGTTTGGGGACTACATATGAGAGTATGAGAGAGACAAAGCATTGTCTGATGTAACTTGTACCTTCTTTTTCTTTTTTTAAGTTTAAGAGAATAAAATGATATGTTTTGTTGTAATTTATTATGTACAGAGTTTAATTAACCAAAAATAGACAAATTGCTTTTGTCTGCAGAAACTTTGAACAAATCATTCATATCGTTAACACAAACATCATGTATTTCCTTTCTTGTTATACTTGTGCAATTATTATTTTAGAGAAGGTAATATATATTTTCTGGCCTAAATATTGTAATTCCGTTCTGTAATTTCTGTAACTTATGTATAAAAGTTGTTCAGTCAATATATCAACACAGCATAAAGGAGATTTTCTGCAAGGGCTTAAAAATCAGTTTATGTTGTCTAAGAAACGTTATATTTATGTCGTTATTAAATGCACACTGCTATCTGCCTTTTTAGTTTTCTTATTATAAAGACTTTGTTTCATGTACAAAATGTGAAGGGTAATGTTTGTAATGGTTAAACTACGCATCGAAATTTGCAAACTACTGTAATATGTTTTGCTTCAGTGTAATAAAATATTTCAGTTAAATAGGTTAATGCTAAGAAATTAAACTAATTAACTTTACTGCTGGCGTAAAGCAGGAAATCCAGGATCGAATCCTAGTCTGGCACATGTTTCCATTGGTTACGAGTTATTCATAAGAGTGGACGGTTAATGATACGAATATGGTTAATTTTCTTATCGACAGTTTACTGATGGGAAAGGTCGATCTTTACGAAATCGGAACGGAAAGTGTGGCCTTGCTTCACACGATTTCGATTAAGTGGACGGTGCGGCCGAGATTTCGTGTGGAGGTATTTTGTTTGATTCAGTGAGGAACGCCTCAGTGCTCGAATATAAACCGGCCAGAACCCTTGTGACTGGAAACTCGAGCAGATCACGTAATGAGACAAAAACAGCGACAATCCACAAATTTCACAATTGCACGCGCGGCCCAATTAGAGGGACATAGGGAACCGTAGGATTATTCTCGCTAACGCAATACACAGCGATCTTTTTGGCTGCATTCCGGAACATTGTTGGCAACCGAAAAGAATGGCACGACGACTTAATTCGACAGCCACGTGTCCGCGGAGCGCGGCACGCAGGATTGCCAACTGTCGGCGCGCTCCTTTCTTGCGTATTGCGCAACAAAGGACGGCCATTGTCCGCGCCTTGCCGTGCTCTAAATGGCCGCAGCGACAACCGCTGTTCCTTGGGAGTGCAGAAACTCTCACGTCTCCAGGCCTGCAAAGAGTTGCGAAGGACACGTTCGAATTTGCGTGTATGCTAAATGTTATCTTAGTCTTACAGCGAGTAGTTGACCGCCGCTGATAATCAAACAGAGGGAAGAGTGCTGTTCAACTTGTTGATTGGAAACCAGATATAAATGAAGACAAGTAGATAGAGCATGCATGAATGAATTGGAGTTTGAATAAAGGCATTAGGAGGATTGAGAACATTCAGCTGTGCCTTTCAGAGTAATTGCAACAATGCGATGGGCCTTGTAGGGCAGGTTTGTGAAGAACATAAGCATTTCCTAAAAGAACTTGTATTTCCAAGTAACTATAAACAAAACTATATTAGCTAAGAATCTGCACATAATGGAGAAGATGATGTTATTTTTATCATTAATAAATATTCCTTCTTCAGCAACATATTTGTTACAATTTGCATAACAGAAAGAACTATCAAGTACCATGTTCTTTACAGGTTATTTAAGAAGTTGCTGTTGCAGAATACAGATGTCACACATAATGTAATGTTTGAAAATTTAGGAAGATGTCGGATACAAATGGGAGAATAATTCACATTTTATTTCTGTATTACTAATTGTGTAATGCAGAACTATCGAATTATTTCCCGTTGTTATGGACTTTACGTTTTTATCCACATTTAAGATAACGTCCATTTGTTACAAAAAGTGTGAATCCTGTGCAGGCCTTTTTGCATTTCCTTAAATCATCCAACGACGATTATTCATTGCAGGCAACAGCGACGTCAGCAAGCAACCTAACAGTGTTACTAACCCAATCTGATGAACAGTATCAGTATGTGAAACAGACAGAGAGACTGACTGGGCACATACGATGTTTCTTTCTCTTCTGACAAAGATTTCACGCCAAGCAACACATACTAGTACTTTTTTAACTTGTCCAAAAGTATTTGATTGTACTATTCACAGAATTCTCCCAAATGATCTCAAAGGGCTTTCTGTATATCTAATTACAAGAATGCAGATTATTACATTAATATACCCAGGGAATTTACAGAACTAAACATCTTCAGAATGCGAAATAATTAATTCTCATGTACCACAAGGATTGATATTATCTCCGCTCTTGTTGTTCTTCCATATAAATGATCTGCCAACGAATATACAAGAGGCTGATATAGTCATCTTTGCTGACACTTCAGTGATCCTAATCAGGCCAAATGAATATACTAAAACACTTGAAAAAACAAAGGAAATTTTATTGAAAATTAATTGATGGCTTTCTGCAAATGCACTCTCACTGAAGGTAGGGGAAACACAATACTTGCAATTCGACACTATACAAGGCCTACCCATGTCGTTGGAAATAATATGAGATAAATTTTCTAGCTGAAAGAGAATGTTCGAAATTATTGGATGTTTATACTGAGAAAAACGTGAGCTATTTCACACAGTTCGTCTTTTTCGTGAACCCGTGCTTATCCTTTGTTACAAGCTACCTTTCCTCCAGGAGCGAAATAATGGTTGAGCTTAAGATACGCTCTAGGATTACGCAACACGTGAACGTCAGCGATGTTGACCTTCTCCAGTCTCTACTCATGGAGCAAGATGTTGTTGATAAATGTGAGGTGAGGTAAGACGATTACGCACAATACCATTTAGACGTTCATTTAAAGTGACTGTTTGACTGGACAGTTCCTTTATCGAGCCATCTCGCCTTCTCAGAACGCTTAAATTCTTCGAGTACGACAGCCCTTACGGTGGTATAAAAACGTAATTTCTAAGAGCGTGTCGACGGCTGTGGGACGCGTGTCTCGACGCTCTGAGGGCACGGGCTAGGCGGCCGGTTCTCACTGGCGTTCCCACGTCGCCCCGGCGCCCCACAAGGTACAGCCCGCGGCCTCACTGCGGCGACCTCGCGTGGGCGGCGCCGCCCACGTCACAAGTGGGGCGGGGGCCGCCACCGCACCGCCCGCTCCGTCCTTCAGACGGCCGTCGCAACCCACTTCCTAGCGCGAGTCCTAAATGCTGCTCACTGCTCTGCAGGTCATCAGAGCTGCAACATAATGGAAGGTGCATGCGACAAACATCAAACTGATATCAAGTATACTCTATATTTGGATATGCAAATGACCGTAAAAAGTAGGAATAATGCCATCTACATCTCTATATGACGAAAGATTATGCAGCAGTTCACTCATTCAGACACCGCATATGAATGTTGTTTGTTTGTGAGGAGACTGTGTTTTGCCTTGTGTAAGCAGGAGTAACGTCTGTCAGTACTTGTCGGAATTCCATAGCAGCAGCATCGTGGGCTATTTAGACTGAAGTATATCATTGTGTGGTTCTGCTGGTTGCATTTG
This sequence comes from Schistocerca americana, assembly GCF_021461395.2. Classification (NCBI taxonomy): domain Eukaryota; kingdom Metazoa; phylum Arthropoda; class Insecta; order Orthoptera; family Acrididae; genus Schistocerca; species Schistocerca americana. The sequence continues at coordinate 429,801,818 of NC_060126.1, read as the reverse complement.
TCGGGATCCTAAAACTGCTGTGCTGACATGGAATCGATGGGTTCAGGACAGCTTTGTAAAACTAGCGCACGCTAGGCGTAAACGCGTTACTTGTATGTTAGGTGTGTGACATATGTATCGGGCATTACCTCATTTCCGTCACTTTGTTTACGTATGCGATCAGTGATTTACTAGATTCCCTAGAAACCAGAAGCAGTGAACCATCTACAAACTGAGTGAACGTATGTAAAGAGCCACGTAACATAGGGAATATTTTGGTTCTACATAGTTTGGACAAGAAGAGAATAGAAGCTTTCGAAATGTGGTGCTACAGAAGAATGCTGAAGATTAGATGGGGAGATCACGTAACTAATGAGGAGGTATTGAATAGAATTGGGGAGAAGAGGAGTTTGTGGCACAACTTGACTGGAAGAAGGGATCGGTTGGTAGGACATGTTCTGAGGCATCAAAGGATCACCAATTTAGTATTGGAGGGCAGCGTGGAGGGTAAAAATCGTAGAGGGAGACCAAGAGCTGAATACACTAAGCAGATTCAGAAGGATGTAGGTTGCAGTACGAACTGGGAGATGAAGCAGCTTGCACAGTATAGAGTAGCACGGAGAGCTGCATCAAACCAGTCTCAGGACTGAAGACCACAACAACAACAACAACATGGTTATCCTCCTGTGTGTTTCTTAAAAATAAGCAGTATTTATAGCAGAGTTGTAACTGTTAATGTTTAATTCAGGTTTTCGTCGAAAATTATTGATTTGTGTGAAACAGTGGGATGTTTTAGTAAAATAAAATAAAAAAATACTTATATTATCATAGAGCGTTAGAAAACGTAATTCAACGGGCGAAGTGGCGCAGTGATTAGCACACTGGACTCGCATTCGGGAGGACGACGTTTCAAACCGGCGTCCAGCCATCCTGAATTAGGTTTTCCGTGATTTCCCTAAATCGCTTCAGGTAAATGCCGGGATGGTTCCTGTGAAAGAGCACGATAGATTTCCTTCCCCGGTTCCCTCCCTCCGAATCAACCAACCTAAACGTAATTCTCACAAAAAATGTAAAATAAAAAAAAACCGCAAAGCTAAAAGTTATCAAACACCGCTTCAAAACTTCGTCGATCTTATATAAAATGTATATTGAAACGTCCCCTTTGAACAGTTATACATGACTGTGCTTAAACTGATACACAATATTTTTTTTTTTTAGCGCAACGCAATCTGACTTTCAAAAATCCCTACAAAAGAATGGCCCTGACTAACATTAAACTATACCTTTCACAAATCACTTACCTCACAAAAATCTTCGCTGCTCAAGCTACTGCAATACAGCGAGCGCCACTACTGCCAGCTAAATAAAAGATTCAAACTATGGAAGGCACTAACTACTGATAGGGATAGTTAGCAAATGAAAGATATTAATAGATAACAAACAATGTATTTACCTTGATATCATCATATATAAATATAGCAGTTCATGACAAATTTCAAAACTCCGCCATCTCTCTCCCCACATCCACCACTGCTGGCGGCTCACCTCCAACTGCGCAACGCTACGCGCTGTTCACAGCCAGCTGCCTAACACTACAATGGCGAGTATTACAACAATGCAAAGCAGCCACAGACTGCACACAGCACAGCCAGTGATTTTCATACAGAGGTGGCGTTACCATAAAAAAACCTAAACAGCCTACTTACATAGAGAAAACATAAACAGCCTACTTACATAGAGAAAACATAAACAGCCTACTTACAGTATCTGTTGTTCATAAACAACTTTCGCAGTTATCAATAATAAATGAAGAACGTTTTACTGAGTACACAATAACAACACTAATTATATAGAGTTTTTTATTTTTGCCCATGTAAATTGTACTTTCATCAAAAGTAATTGCTTTGGTTACATAAGAACACAGGACTTCCGCGAGTAACCAATTTTTATTACTTCTAAACCAGAATTTAAATTTTGTAAGGTATGAACTACGCAAGGGACTAAATCTGAACGATGTGGTGTTCTAATTAGGCGCAAAAGACAAAGAAACAAAGAAAAAATAAAAAGAATTCATCGGCTCCCATTTTCTCTCTCGCATATTCATTTCTGTTTCTTTCCCTACCAATGCTAACAATACTCCCGGCAATCTTACCGTTTGCTACGTCATCTACGCAAGGTAGCAAAACTATCGAAGTGTAGTCTTGGTAGAGCGTAATTCTAGTTCAGGACGCCTGAATTTAACGCCCTGCACAATCTCAGTTGCCCCACGCAACTATCGCCCGAGAACATACACATACTGTTCTCTCGACCGTGCATAATGGTACAGCCACTTCACGTACTTCGAGTCATGAAATGGCCTTGTTTGCAGCAAGACATGCACCCACGTGGACAGTGCGGCGACGTCTGGAGTGCCACTGTCATTACACTGATCAGTGTTCTGGTTCCCGTGACACGGCTGCCGTGTTATTACTGCACGCACCACTTTTGCCGGACAGCGGCGTGCGCAACCACCACACTGCACACACGAGTGGCACCGCGTCGTATTTTCAGACAATTCGTGATTCAGCGACAGCATCATGTTCCGTCTAAAATGCTATAATTATTGAACTGTTTGAAATAAAATCGTCATAACTTCTGAACGGTTTGCGTTGGGGCGTTCAAACTGCGCTGTTGGCAACGTGGCATGATGGGAATTAGCACGATTTGGTTAACCGACGAAGCCCTCTTTAGTTTGGATGAGTTCGTCAATAAGCAAAATTGGCACATTTGGGGGACTGCGAATCAGCATTTCGCGACCGAGAAGTCTCTTCACCCTCAACGGGTGACTGTGTGGTACGCAGTGTCCAGTCACAGAATAATCAGTGCGACATTCCTTGATGGCACGGTGACTACAGAATGGTACGTGAAGGTTTTGGAAGACGATTTCATCATCATTACCCAAAATGACCCTGATGTCGGCAAGATTTGGTTCATGCAAAACGGAGCTCGTCCCTATCGAAGCAGGAGAGAGTTTGATGTCCTGGAGGAGCACTCTGGGAACCTCATTCTGGCTCTGGAGTACCCAGAGGCACTTGCATGGGCCTCGATTGGCCGCCATGTTCTCCGGATGTAACAAATGCGAGTCCTTTTTGTGGGGCTATATTAAAGACAAGGTATACAGCAGTAACCCCAAAACCACTGTTGAGCTAAAAACAGACAGTCAGGAGATCGTCGAGAGCATCGCTGTTCCGACACTTCAGGGGGTCACGCAGAATTCCGCTATTCGTCTGCGCCACATCATCGCCAATGATGGCAGGCATAACCTAAGTCCAAATATCTGTAGTGCCGTTTACATGTGCAATTCGTAGTTTGTAACTAATTTACGTTTCTTTTCACATAGTTCAATAATTGTCACACTGTACCAGTGCGTAGAGGTTCCAAAGAGAAACTACGTTGTCAGAATGCGTTCGTTATTTTCGTACGGGCCTGACACCAATCACGATGATGTGGAGAGCCATTCGGTATACAGCATAACCATCTCTGATTTACGTAACCGCTAATTTTGACAGCAGAGGTTAGATTTCTGGGTTGTCAAACGTGCTGGCTGTGCCATATCTTCGAGGTCTCCATGACATCTCTCAATAAGATAACACAGAACGGCATGCTGCTGGTGTTATCATTACCCACTGCAATACAAAGGGTTTTCGGCTCTTGCCTCGTGCTGCGAGAGGCGGGAACACATAATGCACAAGGAACATTGTTGAACGCGATAGTTTTGGTTGCACAGATTTTGTTGTGTGGGAAGGCATCATGTTGCGTGGGTGTACTGACCTCCAAATCTTTGAACACATTACGCTTTCCTGTCAACTTTATTGTGATATTTACTCCCTCCCAACGTGCGTCTTTTCAGGGTTTCTTTCGGCCCTGGCTTCTTTTTTGTGGATAACAATGTACGACCACTTTGAAGTGCGCAGGTGGAGGACCTCTTACCGAGAGGATATTCGACGAATGGACTGGCCTGCCAGTCCCTCCGTCTTAAATCCCGTGGAGCACGTGTGGGATGCCTTGGTGAGACGTACTACAGCACCGACGACCGTCCAGCAGCTGTCAGCCGAGGTGGCTGAGGAATGTTACGCTGTACCGCAAGAAATACTTGGTAACATTGGGAGCACGTTGCAGAGCATGCTTTGCCGACTGTGGTGACGACACACCGCGTTAAGAACCATGTGATATCCTGAGGTCCATCATAAATCGCAGTGACTTGTCTTTGAGTCAAAAGTTTCATTTATATTCGTGTTTCTTTGAGTTTCCTTCCGTAGTGTACTGTAGCACGTATGGTCTAACCTTGATCGAACTATGATAGTTACAGTGTTACATCATGCAAATGTTACTTTCGTCCTTAAGTTTTGCACACCTAGGGTGACCAGACGTCCGGACTAATCCGGACATGTCCTCCTTTTTAGCTCTTTGTCCGGGGTCCGGGCGGATTTTTACAGTGTCCGGCTTTTTCTCAAAGTTGAGCGTAATACAGTTAAATTTACAATTCGTCCCGTTCTATTGCTCTTTTCTAAAATACTTTAACTATTGGCACAGCCTTCGTGATAAACACGCACGAAGGCGGTGTTAGTAGGTGGCACCAGGATCGTCCATGTTATCGTTGAACGACCTATAAGCGAACGCAAATATCGATTATTTAAAATTTTCATTTCGTATCTTCGCTTTGTATATTGGCTTGGGTTCCTGTAGTGCACGTGTGATTCGTGAGTGTAATTTTTAACAGAGTGAGTTACGTAAAATATTTGGTTATGCCTAAACGAAAGTGTACATTTTCTGATGTCCTTTCCTGTAAATATCCCGCTTTGAAGAAAGGGAGAAATGAATTTGAGGCGGAGCTGGAACGTACGTCTCAGTGGCCAATAAAGGTAAGAAATAACTCAACAGATTAGCTGTCATGGTTTTATTTCATGTTTCGTAGTCATTCATTTTATTTGTATTCGGAAGTGTAAAGTGTAGTTTACATGTCGTCAGCTGCTGCTTGAATTGTAGATGTTGGTAGCGGTGCGTCGAATGAAGGGAGGTGAATGGTCTTCCGTGTTTCGCTTTGTAAACAATTCCGTGTTGTTGACATAACAAAACAATTGACTCCACGCTGTCACCACAATCAATGTTTTTAATTTTTTTATATTGCTCAGCTAACCACCACCTGACCATCAGTAACAATTGACAACTAGATTTAATTCCTGGCAGAAACACGCAATCTTATTGGCTGCCTGAACGCTATAAAACGAAATGCATGTTGCTTTGTCACTGAAATGCTAAATTTCTTGCACAGGTGGCCAAGATCTTGGACATCACATTGATGTGTCCTATTTTTCTTCCCTTGGCCTCCTTTATGAAGCTGTTTTTCCTCCTTTTTAAACAATTGCATCTGGTCACGCTATGCACACCAGTACAGTACAATGGGTATGAGTACCACATTAAGTGAGATTAACAGATTTTCAGAAGTTAGCTTGATTTCAGTGGAATCTATACTAACTGTCTTCCCAGTGGATACTTGTGTGCAGGTTTACCATGTCAAAAGAGGCAGATGTTGTTGTGCCTGGCACTATTATATCCTCAATGTTGCTGATTAACTCAAAACAATTGTTACTGAAACTATTTTCAGATGTGTAATTTTCTTCAGTGTCTTAGGAAGCCTTCTAGTAATTTTGCTTCCTGGACTGTTTATGCCATTTACAGTTAGAGATATGGAATTATCAGTTTTATGAAATGCAGGCTGAGATCTTAGACTGGAGCGATGGGTTCAATACTAAACAATACTGGGCTTTATTGTTGTTCAGTAGAAACTTTAAGTTTTCAGTAGTTTTTTGAGCTTATCTCGGTGCTTCTGGGTGCGTTTTTGGTTTACTGTTTTCGTTAGCTTTAAAACACTCAAGTGTTTTATTAATGTAATCTCACTAGTTGCTTTTATCTGCCTTTGTTATAAGGACGGCATGCTTGGTAAGCTTCTTATTAATGTTTGTAAGATATTGATATTGAGGATTTGTATCCTTTAAGATATTTCTTGATAATTTCATTGATTCCATCTGCTGTGGCACTCTGCGTATTGTTGTTAGGTTTGGCAGTGGCACAAGTCATTTTGGTCCTAGTAATTAAGTTGTCGATATTATTTCTAAAATGAATTTTCGCTCTGCAGCTAAGTGTGCACTGATTTGAAACTTCCTGGCAAATTAAAACTGTGTACCGGAAAGGAACTCGAACCAGGGAAGTCTGCCTTTTGTATCATAGCATAATTTATGTAGTAAACGGGCAGGGTGTACAGATTCGTTGTTTTGTTTAAAATCAGACCTGAAACTATTTGCTTAATATGCCTAGACAATATTTCTGGTTGTATTTTATTAACCTGTGCATTAACGTTGTCCACAAATAGTGTAAAGCTACTTAATCAACGACATTATGTAGTTCAAAATGCAGTTCATGAAACTGTTCTGTTAGCCGGTATGTCTGTCCCTGATTTCCGATTTCACAATTGTTTTTGGCTTTCTGTGCAGAGTTGCAGCAAATATTAATCTTTACTTTGAGGGCCTTTGGAATAAATTTCGCTTTGAGACACTTCTTGTTAAAACTGATGGGTTTCATGAATTTAAATTTTCTGTTCTTGTAGGTATTCATTGTTCGTTTTACCTCACGAGGTAGCGGTAAATTCACTACATATCCAATTGGATGGTGAGCTGCAACTGTGATTTACGTTCGCATGTACTGCTCTAGCAATACTTCCATCACCTGTTCCACCAATAACAATTATAAACTGAAATGCAGACAATATACGGGCAACGGTACAACAGCCAGGCAAGATACCTCTGAAGATCAGGAAGTGTTCGCTGACGTAGGTGGAATTGGCTCAACGCTACTCCAATCAACTGTTAATGCCTCTGTTTCTTTCATGTCATGGTTTGTGATGGAACCATATGCTCAACAGATTGTGGACGTACCTGATATTCGCTGAGATACCAGCGCACTCGCAACACCAGTGCATAATGACACAGCTTGTTACAATATCTACACGTGGCTCTTGTTTTGTTACATCTACATCCATACTCCGCAAGCCACCAGACGGTGTGTGGCGGAGGGTACCTTGAGTACCTCTATCGGTTCTCCCTTCTATTCCAGTCTCGTATTGTTCGTGGAAAGAAAGATTGTCGGTATGCCTCTGTGTGGGCTCTAATCTCTCTCATTTTATCCTCGTGGTCTCTTCGCGAAATATACGTAGGAGGGAGCAATATACTGCTTGACTCCTCGGTGAAGGTATGTTCTCGAAACTTCAACAAAAGCCTGTACCGAGCTACTGAGCGTCTCTCTTGCAGTCTTCCACTGGAGTTTATCTATCATCTCCGTAACGCTTTCGCGATTACTAAATGATCCTGTAACGAAGCGCGCTGCTCTCCGTTGAATCTTCTCTATCTCTTCTGTCAACCCTATCTGGTACGGATCCCACACTGCTCAGCAGTATTCAAGCAGTAGGCGAACAACTGTACTGTAACCTACTTCCTTTGTTTTCGGATTGCATTTCCTTAGGATTCTTCCAATGAATCTCAGTCTGGCATCTGCTTTACCGATGATTAATTTTATATGGTCATTCCATTTTAAATCACTCCTAATGCCTACTCCCAGATAATTTATGGAATTATCTGCTTCCAGTTGCTGACCTGCTATATTGTAGATAAATGATAAAGGATCATCCTTTCTATGTATTCGCAGCACATTACTCTTGTCTACATTAAGATTCAATTGCCATTCCCTGTACCACGCGTCAATTTGTTGCAGATCCTCCTGCATCTCAGTACAATTTTCCATTGTTACAACCTCACGATATACTTCAGCATCATCCGCAAAAAGCCTCAGTGAACTTCCGATGTTATGTTCGTATTTTAAACTGATTTCATGCACTGTCACGACTTTGCATCGTTCCAGAAGGCCTGGTAACTACGATGACGACACACACTTCCACGGATTTGTTTCCATGCACTACGAGTACAGAAGAACGTCACAGGATCGGATGTTCCACCTCCAGCAAGTCTGCAGCTCGTGGTCTAGTGGCTAGCGTTGCTGCCTCTGTATCACGGGGTCCCAGGTTCGATTCTCGGCCGGGTTGGGGATTTTCTCTGCCCGGGGACTTGGTGTTTGTGTTGTCATCATCATCATCATTCGTGACAATGGCTCTATTGGACTGTGGAAAAAAATTGGACTGTGGAAAAATTGGTACTTTGTATGGGCCCTGATGATCGCGCAGTTGAGCGCTCCACAAACCAAACATCATCATCCAGCGCCTTCGACGGCGTTTCTAGGCGCTTCAGTCTGGAACCGCGAGACCGCTACGGTCGCAGGTTCGAATCCTGCCTCGGGCATGAATGTGTGCGATGTCCTTAGATTAGTTAGGTTTAAGTAGTCCTAAGTTCTAGGGGCCTGATGACCTCAGATGTTAAGTCCCATAGTGCTCAGAGCCATTTGAAGCATTTTTGACCCAGGGCCTTCCAGCTCTTGCACTTCCTCTAACGAACGTTTCCCGAAGTGGCGGTGTTACGCTATCACCACGACGCATCGGTCTTGCGGGTTGCAGGAATTTAGGCAACGAAATTAACCTTTTAGAAAACAACGAAATATATTCGCAGCTGCGAATATGGACAATCGTCAGCTGTCCAATGGAATGACGACAGTGAAAGTTTATGCTGGATCAAAAGTCGAACCCGGAGTTCCCGCTTATCGAGAGCGGTCGCCTTACCATTAGGCTACCCGAGCTCAGCCAACAGCCAGACCCAAGCTTCCATAAGCCGTCAGTCATGTGTCTACTACTGCACTCGTACATTCATTAGATATACTACCTACAGGGCAGGCATTTTAACTGAAAGTTAAGTAAGAAAGGATAAGTAAGATACTGCAGTGCCTGTGTTGTGCAGAAGTACGATGCAGTGTCGCTCCTTCGTACATGTGAACAACACAGGCGCTGCAGTAGCGTGTAAAACATTTAACATTAAACCTGTAAGCGAGAAAATGTTTAGAAAAGGGTCTGAGCGTGGGATTGATCTGAGATTCTGTTATTCTGCGCAACGGATTAATCTGAGATGTACCCTTTTCCCTGTGGCTCCTGCAAGATGCAATTTCCACCCCCACACTACTACAGAAGTCAGGCAGACGCTCCTAACGTTCTAAAGAGAAATGCCTGAAAAACTTTCAGCAATAAATATCTTCTGGAGTTGTCCGCTGTAAGGAAATGACACAAAAATTCACAAAATTTCTTAAGTAACTAATGGAATACTTGGGTACTGGAGTAGTGCTAGTTAGTGTAAGAAAAACATGAAACTAACGAAAGTTATTATTTATTTTGCAAAAATTCTGAGATATCACAATGGCACTGTTAGTTATGAATTGAACAAGTTACATCCTGGTTCTTTTCGGAATGTGAAATTACCTCTCAAGGATAGGATTCGCTAATGAAATTTCTCTACAAAGTTTAAGATGGTTGTTGACTTGGCAGAATGGCTGAGAGGCGCGCCTACTCAACTTGAATAATTATGCTTTAGAATGTTGCTAGGTACAGTCGAGGCTGTCGCATGTGAAATGCAGTGAACTATACTGTTGTGGAGGAAATATGGGGCTCGCAATAGCTGTAGCGCACAATACCGTAAGCTGCCATGACTGCTGTCTGCACCGCTCGCTGCTGACAAATAAGATAACTCTCGTTCTATCTGGATTGACCTTCGCCAATCAAACTCTCCCTATGCCTTGATGAAGTCAAGGATTCCTATTCGCCCCTAGTCCAACTATTGGCGTGGTACACCAGTCAGATAACCAGTCCACCGCGATGTCACTCAAAATTCGCTCGCAGGCGTTTAACTATAACTCTGTCTGTTCACACCACACAATAAGTGTGTCGGCCAACACAGTGAACGACACTTAATCGCAAGGACTCAATATAGAGTAGCACTTCGATTCGTTCTCGACAGAGGTGCTCTCCCAGTGAAGTACTGAGGAGAGACTTGTTCCTCGCTCCAAGAGCGACAACGGAACGCGGCCTCTCCATGCCAGACATGAAGGGGTATATCTTTCGGTCTCTTCCATTATTCCTTCAGCTCAAGACGTCAGAAATATCGTCTGCCAATCAGCATTGCTGTTCTAAAACGGGAGAATGACGTTTCGTTTAAGGCGGCCAATCCCGAAACCTGTAGCATTGGCGTTTGGCGTTTGCTGTCTCCCTGTGAAAATCTCTGAAACTGCATGCTATGTGTAAAGAATGCGTAGGCTGGCCGCACCCACACAATGTAGCGGAATTTGCTTTTAAGCTGAACACGGGGGCGTTCCCCTTTTCACTCAGGCACCCGCTGTCTGCTTCATGGGTGGGTCACCTTGGCGTTTGGCGTTGACTCGTCCTCTGAAGGGACCGGCGTCCTGTTGTGTGGTTTCTCTCCTGAACTAAAAGCTCCTGTGACCGTCATGTCTGGAATGTATGCGTGTATGCCAGACTCGAGTATTTCAACCACTGTGTGCTTACTTGTTATTTGCGTATCGTTTACATGAATTCATACAACATTGACTTTGTCTTATCGAGTTTGGGTTCGAATGAAGCGTCTTGATGTGCAGAATATGATTGTGAGGGTGGAATATGTAAGCAATGAAGGTCAGGAGACCACGACATCTTACAAGGGTTGAATTTGTGTTTAAAGTTTGTCGAAAGTGTTTAAGTGCTATCGATACCAAACATGATGCAATGTTTCTTCGGACATGCATGCGTCATTTGGAACAACACAGGCACTGCAATATCGTATTTTGTAAAACCGTTCAGTACCATGCCTACTGCAGTTTAACTGTTTAATACGGTATCTTTACATCTCTAGCACAGTATCAGGTGGAGTTAGTCGGTAGCTGGTCTGAGAACAAAACTGGCAGCCGTAGTGGTGACAGTACGGTCGGGTCTTCAACGCATTTTGACAAACATCCAAATTGGAAAAGAGCATAGGACACACAAAATGTTGAAGTAGAATTGATCTGCAGAACTACAGTGTCATATCACTCACTTTTATTCGTAGCACTGATTTGGAACATAATCTGTGTCCAAAAACTATGACCTATATGAAAGAGAATAACCTAAAGCAGTCCGCCCCCGGTAGCTGAGTGGTCAGCGCGACAGAATGTCAGTCCTATGGGCCCGGGTTCGATTCCCGGCTGGGTCGAAGATTTTCTCCGCTCAGGGACTGGGTGTTGTGTTGTCCTAATCATCATCATTTCATCTCCATCGACGTGCAAGTCGCCGAAGTGGCGTCAAATCGAAATACTTGTACCTGGCGAACGGTCTACCAGACGAGAGGTCCTAGTCACACGACATTTTCATTTACCTACAGCAAGGATTCCCAAAAGAAAGATCATGCGAAAGTGAACTCTCCCACTTGAGGCATATTATACTCAGTGCTAATGATAGAACAAACTTGATTGATTGTCTGTTTCGAGAGTTTCTGAAAGCTTCTGATTGAGTATCCCATCGACGACTTATAAGGTATTTAACAGGTCTCCGACTGGTCTGAAAATTTACAGCCAGACAAGACGCAGCGGAATACCCAGGTGAAGCGTAATCTGTAGGCACTGAAGTACAGGGTGTCCATAAAGACCTGCTGTCATTTCAAAAAATCACGACTTGGAAGCTAATAGAAATAAAGCGTCGTGGTTTGTTGTAGAACGTTTAGCAGGTTTAGAAGTTTTACCGTTATGTCAGAACTTGAGTGTATGTCCCACTCGTCGCTCGAAGAACATCAAGACGATATTCGAGTTCTGCCCATGCTCTGATCAAATCTGTAGCATCGACAGTTCTGATTGTTTCTTTGCTTTGGGCATGGAGGGTAGCAATGTCTTTAACTGGTGTTGTGTACAAACACGTGATCGTTACCGTAGTCCTGGAAAAAACAAGCCTGATGGTGTAACGTATGGAGATGATGGAGGCCTTGCAGTGGCACCATCACGACCCACCCACCTCTCCCAGCAAATACCGCACGTGCAAACAGGAGAGGAAGGGTGGCTGCAGCTCTTCGACCTGTGGCAGCGGAACCCTTTATGGTTTTCCTTGCGAAGAAAAGTGGAAATATCACCCTACTGTGCATTAAGCCACACAAAACATATAACTTTGGGCTATTAGAGATAAGTTCACGTGTGTTGTATGGTTTTTTGGAGCCACAAATCCCAGTTGTGTGGCGTTTCACATGTCCAGAAGAGTGGAACGTTGCTTCATCTGAAAACGAGGCATTTGTTCAGGTAGTCATTGTCAGCATTTATAGATACCAGTATGGAACACGCGAATGCGTACCGCAAAGGATGATCGTTTGGCTGCAACGGTTGGACCATTTGCACTTCGTAAACAAATAGGCGTAGCCCCGTATGTAACACTTCATAGACAGCTGAGCTTCCTTTCCGCGATTTGCCTGATGCACCACGAATTCACTTCTGGGGGCAGCTTTGAAATGCAGCTTCCACTCTGTCAGAGCATGTTCGAGGCACATCGGGACGTCCACTTCGAGAAAGGTGTTTGACGCTGCCTGTCTCTTCAAAGTTTTTGAACCACCTCATTATGCTTGTTTTTGCCGGTGGCGCACTCCCATACTGGTGCTGATAATTCTGCAGTACCGTTGTCACAAATTTGGATACCGCACACCGGATGACACATTGTGTCTTCTCCTGGTCTGTTGCCATTTTTATGCAAGTCAAATCTTCAACCAAGGATACAGGAAAAATTTTTTGAGAACTGGTAACTGTTTTACAACAAATCACGTTTCTCTATCTCTAATAGTTTCAACGTTATGATTTTTTTAAAATTATAGTGTAACTTTATAGATACCCTGTAATATCTGAAGTGCTGCAACATCAGGATTTTCGCAGATGATGAAGATGTCTATTAGGAAATTCAATTCGGCAAAAACTGCAGTAATGTCTCCTTAGATCTCGGCAGAGTATTAGCCTGCTGCAACGACTGCCAGTTATCTCTAGATGTAGAAAAATACGAAACTGTGCACTTCAAGAAAAAGATAACTTGTTTGTGACGGCGGGACTAATGAGTCACAACTACACTTAGTCGTGCCATACAAATATTGGGAAGTAAGAATGTGTAGGGATATGATGTGGTACGACCATATAGGGTGAGTTGTACAAGTAAAAGCGAGCCTTCCATTCATCGGTAGGGTACCTGGAAACTACAGTTTGTCTTCAAAAGAGTCTGTATATAAAACACTTGCACTCCCCCTACTTAAATAGTTCCAGTTATTAGCCAACGACTCTGTTGTATATTGCTCTGAGTATGTGAAAGTATGTCCTCAGAAGAAAATGTCCTGAATAAATGACCCCTTTGTACATAAAGTTTTGACCCAAGAAATGATTTATAAGGAAATCTGACCATATTTAAAATAACATATTCGAGTAGTTAGTACTCACATTGCGCAACGGAAAGAATTGTGGGTATAAAAGAATATTTGAGAGTATTTTATAATCATAGTTACTTCTAGCGTAAGTTGATTCAGAGAACATATAAGTGACCCAGCTTATAGACGAATTTCGTGTAGTGAGCATGCATGGCTGCGTCTGATAACGTAATAACTTTCCGTACAAAATCCTAAACATAAAGATCCCAAAAAAATCACGTCGAACATATGCTAAAAAACAATAAGTATCGGAATCTCTACACCGTCACTTAACCGTATAACCAGTTAAGCATGCAGAGAATAACAAATCGTTTTTGCTGATTGCATTCTGGCAAAAGTTTATACGGATTGCATTTGTGACGCATATCGACTATCGTTCCTACTGAAGACAGAATACAGATGAGAGTTCATGTTCAAAATTAACTGCAGAGTGCAAAATGCTTCAGTTGCCACGTAAGTAGTCGTATCTTTATAAATTCATCAGTCATACGGGAATGTAAATAAATCTCAAAGCTTCATTTCTATGTGCGTATAATTACTACGAATCAAGTCGCAATCATGGATACAGGGAAGAGCACTATTATCTGTTACGTGCTGCGTATTGCATACCGGGCCACTACATAGGAAAGAATTGAGTAAAGAAAAATTGTAGATGCATTAGAAAATCCTGGAATGAAATAAATAAACGAGTGTATGATGTATTCCACACTTAAGCTTATATAAAATTTTACCTTACAGCCAACACAAACACCATGCGCACAACACACAGAAATAAGGACGTCAAAGATGTATGAATAATGCACCGATTATGCCACTGTAAAGCACATATGACCTGTAACAAATGTAATGTAAGAATAATACAAATACGTGTCTGTACACATGAATTTACCAAATGAATATTAAATGTATATTTTGTACGCTACCTCGAATGTGATAGGCTCAGACAAATCTGTGTATTTTTCCTTCTTAAGTGCATCACCAATTAATCAAAGTCCTCTGTTGTATCATGTCCTTTCATCCAAATAAAAACACCTTCTGCTAGACAAACTGTTCTCCTATTACGTGTTGGCAACGCCAATGGCGTATCCGCCCCTGAAATGCACGTCATCGTCGTCAGTGCCAGTGGACTACAGGATACAAACATATCAACGGTGGTTCACTGAGAATAAAGCTAAAAGCTGTCAGAGGAACTGGCTGCCCAGACCAATCGTGGTACTGGTCCTCGTGTTTCGTGTCATGCAGGATGTCTTTTAGTACCGATGGTACTGGAACTTTTGGTCATGGTAATTCATGATTTACTGTTGCTGTGGTTATCATGTATTTCTGCCGCTTTAGATAGTCTTATTATTTTAGAAAATTTTCCCGAATTTATAATATTTTGTAAAGTTACAATATGCCATGAAGTCTTTTTCTGTCTTCCTAAATTCATATCTTCTGTACACGAATCGTTAATGTTAACATTTCTCGTTTCTTAATTACTTTTATTTCTAAAATATCTAATACTGCAATAGTGTTCAATCTCACCCGCTAGGTTAGCCGAGACCGCTAATGCGCTGCTGTCTGGACTCGGATAGGTGCGCCAGCCCCCGGTTCGAATCCGCCTGGCGGATTAACGACGCAGGCCGGTGTACTGGCCAGCCCGGATGTAGTTTTTAGGCGGTTTTCCATATCCCACTATGTGAATACCTGGCTGGTCCCCACGTCCCGCCTCATTTACACGCCTCGCAGACATTTGAAACACGTTCTTCGAACTATTTCATGGTTTCCACTAGATGCAGACAGTTGGGGTACACAAATTCCGTCCTGGGGGGTATGGGGTGGCGGCAGGAAGGGCATCTGGCCACCCCTTACAAATTAACCGTGCCAAATCCGAATTAAACGTGCCGACCCTGCACAAAGATGCGGTACAAAGGCGACAGCGAAAGAAGAAGAAAAATAAGTGTTCAATCTTATTAAAAAAAAGAAATATCAAATAAGTTTCACATTCTGCACAGCTACGCATGATTTCATTGTGAAAAATACGACCTGTCTTTGTAACTATGTGGCAGGTCATTAGTAAATGGCAGCAAATGTGATAAAAAAATTAGAAGTATTCAGCACGCTACTCGTATGGATTAATGAAGACCCGATTCAGTAACGCGAGCATCGGTAGAAAACTACGTAACTGAACAAGGAACGTTAAGCTTGAACATAGTTAAAACATGTGGATATTAAAGATACGGAAATGTTGCTAGTAAATAATGTGCCAAGTTAAAAAAATGCAAGTCTCAATCTCAACATTCTGTAGTAACTCGTTGCATGGGAATTGCTATCAAAAGCAACTTCGAAACAAGTTACAACGTTGGTCGTTCATAGTGAAAGTGTGGAAGCAACAGCCAGGAACACAGCAGAGTGCTTTTTCACGATCAAAGAAGGCACGCACCTACTAGTAGCAGTAGGGCACACCCTTCTAGTTCCAAAGTACTTCTTGTCAGACCTGCCTTCTTAGTTAGTCAAAGATAGGGATACCTTCAGTAAACGATCACTTCGTAGCTAACATCTTCGCAAAATTCTGTCGATTCCGAATACGTGGCAGAAAGAAGACTTTTGAAAGTTCACGTTGTGATGTGCAAACTCCAGAGTGTTTGGGGCACATATCGCGCTATCAGCGTCCATGGAGTCCAGAAACGAAGACAGTGCGAATGATCACAGATTTTTTTGACTGGCGAGAGGCATCAGCAGAAATGTTGAAAAATTTGGTGGCAGACACTGCAAGAGAGACGCCGTACACACTGCGACAGCTTGCTGAGAGATTTTGACGAACAATCTTTGAGCTCATAAGGTACGAATATTCCTCAGATAATTGCGTTACACTCCCTAGATATTGTGAGATAAACTTAGACAACGGTACGCACAGAAGCGTCTAAGGAGTCATTCTTCTGGCGTTCAGTCCGTAGATAGAACACTAAGAAACCTTAATATGTTTTACAACTGCAAGAACCATGAGCCGCATACTTCACAGTGATTCGCATAGTATGGACTTACATAGTTTCGCAAGACAGGCTGTGAAAATTATTGTACAGCGATTGTGAGCATCGATGATGCCGACGCGGAATATGTTTCTTAGTAAAATCCTACAGACGTCTGAGTGTGTCAAGGACACCTTGAGTCCGAGCAGAAGTGAAGCAGTGTTTCGCAACAGCTCAAAAGGGAAAAAACAGTGTTATAGCTAGTGTCTGTATCTGGAACAGTCTGCTTTTATTGCGGACGGACGTGTCTTATCCTGGTGTCTTCTGAGAAGCCGCTGCTAGGTCCGCGTCACCCCACGCCCTTGCTTTACTGCGTCTCACCGGCGCTGACCGCTCCTCCGGTAACGGGTTCGCATTAGGCGTCTGTTCCCTGGGAACGCCCGCTGCGTCACATCTCCAGATACTTCTCGGCTCGTGGCGACTCGCAACGCCTTCCGTGCCAAGGACGTCAGCGGGCTGCCACAGCTACACGTGCATCTGTGTCCGCTGGTCACTTTACTTTACTTTAGGAGGCCACTTAAGCATATACGATTGGCTATGTGCTCTTGGTGAAACAAACGGGCTGCACCACATTGCCATCTGCAGGGGATAGACAAAATAATGTGAACACCTGCACTTAGTCGGGAACGGTTTATCAACAAGGGGTTGGATACCCATTTTCCCTAAAACAGCTGCGATTCTTCTTGGAATACTGGCATGTAATGATTGTATAGCCTCCAGCGGAATGTTATGCCACTCTTAGATCAGAACCTCTTCTAGCTCCTGCGGTGACGAGGAAGGCAGAAATCTGCTCCGGATTCTGCGCTCCAATACCACCCACAAGAGTTCAATAATGTTCAAGTCCGGGGATTGTGCAGGCCAGGGAAGACGCTGCAGTTCAGTTGCATGCTCCTCATACCACGTTTATACTGTCCTGGCTGTGTGAATGGGTGCATTATCGTCCTGAAATATAGGATCATTGTTGGGGAACAACATTTGAATCATGGGGTGCACCTGATCACCTAAAATGTTCAAATAATCGTTGGCTGCAACGTGGCCTTTGAGAGCAATAATGGGATCAGAAGAATACCATGATATAGCTGCCCACACTATCACATTTCCGCCTCCATGCTTAACCGTTGCAATCAAGGAAACAGGATTGTAGCCTTCTTTTGGCGTTTCCCAGAGGTAAATGTTGGAAATAAGTGGAGGCTGAGGTGCTGCAGAGAGCCATGTCACAGGGCCTTGCATGACAGAAAACGAGATGAACCATGCTACACCCTGCGGTAAGCCGACTGAAAGGTACGGGTTCGGCGAATGCCTGGAGCATGTTGCCTGCCATCATATGTAGGGCTGACAGCGAAGTGCGGAAGGAGTATGGGAGGTATTTTTCGTGGTTATGGAGTGTTACCATTATTGTGCTTTCTAAAACGCTAAACGTGGAAGGATACGGACACATTTCGCAGCATTGTGTACTTCATATAGAAGAGGGATTTTCTGGAGAAGGTGACTTTGTATCAGCATGACAGTGCATTCTCTAATGAAACAGCATCTCTGAGGCAATGATTTGTAGACAATAACATTCCTGAAATGGACTAACGTGCCCAGAGTCCCTGCTGAACCAGATAATACCTTTGGGATTAGTTAGAACGTCGGCTTCGCTCCAGACCCCAACATCCAGCATCACTACCTTCTCTCGATTCGACTCTTGAGGAAGAATGGCCTGCCATTCCCGCACAGAGATTCAGACACCTCACTGAAAGTGTCCCCAGCGGGGCTGAAGCCGTCGTAAAGGCGAAGGTGCACACAGCCCCAGCCCATATTAATGTTCACTAATGGGTGTCTTGTTAGTTTGGATCAGACAATGTATGTTGCACAACTCTTCTTCCAATGCACGGTCTGTGATTTCAGCAGAAAACGTCTCAGTGATGCACAACGCCTCTCTTGTACTTTCTGCCATTGGAGGCCCATGACGATATCCATAACAACAGGGGCAAACTCACTGTCCCCTTGATATCAATGAGGGAGGTACGGGCAGTGCCTCTCCAGGGCTGACCATACCGGTTGGACCGTAGACGACTGGAAAATCGTGGCCTGGTCTTTGTGTTCAGATTTCAGTTGGTAAGAGCTGTTAGTAGAGTTGAGTGTGATATAGATCCCATGAAGCCATGGACCCGAGTTGTCAAGGCACTATGCAAGCTGGTGGCGGCTCCATAATGGTGTGGGCTGGGATTACATGGAATGGACTGGATCCTCTGGTTCAACTGAACCGGTCATTGACTGGAAATGGTTACGTTCGGCTGCTTGGAGACCATTCGGCCATTTGTGGACTTCATGTCTCCAAACACAAAGATTTGGCCATGTCGCTGGGCCAAAATTGTTCGCATTTGGTTTGAAAAACATTGTGGACAATTCGAGCGAATGATTTGGCCCACCGAACGTTTACGGGGCATAACAGAGGGGTCCGTTTGTGCACAGGGTCCTGAACCTGCAAGACTTTCGCAATTGTGGACGGCTATAGAGGCTAGGTCATTATTTCTGCAGGGGACTTCCAACGACTTGTCGAGTCCAGGCCACGTGACTGCTGCACTACGCCACGGTACTAGGAGGTATCCCATGACTTGCCACCTCAGTGTAAAAGAACGTGCCTTGAAGAACGAGACATCTATTGTTGTGGTCTTCACCCGGAACACTGGTTTGATGGAGTCCTCCACGTCTAAGTATCCCGTGCACGCCTCCTCTATCTCTGCATGGCTCCTGCAGCCTACAGCTGGTTGAAACTGCTAACTGTATTCAATCCTTGATCCCCCCTTTCCAGTAGTTGCAGTACTTCAAGTGCCTTGATGTCTCAGGACCTACAAGTACATCTACGTGACTACTCTGCAATTCACACTTAAGTACCTGGTAGCGGGTTCATGGAACCACTTGCACACTATTTCTCTGCCGCTCAGCTCCCGAACAGGAGAAAAACGAACAGTTACCATCTTTCCATCCGAGATTTCATTTTTCTTATTTTATTACGACAATCATTTCTCCCTATCTAAGTGCGGCGTCAACAAAATATTCTCACGCTCGGGGGAGAAAATTGGTGATTGAAATTTGGAGAAAAGATTCCGTCGCAACGAGAAATGCCTTTATTTTAATGATTGATACCCCAACTCGTATATCTCCCCTATTTCGCCATAACACAAAACGAGCTATCCTTCTTTGAATTTTTTCGATGACCTTCGAAAATTCTATCTAATAAGGATCCGATAGCGCACAACAGTACTCTATTAGAGGACGGATAACCATACTGTAAGCAGTCTTTTAGTGGATTTATTGTTTTTTCTAAATGTTCTGCCAATAAACAACAGTCTTTGGTTCGCCTTCCCCACAACAATATCTACGTGATCGTTCCAGTTTAAGTTGTTCGTAACTATTACCACTAGGCATTCACTTGAACTGACAGACTTTTTTGTGTGATTTATCGTGTAACCGTAGCGGACTCCTTTTACTATTCCTGTAGATGACCTCCCAGTTTCATTATTTACGGGCAATTGTCGCTTTTTGCACCACACAGACATTTTCTCTAAATTATTCTGGAACCTGTTTTGGTATTCTGAAGACTTTACTAGACGGTAAATGACAAATGGTTCAAATGGCTCTGAGCACTATGGAACTCAACTGCTGAGGTTGTTAGTCCCCTAGAACTTAGAACTAGTTAAACCTAACTAACCTAAGGACATCACAAACATCCATGCCCGAGGCAGGATTCGAACCTGCGACCGTAGCGGTCTTGCGGTTCCCGACTGCAGCGCCTTTAACCGCACGGCCACTTCGGCCGGCGGTAAATGACAGCATCATCTGCAAACAATCTAAGAGTGCTACTCAGATTGTCTCCATTTACACATCTCTTATACATCATACATCATAATCATTTGTACAGATCAGAAACAGCAGAGGGTGTATAACAGTTACTTGGGGGACGCCGTATATTCCTCCTGTTTCACTCGATTACTTTCCGTCGGTTACTACGAACTTTGATCTTTCGCACAGGAAATCCCGAACACAGTCACACAATTAACACGATTCTCCAAGGCACGCAATTTGATTAGAAATCACTTGTGAGAAACGGTGTGAAAAGCCTTCCAGAAATCTAAAAATGTGGAATCAATTCGACAGCCCCGTCAATAACACTCACTTCTTGATAATAGAGAGCTAGCTAGCTATGTTACACAACAACGATATTCGCTGAATACATGCTGACTAGGTGTGAATAGATGGTTTCCTTCGGCGTAATCATAATGTTCGAACACAATACCGCGTATTTTTCGAAATTCACTGCAAATCGCCGTCAGCGAATTCAGCGAATTACTTCTATTTGTATTCTATCAAACGATGTCAAATTGTGTCACAAAGATCGTATGTCCCTACTTCGACTCAGTTACTCGAGATACCGATGTAATGTTCTGCTTTCTTCTCTAGCACCACATGTCTATAGTTTTTTGCCTGTATAAGGCTGCGCTCCAAACAAGTACTGTACTTTCAGAAAGACTGCGATACACTTAAATTTATGTTTCGATATTAAAATATCTCTCATTTTTCAAAAACACTCTCGTTTCTATTCCCAGTTTATATTTTATATTCTCTTTACTTCTAACACCGGCAGTTCTTTTGCTGTTCCACAGCTTCTGGTGTCTCATTTCTTAATGGAATTGCCTCAGCATCGATTGCTGTGTCGACCACACTATGTTACCCTTATTCTAGTTTTATTCAAGCCCCTGCTTTAATCCACTTTGTAGACACTATCCATTCCGTTCAACTGATCTTGCACGACCCTTGTCGCCTCTGGTACATTTACAATGTCAATGGAATACATTCCTGCCTTTATTTCTTCTCCTTGAGAGCATTAATTCAGTTTCGAAATTTCTCTTTGTTTCCTCCATAGATTGCTCAGTGGACAGACTTCATTCTCAGATACTGTCCACCTTTCGTACCCTTTGACTCTTATAAAGGCAGTTTTGCTTTCCGTGCAAGTTCTTATCTTTCGGAGACTGAACACCTTTTATGAGCCTTGAAGAGAGCATTCCAAATAGCGGACGTCATGCACTGCAGAACTGCCAAGATTTCGAAACGAGATGCAGGAAGTAAGGCACTTGGAATAGCATGCTAGGCTACCCGCAGTTAAAATGTAAGAAAAGTTGGAACAGTTACAATTACCCGAGACTGAAAGCCAGAATTAGAGGTGAAAGGACGTGGCGACGTAAAAGGAACCAACGTGTCGGCGGCGCGGCGGTCTTCTAGGCACGCGTGAATTACCCGTGTGGGTCAGAGCGACACCCGGAAGCCCGCTACAGCGGCTACACTCCAGCGTCGGCGCGCTGTCTGAACAGACCGACTGGGCGTGCTCTAACGGTGGGGCAGCAACCGTCTCTTCAGTCCGGCGTGTGACGCCAGCCTGCTAGAGCGGCTCAGCTTTTTGCTCCTTGGACTTTCCTCCGACATGGGAACCCTCTCCTTCAGCCATAAGTACCGTAAGTCCCACGAACAAAGGTTAGAAGAGCACCCAAACACATATCTACAAGGAGGGTACCTGAAGAAACACACAAAAGTACCCCCCCAATATTGTTAAGATCCACGTGCTGAAGAATCTTAGACCACATTCGGAGCTCATACGTGATGATCTGTCTCGAACAGAATGGCCTCCTGCGTGCTACCAGCATGTATTCCGAATACGAAGTACAACTTCTACTTTTGGTATTTTCTTTTGTAATTGGGAGCGGCTTGATAAGTCTGAAGCAAGAAGAAATATTTGCTTCGTAAAAAAGTCATCTTATTACTCGACATATTCTCATTTAAGGGATATATACGTAGTCCAGCGCCGGCCGGGGTGACCTAGCGGTTCCAGGCGCTACAGTCTGGAACCGCGCGACCGCTACGGTCGCAGGTTCGAATCCTGCTCCGGGCATGGATGTGTGTGATGTCCTAAGGTTAGTTAGGTTTAATTAGTTCTAAGTTCTAGGGGACTGATGACCTCAGAAGTTAAGTCCTATAGTGCTCAGAGCCATTTTGAACCTAGTCCAGCGATCCTCCAGATGTTTCATCCCGTCAGAAAAATAGGTTCTATCACACTCCGCAAGATACTCGCTGACTGCAAATATCAGTTCCTGATTTGATGAAAATTTCTTCCCACCCAGCCAATGTTTCAAATTAGTGAACAGAAAGGAGTCGCTTGGGCCTAAGTCTGGTGAATAGGGTGGACAAGGAGCCAATTCAAAGCCCAATTCATGCTCTTTCGCCATTGTGTGGGATGGTGCGTTATCCTGTTTAAAGGGCACTTTTTTACGTGCCAACCTTGGTCTTCTCTCAGCCTGCGCAGGTTTCAAACGATCTAACAATGAAGAGTAATAGCGTATGAAGACTGTTTCACGGGAATCCCAAAAAAGAGGCCAGTCGGGGTGGCCGAGCGGTTCTAGGCGCTACAGTCTGGAACCGCGCGACCGCTACGGTTTAAGTAGTTCTAAGTTCTAGGGGACTGATGACCACAGATGTTAAGTCCCATAGTGCTCAGAGCCATTTGAACCATTTGAATCTGGCAGGAGTAGTGGGTTGGTAGCCACGTTCGAAAGCGATCAAGTGGAGCGCAATATAATGGTTTAGGACAGCAGGCAAGAACGTATTTTGTGAATTGTGAACTGATTGTCGAGTGCCGTGATCACGACATATGAATTTTATAGTGAAGTGTTGTAGCATCAGTTGTTAAATGATGCCCTTACGTGAAAGCCCCTCAGAATGCATTTTAACTGTTTAGTGAATATATTGAAGAAAAATAAAGTCCTTGTTCAAATTATAAATCAACGTGAGTGACTCAATATTTTAAATCTCACCGCAATAGCTGCCTGCATTGTTTTATTATACTCTATTTCAGCTTAAAAATTGAGTGTACGACAGGTGTGAGCTGGCACCCTATGACGAAAAACGTAGCCAAGCATTGAGACCAGCCACGTCTTTGGGCCACTCAATTAAGCTGAGTGTAATAAATATATATTTTTTCGTGCCTTAGCACGTGGGGCTTCGAGCCGACCGATTCAAACTTCAGCGAGTACAATCGTATCGTGATACAAGAAGCACAACCTTTGACGGATCAGTTGGTGACTGGTACAGGCTATAAGTGGCACACTAGCAAAGGACACAAGTCTCATCGTTTAGGTAAAGACCTGCCGTTCTTTACTAGTGAAGCGCCAGTACAAGAGTGATCTCTTTTTCAACAGCTTTCCTCCGTAGCTCGGTAGCGGGGCAAATTTGCATGCTTAGACTATACCCACTTTAGCTCAAGCCAATCACGAGCTAGAGCTCGGTATTCGAAGCTGTGCTCTGCATACACAGATCTGACCAACCAGCGTCTTTAAAAATCAATTGGGAGAAGAGGAAAAAAGATTCAGCTTCGCGCCCTCTTTCCCATGCGTTTACACCGTGTCTTTGGTAAAAGCACGACTTCGATGGAACTGCAGCCCTCCATAAAAAGATAGTTATCTCCCCTGTTGCATCGATTTTGAACTTTTTAAAAAACGGCCATAAACTCGCTAAAACCCTTGTGCCTTCACAAATATGTTTTGTAGCAGAGTCTGGATGCCTGGGCGCCACTGCCCTGTCCCACGGAATTCGCAAAAACTCTCAGCCGTCTCATCCACTTTCTACCTAACAAGGTGCCATACTCTGCTTTATTGCTGGCCATCAAGTCGTACTATGCGCCGGTCAAACCAGCAGTGACTACTCGGCCTTAGTCAGCATACTTGGACGCGACTGCCTACCGAACGGCGCCACCCAACGTGTGTGCACAATGAGACTGGGGAACTTGGCTGCAGGCAGCTTTCGCAAAAAAAAGCTCCCCTCGGCTCTGAGCCACCATATGCTTTTACTGCTGCGTATTAACTCGCCACCCTCCTCCTTCGAACACAGGTAAAGCCTACCGCTATTCGTTCACTAGAGCACAAAAGCAAGAGCATTAACTACAGCCAACCATTTGATCATATGAATGAGGTCAGATCGTATCGAATGTAGCAACCAAGTAATAAAGAACACCTTCGCTATGAAAATTAAGTAGCATGACACTGTATCAAAAGTGAGAGAGTTCTGCAATCTCTCAAGGCAACAGGGAAGGAACCACGTGTAACAGAAGAAATAATTAAGTTGATCGATGAAAGAACGAAGTGCAAAAATGTTCAGGGAAATTCAGAAAAACAAGTAATTAGGAATGAAATATATAGGAAATACAGGGAAGCTAAGACGAAATGGCTCCATGAAAAAATGTGAAGAAATCGAAAAAGAAATGATTGTCGGAAGGACTGACTCCGCATACAGGAAAGTCAAAACAATCTTTGGTGAAGTTAAAAGCAAGAGTGGTAACATTAAGAATGTAACAGGAATTCCACTGTTAAATGCAGAGGAGAGAGCTTATAGGTGCAAAGAGTACAATGAAGGCCTCTATGATGTAAGAGATTTTTCTGATGTGATAGAAGAAGAAATGGAAGTCGATTTAGAACAGATACAGGATCTAGTATTAAAATCAGAATTTAAAAGTGCTTTGGAGGACTTAAGATCAAATAAGGCAGAAACGATAGATAAAATTACACCAGAATTTCGACTATTCATGTTGGTGTGTAGAAGAATATCATCCACACAATTACGAGGGCTGCAAGAGAGAAAAATAGCGGTAAGCTGTAGAGAGAGATGGGAAATATATAATATATACAAGAGCCAAGAGGGAATAGTAATAGTGGGATGTTGTCTCTCATCCCTACTTTTCAATCTGTACATCGAAGAAGCAACGATGGAAATAAAAGAGAGCTTCAGGACTGGAATTAAAGTTCAAGGTGAAAGGATATCAACGATACTACTCGTTGATGACATTGCTGTCCTGAGTGAAACTGAAGAAGAATTACATGATCTGCTGAATGGAAAGAACAGTCTAATGAGTACAGGAGACGAACTGAGAGTAAATCGAAGAAAGACGAAAGTAATGAGAAGTAGCAGAAACGAAAAAACCAAGAAACTTAACATCAGGACTGATAGTTACCAAATAGAAGAAGTTAAGGGATTCTGCTACCTAGACAGCAAAACAACCAATGATCGAGTGACCAAGGAGGACATTAAAAGCAGACTAGCACAGGCAAAAAGGTCATTCCTGGTCAAGAGAAGTCTACTGGTATCAAACAGGCCTTAACTTGGGGAAGAAATTTTTGAGAATGTACGTGCTATGTCGGCCTATGTGCTACAAGGACAGCGTTGTATGGTAGTGAAACTTGATCTGTGGGAAAATCGAAACAGAAGGTAATCGAAGCGTTTGAGTTGTAGTGCTACAGACGAATGTTGAAAATTAGGTGGACTGATAAGGTAAAGAATAAGGAGGTTGTGTTCAGAATCAGAAAGGAAAGGAATATGTGGAAAACACAGACAAGGAGAAGCGACAGGATGATAGGACATCTGTTAATATATCAGGGAATGGATTCCATGGTACTAGAGGTATCTGATATACATGATCCAGTCACATTAATGTTACCACCGTCTACGCTTGACGTCAAGACGGCAAGTGGCAGAACTATCAGTGGAGGGTATATAAAGCGTATTGTCGTAATGCGGAAGTGGGACGATTTACCTAACATCCAAAAGTACGTGCTCATAGATTTTTGAGCCAAGGGTGGAAGCATTTCAGAAACAGCTATGTTTCTAAACTGTTCACATACCGCCGTGTTTAAAGTGTACGATGCACAGCAGATTGGTGGCATCTAAAACCGGCGCCGAGGCTACTGTTGTAAGGTGGTAGATTGAATGAATGTCAGTTTGGCACCTCACATGAGAGATTTTATATGCCGTAAAAAGAAGGTCAATATGTCACCTGACATACTTTGGTGAAAATGAGCAGATTTGTTTGTTAAAATGTACAGTATGCAAAGCAAAGGGATGACACTGAGTTCAATAGTATTAACACACCGAACCCAAATCCTACATGTCAATGAGCAGCAGGTGGAAAATGCTGCTGTAGGAAACATTTTAGTTTGGGGGCAGACGCGAGTTGCGCTGTCATGGCCCGAGTACAACGGAACTCTTTTAAAAAAGGAGTTGGGCACCCGAGGCGACTGGAACGATGAGTGCTGCGGGCGACACATCGAGGAGAGCAGGTAGCGAGCCAGCGCTGCGTGAGAAAACTGCGTTGGGGAATTTCCATATGGATACAAACAGACCAGCGATGCGGTGGATCACATGAAATGCTTGTGGTATGCTGATGATGTTCGCGTGTAACTTTTAGGCGTCTGGAGCGGGAAAAAAATGTCCGATCGGTTGAAATGAACTAGGAAGGAGTAAGGTGCCGAAATTTCGACGCAGTTTGAAGGCAGGCCCTTTGCGATTGACAGAGGTAGTTTCCAGAAGATGAAAGGAACGCTCCTATTGGGTGGAAAAAACCATAATTTGAAGCACGGAAGGACCCAGGCGGGGGACAATTTGCTACTAGAGACACAAGACCGTGTAACGCCGGAAATGCATATCCTCCTATTTCCATCTATTGCACTGCAAATTTTTTTCCTTATTTTGTTACCTGAAGATATAACATTTCTGTGTCTTTGTATATTGTAATTGTTTTAGAACTGTATGGCAGACCTCAGGTTTTCAAACTGTTCCATTTTCGTAACTATAATTACAGCAACTTAGCATGAACATTTGTTGCTCATTGTCCCAATTGCATTACCAAGCAGGGTCCCTTCCTTTTCCGGAATGAACTCGAGTGTCGTTGAAATTCAAACGCCAGCATTAAAGTAATATCATTCCATTTCACTGCTTTAATTTCAAAGTTCAGTTAAAGTATTCATAGCTGGCTACAATATTTAGATTACACTAGCACAAATTAAGAGTGCGAGTTTTGTTACCAAATTTTAGCTTACGTGTGACTGGAGCTCAGCTTGGTACGTACTAAATGTTTCTATTGTTAATTGTCCAGAATCATTTAATTCAACTTCAAAGTTAAATCTCTTATTTCTAATTGCGTAGATTCAAGTAGCTTTTGAAATAATCGTTGAGGTAGCCCAAGACTAACCTTATTTTACTGAATTCCGTAGTGCTTCAGAAACAAATCTCACTTTTAATTTCAGTCACTAAAATAGCTTTCAATTTTCCGGTTTTATTAATTCTTTTGCTAAATTAAGTCAGAGTGTAGCGAAATTTATTACTTCTGACAAACTTTCAGTTTTCACACAACACGTGTCAACCTTCAGTGCATTTAGTGCTAATTATATGTGCAATAACCTTTCTTCTTCAGTTATTATAGTAGTTGTCCATAGGACTGGCGACCGTAATTTTCCCCAAATCTCAAATATCTAATTACCGCTAGTTAATTGTTAACGTAACGGCCGCACATTTACTTTCTTTATTAACTTTACCGCTTTTCAAAATTAATTTCCACCAGTTTCATTTGCATTTTTCCTTTCATTTAGATGTAACCCTTTCCTCCCTCTTTACCGACAGATAACTTCGGTGACGATTGCTTTTCCCAAATTCCCATTAGGTACACGCAGTTTAATTTTTCACTGTCATTAAGGTCGATAAGTGAGGGGCAGGTTACAACCGAAAGCATGAGGGATTCTCCTCTGAACCAGTGACAAGTGCAGAACAGGGCACATCACGCTCTGTACGAGGCCAAAAGAGGAATTTTGTGTGAACATTGCATTCACTTTCGCTGACATTCACTACAGATTAGCTGAAGAGTCAGTGAGCTCCAACAGCGGGGAAACGAAACAACCATGTAGTTAATTGTTCTTTCGAGAACTGAGAGGGCATTGTAATATGTACGCTGCTCCATCTAAGCACGTGTATATCGCCATATTTCAAGACTAGGGACGAGTGCATGTTTTCTCGCCTAACGAAAAACATAAAACAGTTTCTGCTGATATAATCAGTAAAGATTTTGATTAGCTTTTATAGGATTTTCAGAGGACGAGCCAATAGCTCATTGCAGCTAATGTAAATACCACTAGCAGAGGCGTAAAATTGTTGGTTCACCAGCTTGCGTTCACTGTGAACTCGAGCAACCTTGAGTAATCTTTTGCTCAGCTTGTCACAAAAACTAACCATCCTCCGTAGACTTGATTGTCATCCGAATTAGTACCGAACTCAGAACCGGAATCCGATGATTTGTCGTAATATTGGCCAACTTTATGGTGTAGTAGTAGTAGTGGTAGTAGTAGTAGTAGTAGTAGTAGTTATTTTGTAGTGAACCTTCTGGTTCAAATTTGCTATCGTTGTGTTCAGTGTTATTTCGATTAAACAGGACGTAATGCGTTATATTGACAACTGTCCTAACATTGTCGTGTTACAACCTATGTAAATTCGTATACTTCTTTGACAATAATCCTGAATTAAAAACAATTTGTGTACAGCTTAACACCGACGTGCACTGTCATAGAATAAGGGTCCACTCTTAACCCAAGTCCTTTATTCTAAAGACGCTTACGCACTCACAGGGTGTTTTTGCTGATGTCTGATGATAGGGAAAAGGAGTGGAGTGTCAGACTGTGGTGCACCATCTGCCATAGATGACAGTTGTGAATGACAGCTGTGGAGATGTGTACGGGCGAACAGACAAGCAACACCCAAGGGGCTACCAACATTGTCCTTTCAATGACCGTTCAGTGAACGTTGGTGTTTATGGGTCTCCGCAGGAGGCGCCTGGTTCATGTACCCATGATGACTGGTGTTCATAGGCGGAGAAGTCTGGAATTTACAAGCCACTACGACAGCTGGACGTCCAATGAGTGGCGACTGAAGGCCTTTTCAGATGAATCAGGTGTTATGCCCTATCGGGCAGATAACTGTTGATGTGTACGGCATGAGATGTATAAAAGCAAACATCCTTCAAGAAAGTTATGTTCTGGGAATGCTTTAGTGGCATTTCCTGGGTGATCTCGTCGTTCAGGAAGTCTCAATGGAAAAAAAAACCATGCATCTAATCTTGGGGACCATGTCTACCCCTACACACCTTTTCTTTTTCTTTGGCACGATGGCATCTAACAGCAAGACAATGTAACATATCAAATATCTCGCAGTGTACGTGGGCGGTTTGAAGAGCAGCAGGTTGCCTTCACCATACTGCCCTAGCCACCAGATACCCCAGATTTAAACTCAGTCGAGAAGCTGTGGGACCACCTCGATCGGATTTTTGACGCCATTGATCCTCAATTAGTGCAGTTGGCCATGGCTCTGGAGTCGGCATGGTTCCACATCCATGTTGCTACCTTCCAGAACTTCACACAACCTCTTCTTGCATTTCTCGAATTGGTCCAACCTGTAAAAGCTGATTATTCAGGCTTTTGGCAGATGGTCACATTAATGGGCCTGGAAAGTGTCGTACATGGTATGAAGAAACGTCCACTGACATTTTGTGGACATATCAGGAGAATGAAACTTCCTGGCAGATTAAAACTGTGTGCCCGACCGAGACTCGAACTCGGGACCTTTGCCTTTCGCGGGCAAGTGCTGTGAGTGCCGGGCGTGAGTCGTGCTTCGGTAGCTCAGGTGGTAGAGCACTTGCCCGCGAAAGGCAAAGGTCCCGAGTTCGAGTCTCGGTCGGGCACACAGTTTTAATCTGCCAGGAAGTTTCATATCAGCGCACACTCCGCTGCAGAGTGAAAATCTCATTCTGGAAAAATCCCCCAGGCTGTGGCTAAGCCATGTCTCCGCAATATCCTTTCTTTCAGGAGTGCTAGTTCTGCAAGGTTCGCAGGAGAGCTTCTGTAAAGTTTGGAAGGTAGGAGACGAGGTACTGGCAGAAGTAAAGCTGTGCGTACCGGGCGCGAGTCGTGCTTCGGTAGCTCAGTTGGTAGAGCACTTGCCCACGAAAGGCAAAGGTCCCGAGTTCGAGTCTCGGTCGGGCACACAGTTTTAATCTGCCAGGAAGTTTCATATCAGCGCACACTCCACTGCAGAGTGAAATTCTCATTCTGGATATCAAGAGAATGCCGCACAAAAGACTAACTAAGCACACCTTGGAGTACAAAGAAACCATTAAGAACATGAGGTGGGTGACTGAAGTCAGAATACACCTCAAGAATGATGGCATAACGAACTCAGATATACGAGATAGACAAACAAACAACCACAAAGTACTCAAGCGGAAAGTGGTCCAAGAGGTCAAGGAGTTCAAGGCAGGAACACGTTGGTAGGTAGAAAAGAAGAAAATGTATATTGAGAGGATGTAAGGAGTGTGGCACTTGAGAAAATCTCACTTCAGATAAACACTTCATATGGTCCTTAGCGGCCTATATGTGCATAATAATAACTGATGTAGTACAACCTCTAGAGGCCAGGGACGTGTCCTCTAGTGTGGTGGAGGAAGCGGTTGTGCAAAGATCAGGATGCACATCCTTCTCCAGGACACGGGCTGAGACTGGTGGCAGTAATTGAAAGCCAAAGGCAGACTCCTAGTAAGATTTCCCTGGTTTAGGGGACTTTTATTCATACTAAGTACAGAGGTGTGGTCGCTACTCAAGGAAAGACTGTCGACCCCGAGATAATATAGTAGGCCACAGAGCTCAGTGAGCCGTTGTCCTTAGTTACGTCTGGGTAGTGGCGTGTACAAGTAGCGCCAGATGCTGGAGTGCGCAAGGCGGCCATAGCTGGCAGAGATCGCACCCTACTGTTAATGGACGGAAACCCCATCCAGGCTTCCAACCCACTGCGGTGCACAGAATACAGCACAGGGTAGGATAGTACTAAAACCTTGCTACCCAGCGAAATCAACGTCGAAGCGGTGTGCTCTGCTGAATGATGATCAGTGTTGATGGAACCAGTGCACAGCGACAGAGAGACCGAGCCACAACTTGAACAGGTGCCCCACTGGAGAGGTGGCCGCCAATAGGAGCAAGTCACCCACACAGATATCCAGCGATGTGAAGGTGCTGTCGTCTGCATAAGGTCTCCAGCACTGGTAGGTGCGTAACGCTACTGGCGAATAATCCCTAGGTAGATAACTGGATACTTCATATGACTCTGCAGTAGTCTTCACCTCGAAGTCAGCAGCAGACCTAGACAGTGCTAGATGGCGTCACATACACAGCTAGTCAGGTAGTTACATGTTCCATCGTTTTTTTTTATCGAAATGATGTGTGACGAATCAGTTTTTTAACGATTGGTAATAAAGGTCTTTTTCACTCTAGTGTTGTAGGTATGGACGTGACAGTTAGTCTGAAATTGTGATAGAGTAATTGTGAAGGCGCGATTAAAATGCGTAGCTTCTTCAAGAGGTATGTAATTGACGTCCATGGGTGAACGCCAGATATAATTGTTACTGCTCGCTTTTGTGTAATCAATACTTTCTTTCTAAGTGTTGAGCTACCCCAGAAAATTATTCTGTATGACATTATTGAGTGGAAATATGTCAGGTGGTTGTTACGTTTGTTTGCAAGATTAGCAACTATAAGAAGAGAAAAAGTAACTGATAATCACCGTTTGAGAAGCTCAGTAAGTGCTTCCTCTAGTTCGAGTTTTCATGAATATATACAGGCCAAAATCTGGTGCATTCTGGCCTACTTATTGACTCATGCTATTATGCTACGTCAGTGTTGGTGTCATTCTATTTCTTATAAATAACTGGATGTGGTGTATTTTTTCAAAATCTAGGGAGAATATATTTTCAGAGAACCAGTTAATAATTCTTTGTAAAATGTTATATACCAACTATTCTGTTGCTTTCTTTCTAATGAGATTTATTATAAGACTAGCTGCAAAAAATACCAATTTTGCTTGTTGAATGTTAAGTGGAAGGCTCATTCACATATATTAGGAATAAGAGTGGACCTAAAATTGTAACCTGTGGGACTCCCTTTGTGACTCTTTTTTTTCCTGGTCACTAAAATTGTCTATATTCCCGAAATTTTCTGGATTATTCAGCACAATCTTTTACATTTTGTTTGTTAAGTATGTTTCAAACCATCTGTGCGTAAATCCATCAGTTCCACAAAATCTTAAGTTTTTCTAAGAGAGTAACATGACCTAAACAATCAAATGCTTTTAAAAGATCGCAAACAACACCACCTGGCGATATATTATTATTTAAGGCATGTACTGTTTGATGAGCGAATGTATAATAGCGCTCTCAGACGACTAACCCT
This sequence comes from Schistocerca americana, assembly GCF_021461395.2. Taxonomy (NCBI): domain Eukaryota; kingdom Metazoa; phylum Arthropoda; class Insecta; order Orthoptera; family Acrididae; genus Schistocerca; species Schistocerca americana. The sequence continues at coordinate 429,769,283 of NC_060126.1, read as the reverse complement.
TCTGGGATCCAAACTATGATATGTTAAGTAAATTGCTTCTACTTAAGTGTGCAACTATGCTTGAGTACATTACTTTTTCCTTGTTGTTGTTGTTGTGGTCTTCAGCCCAGAGACTGGTTTGATGCAGCTCTCCATGCTACTCTATCCTGTGTAAACTTCTTCATCTCCCAGTACCTACCGCAACCTACATCCTTCTGAATCTGCTTAGTGTATTCATCTCTTGGTCTCCCTCTACGACTTTCACCCGCCACGCTACTAAATTGGTGATCCCTTGATGCCTCAGAATATGCCCTACCAACCGATCCCTTCTTCTAGTCAAGTTGTGCCACAATTTTCTCTTCTCCCCATTTCTATTCAATACCTCCTCATTAGGTACGTGATCTACTCATGTAATCTTCAGCATTCTTCTGTAGCACCACATTTCGAAAGCTTCTATTCTCTTCTTGTCTAAACTATTTATCGTCCATGTTCCACTTCCATACATGGCCACACTCCATACAAATACTTTCAGAAACTTCTTCCTGACCCTTAAATCTATATTCGATGTTAGCAAATTTCTTTTCTTCAGAAACGCTTCCCTTGCCATCGCCAGTCTACATTTTATATCCTCTCTACTTCGACCATCGTCAGTTATTTTGCTCTCCAAATAGCAAAACTCCTTTATTACTTTAAGTGTCTCATTTCCTAATCTAATTCTCTCAACATCACCCGATTTAACTCGACTACATTCCATAATCCTCGTTTTGCTATTGTTGATGTTCGCCGGCCGAAGTGGCCGTGCGGTTAAAGGCGCTGCAGTCTGGAACCGCAAGACCGCTACGGTCGCAGGTTCGAATCCTGCCTCGGGCATGGATGTTTGTGATGTCCTTAGGTTAGTTAGGTTTAACTAGTTCTAAGTTCTAGGGGACTAATGACCTCAGCAATTGAGTCCCATAGTGCTCAGAGCCATTTGAACCATTTTTTGGTTGATGTTCATCTTATATCCTCCTTTCAAGACACTGTCCATTCCCTTGAACTGCTTTTCCAAGTCCTTTGCTGTCTCTGACAGAATTACAATGTCATCGGCGAACCTCAAAGTTTTTATTTCTTCTCCATGGATTTTAATACCAACTCCGAACTTTTTTTTTGTTTCCTTTACTGCTTGCTCAATATACAGATTGAATAACATCGGGGATAGGCTACAACTCTGTCTCACTCCCTTCCCAACCACTGCTTCTCTTTCATGCCCCCCGACTCTTATAACTGCCATCTGGTTTCTGTACGAATTGTAAATAGCCTTTCGCTCCCTGTATTTTTACCCCTACCACCTTCAGAATTTGAAAGAGAGTATTCCAGTCAACATTGTCAAAAGCTTTCTCTAAGTGTACAAATGCTAGAAACGTAGTTTTGCCTTTCCTTAATCTATTTTCTAAAGTAAGTCGTAGGGTCAGTATTGCCTGACGTGTTCCAACTTTTCTACGGAATCCAAACTGATCTTCCCCGAGGTCGGCTTCTACCAGTTTTTCCATTCGTCTGTAAAGAATTCGTGTTAGTTTTTTGCGGCCGTGGCTTATTAAACTAATAGTTCGGTAATTTTCACATATGTCAACATCTGTTTTCTTTGGGATTGGAATTATTATATTCTTCTTGAAGTCTGAGGGTATTTTGCCTGTCTCACACATCTTGCTCGCCAGATGGTAGAGTTTTATTAGGCCTGTCTCTCCCAAGGCTGTCAGTAGTTCTAATGGAATGTTGTCTACTACCGGGGCCTTGTTTCGATTTAGGTCTTTCATGCTGTGTCAAACTCTTGACACAGTATCATATCTCCCATTTCATCTTCATCCACATCCTCTTCGATTTCCATAATATTGTCCTCAAGTACATCGCCCTTTTATAGAACCTCTATATACTCCTTTCACCTTTCTGCTTTCCCTTCTTTGCTTAGAATTTAGTTTCCATCTGAGCCCTTGATATTCATGCAAGTGGTTCTCTTTTCTCCAAAGGTCTCTTTAATTTTTGTGTAGGCAGTATCTATCTTACTCCTAGTGATATGTGCCTCTACATCCTTACATTTGTCCTCTAGCCATCCATGCTTAGCCATTTTGCACTTCCTATCGATCTCATTTTTGAGACGTTTGTATTCCTTTTTGCCTGCTTCATTTACTGCATTTTTATGTTTTCTCCTTTCATCAATTAAACTCAATATCTCTTCTGTTACCCAAGGATTTCTATTAGCTCTCGTTTTTTTACCTACTACTACCTACCTACTACTTCATCTCTCAAAGCTACCCATTCTTATTCTAGTTTGTTTCTTTCCCCCATCCTTGTCAATCGTTCCCTAATGCTCTCCTTGAAGCTCTCTACAACCTCTGGTTTAGTCAGTTTATCCAGGTCCCATCTCCTCAAATTCCCAACTTTTTGCAGTTTCTTCAGTTTCAATCTGCAGTTCATAACCAATAGAGTGTGGTCAGAGTCCACATCTGTCCCTGGAAATGTCTTACAATTTAAAACCTGGTTCCTAAATCTCTGTCTTACCATTATATAATCTATCTGAAACCTTTTAGTATCTCCAGGGTTTTTCCATGTATACAACCTTTTTTCATGATTCTTGAACCAGGTGTTAGCTATGATTAAGTTATGCTCCACGCAAAATTCTACCAGGCGGCTTCCTCTTTCATTTCTTAGCCCCCATCCATATTCACCTACTATGTTTCCTTCTCTTCCTTTTCCTACTCTTGAATTCCAGTCACCCATGACTATTAAATTTTCGTCTCCCTTCACTACCTGAATAATTTCTTTTATCTCATCGTACATTTCATCAATTTCTTCGTCATCTGCAGAGCTAGTTGGCATATAAACTTGTACTACTGTAGTAGGCATGGGCTTTGTGTCTACCTTGGCCACAATAATGCGTTCGCTATGCTGTTTGTAGTAGCTTACCCGTACTCCTATTTTTTCATTCATTATTAAACCTACTCCTGCATTACGCCTATTTGATTTTGTATTTATAACCCTGTATTCACCCGACCAAAAGTCTTGTTCCTCCTGCCACCGAACTTCACTAATTCCCACTATATCTAACTTTAACCTATCCATTTCCGTTTTTAAATTTTCTAACCTACCTGCTGGATTACGGGATCTGACATTCCACTCTCCGATCCGTAGAACGCCAGTTTTCTTTCTCCCCAAAACAACGTCCTCCTGAGTAGGCCCCGCCCGGAGATCCGAATGGGGGACTATTTTACCTCCGGAATATTTTACCCAAGAGGACGCCATCATCATTTAACCATACAGTAATGCTGCGTGCCCTCGGGAAAAATTACGGCTGTAGTTTCCCTTGCTTTCAGCCGTTCGCAGTACCAGCACAACAAGGCCGTTTTGGTTAGTGTTACAAGGCCAGATCAGTCAATCATCCAGACTGTTGGCCCTGCAACTACTGAAAAGGCTGCTGCCCCTCTTCAGGAACCACACGTTTGTCTGGCATCTCAACAGATACCCCTCCTTTGTGGTTGCATCTACGGTACGGCTATCTGTATCGCTGAGGCACGCAAGCCTCCCCACCAACGGCAAGGTCCATGGTTCGTGGGAGGACTTTTTCCTTTATTTTCGAAAAAGATGTCAGTAAGAGATTTGGACGATACCTGTTCAAGTCTGTCTTGTCACCTTTCATATGGAGTGGTTCAACAATTGCATATATTAACCTGTCTGGGAAAATCGTGTGTACCCCAATATGGTCGTGTACAGAGAACGTCGGCCAGCACATGATAACAAGTGAGTACATCTGAGAGTGGGCGTCTGATTTTGAGGGGAAGGAATATTTATGAGAGTCTGCTGGCCAGTACCTCTCCGACATCAGTACCCCGATCACAGAAGAGGCAACGTATCATAGCAGCAAGGTGTCACCAATAGGTGGCGACGACTTAATTCGTTCCGCTCTTGTCGTTTGGTTAGCTCCTGAAGGAGCCTGACTGGAGCTGTTGTACTGACCACCCTTCAGAGCCGCTGGCTACCTTTTAGCGCTCCGACAGCCTCCTGAGTTGTTAGATCGCTTACTACTGCTACAATGGCAGGTTATCACGATTTAAGTGAGTTTTAACGCGGTGTTATAATCGTCGCACGAGCGACGAGACACAGAATCTCCGAGGTAGCGATGAAGTGGGGATTTTCCCGTACGGCTATTTCACGAATGTACCGTGAATATCAGGAATCCGGTAAAACATCAAATCTCCGGTATCGCTGCGGCCGGAGAAAGATTCTGCAAGAACGGGACCATCGATGACTGAAGAGACTCGTTCAACGTGACAGAAATGCAATCTTTCCTCAAACTGCTGCATATTTGAATGCTGGGACATCAACAAGTGTCAGAGTGCAAACCATTCAACGTAGCATCATCGCAGCCGAAAGACCACTCGTGTACCCTTGATGACTGCACGACAGAAAGCTTTACGCCTCGCCTTGGCCCGTCAACAGCGACGCTGGACAGTTGCTAACTGGAAACATGATACGAGTCTAGTTTCAAATTGTATCGAGCGGATGGACGTGTACGGGTATGGAGACAACATCATGAATCCATGGACCTTGCATGTCAGCAGGGGACTGTTCAAGCTGGTGGAAACTCTGTAATGTTATGGAGCGTGTGCATGGGGGCCCCTGGTAGTCTAGATACGACTCTGGCAGGTGACACGCTCGAAAACAATCAACTGCATCCGTTCATGGCCATTGTGCATTCTGGTGGACTTGGGAAATTCCAGCATTACAATGCGACACGCCACACGTCCAGAATTGCTACAGAGTTGCTCCAGGAACACTTTTCTGAGTTTAAACACTTCCGTCGGCCACCAAACTCCCCAGACATGACCATTATTGAGCATATCTGGGATGCCTTGCAACGTGCTGTTCAGAAGAGATCTCCACCCTCTCTTATTCTTACGGATTTATGGACAGCCCTGGTGTCAATTCCCTCCGTCACTACTTCATACAGTGGAGTCCATGCCACGTCGTGTTGCGGCACATGTGCGTGCTCGCGTGGCCGCTACACGATATTAGGCAGGTGTACCAGTTTCTTTCACTCTTCAGTGTATTACACTTATCACTTCTCCGGCAAAAGAAAGTAACAAGTGTTACACAAATGGAAGCCCCGGCCACACTGATTTGACTATAGTCACCGGAGATGCCGCATTCGACTGCGTAGGCATGACGCATCACAGCTGTTGATCATTCATCTTTGGCGCATGCGTACTTACTCTGTGACAGCATCAATCCCGTTATTCTGTAGCCACATTTCGTATAGTATGGCATCGTGTTCGTGTTGTGTGGTGGTGAGAGACGAGTGAGGGTGAAGCCCGATGCCAGCCCGCAGCCTGCTCCTCTCGAAGGAGTTTCCAGACCGTGGGTGACTCAAAGAATTCTTAAGTAACAGAACACAGGATGTTGTTCTCGGTGGCGTGTGTTCATCAGAGACAAGGATAGCTTCAGGGGTGCCCCAGGGAAGTGTGATAGGACCGCCGTTATTTTGTATATACACTCCTGGAAATTGAAATAAGAACACCGTGAATTCATTGTCCCAGGAAGGGGAAACTTTATTGACACATTCCTGGGGTCAGATACATCACATGATCACACTGACAGAACCACAGGCACATAGACACAGGCAACAGAGCATGCACAATGTCGGCACTAGTACAGTGTATATCCACCTTTCGCAGCAATGCAGGCTGCTATTCTCCCATGGAGACGATCGTAGAGATGCTGGATGTAGTCCTGTGGAACGGCTTGCCATGCCATTTCCACCTGGCGCCTCAGTTGGACCAGCGTTCGTGCTGGACGTGCAGACCGCGTGAGACGACGCTTCATCCAGTCCCAAACATGCTCAGTGGGGGACAGATCCGGAGATCTTGCTGGCCAGGGTAGTTGACTTACACCTTCTAGAGCAAGTTGGGTGGCACGGGATACATGCGGACGTGCATTGTCCTGTTGGAACAGCAAGTTCCCTTGCCGGTCTAGGAATGGTAAAACGATGGGTTCGATGACGGTTTGGATGTACCGTGCACTATTCAGTGTCCCCTCGACGATCACCAGTGGTGTACGGCCAGTGTAGGAGATCGCTCCCCACACCATGATGCCGGGTGTTGGCCCTGTGTGCCTCGGTCGTATGCAGTCCTGATTGTGGCGCTCACCTGCACGGCGCCAAACACGCATACGACCATCATTGTCACCAAGGCAGAAGCGACTCTCATCGCTGAAGACGACACGTCTCCATTCGTCCCTCCATTCACGCCTGTCGCGACACCACTGGAGGCGGGCTGCACGATGTTGGGGCGTGAGCGGAAGACGGCCTAACGGTGTGCGGGACCGTAGCCCAGCTTCATGGAGACGGTTGCGAATGGTCCTCGCCGATACCCCAGGAGCATCAGTGTCCCTAATTTGCTGGGAAGTGGCGGTGTGGTCCCCTACGGCACTGCGTAGGATCCTACGGTCTTGGCGTGCATCCGTGCGTCGCTGCGGTCCGGTCCCAGGTCGACGGGCACGTGCACCTTCCGCCGACCACTGGCGACAACATCGATGTACTGTGGAGACCTCACGCCCCACGTGTTGAGCAATTCGGCGGTACGTCCACCCGGCCTCCCGCATGCCCACTATACGCCCTCGCTCAAAGTCCGTCAACTGCACATACGGTTCACGTCCACGCTGTCGCGGCATGCTACCAGTGTTAAAGACTGCGATGGAGCTCCGTATGCCACGGCAAACTGGCTGACACTGACGGCGGCGGTGCACAAATGCTACGCAGCTAGCGCCATTCGACGGCCAACACCGCGGTTCCTGGTGTGTCCGCTGTGCCGTGCGTGTGATCACTGCTTGTACAGCCCTCTTGCAGTGTCCGTAGCAAGTATGGTGGGTCTGACACACCGGTGTCAATGTGTTCTTTTTTCCATTTCCAGGAGTGTATGTAAATGATCTGGCGAACAGCGAATGCAGCAGTCTGGGGCTGTTTCCTGATGACGCTGTGGTGTGCGAGGAGATGTCGTCGTTGAGTGACTGTAGTAGGATACAAGATGAGTTGTATAAGTTTTCTAGTTTGTATGATGAATGGCAGCTGGCTCTAAATGTAGAAAAATATAAGTTGATGAGGATGAGTAGGAATAACAAACCCGTAATGTCCGGATACAGCATTAGCAGTGTGCTGCTTGACACAGACACTTCGATTAAATATCTGTGTGTAACATTGCAGAGCAACATTAAATGGAATGAGCATATAAGGACTGTAGTAGGGAAGGAGAATAGTGGACTTCGGTTTATTGGGAGAATTTTAGGAAAGTGTGCTTCATCTGTAAAGGAGACCGCATATAGGACACTTGCGCGACCCATTGTTGAATGCTGTTAGAGTGTTTGGGATCTGGACCAGGTCGGATTGAAGGAAGACATCAAAGCACGAAGCGGCCTGTTACATCTGTTTCTGGTAGATTCGAACAAAACACCAGTATTGCGAGGATGCTTTAAGAACTCAAATGGGTTTCCCTGGTTGGGAGGTGACGTTCTTTTCGAGAAGCACTACCGAGAACATTTATAGAGCCGATATTTGAGGATGACTGCAGAACGATTCTGCTGACACCAACGTACATTTCGCGTAAGGACCATGAAGATAAGATGAGAGGAATTAGGGCTCGTACAGAGCTACAAACAGTCGTTTTTGACTCGTTCTATTTGCAAGTGGAACAGAATAGGAAGTAGGTGGCTTGCGGAGGGTGTATGTAGATGTAGATGCAGATTAGCACCGAAGCGGCCGCCGCGGTTAACATCCCCACCGAAATGGCTCTAAGCACTATGGGACTTAGCATCGGAGATCATCTGTCCCGTAGACTTAGAACTACTTAAACCTAACTAGCCTAAGAACATCACACACATCCATGCCCGAGGCAGGTTCCGCACTGAATCTGTAAGTAGGCTGTTTATGTTTTCTTATTGGCAACGTTACGTAGCGCTCTGTATGAAAATCACTGGCTGTGCTGTGTGCAGTCTGTGGCTAGTTTGCATTGTTGTCTGCCATTGTAGTGTTGGGCAGCTGGATGTGAACAGCGCGTAGCGTTGCGCAGTTGGAGGTGAGCCGTCAGCAGTTGTGGATGTGGGGAGAGAGATGGCGGAGTTTTGAAATTTGTAAGACTGGATGTCATGAACTGCTATATATATTATGACTATTAAGGTAAATACATTGTTTGTTCTCTATTAAAATCTTTCATTTGCTGTCTATGCCTATCAGTAGTTAGTGCCTTCCGTAGTTTGAATCTTTTATTTAGCTGGCAGTAGTGGCGCTCGCTGTATTGCAGTAGTTCGAGTAACGAAGATTTTTGTGAGGTAAGTGATTTGTGAAAGGTATAGGTTAATGTTATTCAGGGCCATTCTTTTGTAGAGATTATTGAAAGTCAGATTGCGTTGCGCTAAAAAAAATATTGTGTGTCAGTTTAAGCACAGTCATGTATAATTGTTCAAAGGGGACGTTCCAAAGCGCCTAGAACCGCGCGGTCACAGCGGCCGGTTTAACGTCCCCACCCCCAGGTTGGAATACCGCCAACAGTGTCACGTGACACTCTCCATGAGACATCGCATAGACGTTCGCATTGACACAAAGTCTGATGATTAGGACGTTCGCGCCATCACTTCTTTCCACTTGCCGGTCAAATAGCGGTGACGAAAAATTCTTACACGACCAGGATTCGACTAGGCTATCTCCCAGCGGAGCGTTGCTTTCAGTCGTGCCTTAGCGACCTCTGTTATGGAGCCGGGTGCTGTCGTCCAGCGCTGTGGTCACATTATGTGCTCCAGTACCCGCTCGTTGCTGATTACAACCTTCATCTAGTCACCTTTGCAGAGAACACGGTCGATTTCTGTCACCACCACTAGCGATCCCATATTACGCCCCGTCTCTAACGTCTTCGTTGCCGATCGGACGTTAGACCATGATCTTCCTTCCTTCCCTCCCATCTATCCACTGATTCCAAACAAGCATCACTCTCGTAGAAAACTCGAAGAAAACTGTCTATTGACACACAACTAGCTCTTTATTCACATGAAGTGTTGAGTGCTATTGACAAGCGATTTCAGATCGATTCCGTATTTCTGGATTTCCGGAAGGCTTTTGACACTGTACCACACAAGCGGCTCGTAGGGAAATTGTGTGCTTATGGAATATCGTCTCAGTTATGTGACTGGATTTGTGATTTCCTGTCAGAGATGTCACAGATCGTAGTAATTGACGGAAAGTCATCGAGTAAAACAGAAGTGATTTCTGGCGTTCCCCAAGGTAGTGTTATAGGCCCTTTGCTGTTCCCTATCTATATACACGATTTGGGAGACAATATGAGCAATCGTCTTCGGTTGTTTGCAGATGACGCTGTCGTTTATCGACTAATAAAATCATCAGAAGATCAGAACAAACTGCAAAACGATTTATAAAAAATATCTGAATGGTGCGAAAAGTGGCAGTTGACCCTAAATAACGAAAAGTGTGAGGTCATCCACACGAGTGCTAAAAGGAACTCGTTAAACTTCGGTCACACGATAAATCAGTCTAATCTAAAAGCCGTAAATTCAACTAAATACCTAGGTATTACAGTTAGTAACAACTTAAATTGGAAGGAACACACAGAAAATGTTGTGGGGAAGGCTAACCAAAGACTGCGTTTTATTGGCAGGACACTTAGAAAATGTAACAGGCCTACTAAGGAGAGAGACTACCTATACTACGCTTGTCCGTTCTCTTTTAGAATATTGCTGCGCGGTGTGGGATCCTTACCAGATAGGACTGACGGAGTACATCGAAAAAGTTCAAAGAAAGGCAGCACGTTTTGTATAATCGCGAAATATGGGAGAGAGTGTCACGGAAATGATACAGGATTTGGGCTGGAAATCGGTAACAGAAAGGCGTTTTTTGTTGCGACGGAATTTTCTCACGAAATTCCAATCAGCAACTTTCTCCTCCGAATGCGAAAATATTTTGTTGACACCGACCTACATAGGGAGGAACGATCACCACGACAAAATAAGGGAAATCAGAGCCCGTACGGAAAGATATAGGATAGAGAATTGTGAAGGTGGTTCGATGAACCTTCTGCCAGGCATTTAAATGTGATTTGCAGAGTATCCATGTAGATGTAGATGTAGATGTAGTAGCATGCCCTGTACGAGGCGCAATGTCACGCTACGACAACCTGGTTCACGAAGACCAGTCCTTCTGCCCCATTCGAAATCACTTACATACTAACTTCGCGCCCTCTGACGTCACCGAGGCTTACCAGCTCATGCCTGCAGGTTTCCACTTCGTTCGACGGCTCTGCATCGGCGATTGAGCGTCACGTAACATCACCCCATCCGGCCGCGTGAAAGAGGGCCATCTCTTTGCGATCTTAACTGCTTACTTTGTTGCACTGATCTACACAGCCTCCAATTTTTGGGTGGTGTAGTCCATTCCGTTCCATAACAGTGTATTTTGCGTGTCGCATTCGCCTGCGTATCAACTGATGTTACTTATACACCCTTCTACACTGCTCGATTGATTCTGACGTGAAATGCCTATGTTTTCTTGACTTTGGCGTGGTCTGTTGCACTCTACGGCTGTGATGTGGTATAGCGGCACCAGACGTTCTACGTACATTCATCCTGTCGGTAGTACATAGACTACATTCGTTGTACACGGTACGATGGTGAATTCAAATGCTGGAACTGAGCGAGGCGGAGAAGTGGTTAACACACTGGACTCGCATTCGGGAGGTCGACAGTTAAAACCAGTGTCCGGTCATCCTGATATGCGTTTTCTGTGATTTCCCTAAATCGCTTCAGGCGCGTGCCGGGATGGCTCCTTTGAAAGGGCACAGCTGACTTCTTTCCCCATCCTTCCCTCATCCGATGGGACCGATGAGGTCGCTATTTGCTCCCCTCCCTCAAATCAACCAAGCAACCAATCAAATGCTGAATAAGCGGATATGCATGTCCTTTACGACACATCAGAAGGCAATGCACGAGCAACATGACGACAGAAAAATACGAAACCATCAGACTTTCACACCTGTGGACAGGCACTTAAGACAATATGGAATAGGTGATATGCCGCGGTAACGTCAGACTCAACGGGATGGAGTGGATGTTGAAAGGCTCCTGGTAATGTTGGATGAAGATCCGACCGTAAGTATCCGCTGTATAAGTGGCACTGTAGGGTTCCCGAAATAGTGTATGTTACCTGCTTCGGAGCCTGCAATTCCATCCATTTCATATCCAGAAGCCACGGGAGACTATGCTAGCCGTCAGAATTCCTGTCTTTGGTTAGTCGACCGCCAAGCTGCAGATCCATTGTTCGGTCGTGAGGTACTGTTTGCGGTTGAGAGCGTCTTTACCCACGTGGCCTAGTGGATGCGAGAATGTTCGCGTAATTGCAGTGCGAGGACCGCAACATCGTTTTGCAGTGAATATCTGGTGTAGTACAGCCGACAATCAATTACTCGGACCGCATGTTATTTCACAGTGCTTAACTCACAGATGGCTTCGACAGTTTTTGGAACGTGAATTGGGTGGTCTGCTTCATGATGTCCCACTCGCTACACGAACCAACTTCTGGTTCATGCCCGACGGTACAGCTGGCAGGCAAGAGACTACCTCAGTGTTGATTATGGCGATAAGTGGATAGGTCGTGCAGGACCAGTTACTTGGCCTGCCATATCTGCGCATCTTAATCAACTGGGCTTTACATTTGGGGCCGTCTCAAGGTGCTCGTGTGTGGTGCTGCAACTGAGAATGCAGCACATCTACAGCAGCGAACTGAATACGGCTGTGAAACTGTGCAGAATAATATGAACGGAGCCTCCAATATTCCGGGAGGTCTAAGACGCCGAACACGTCACTGTCTTCCTCTACATCGACATCATTCTGAACATGCTTTGACGTAAATGTACAGCACATAGTTGTATTGAATTTCGGGTCCCTTCTGAGAAGAAACAATTTTCTATTGTTTATGTTGCATCTGTGATCCCAAGTCTGCTGCATAACTCTGAAATAAACCAATTTCGGAGAAAACTTTGTTTCACATTTTACTCTTATTTTGATGCATACACTACACCCACGAAGTGTGTACAGTTATTTTCGAATCACCCAGTATGAAAAGCAATGTCCTAAGTGACTGACTGACTCATTACCGCCCAGCCCAAACTTGAAATTTGGCGAGGATGTTTTGTTATAATGTACGTATCGTTTAAGAAGGGACTGTTCGTAATTCCACTCCTAAGGGGATGAAGTAGGAGATGAAAGTTTTTTTTGAAATTATGTCGCTATTAAGGAAATTTTAAAGCTAGAACTACGAAATCGATAGTTGGTTTCTCAGTCAGAAATAAATAAATACTGTATGTGTTCAGCATTTTTGGAAATTCGACCACTACGGGGTAAAGTAGTGGGTGAAACTTTTATTTTTGAAAATAAATCATTATTAAAGTACTAATGAAACATTTTGAAGCTACATCTATGGAAATTGGTATCTGACTTCAGTGTTTTTGGATATAGGGGACGAAAATTTTTATGAGAATATTTCATTAATAAAGCATTTTAAAGTTAAATCTAAGAAAAGTCGTATGAGGTTTCTTGATTGGAAATAGAAAAATGTGTTTCAGTGTTCTTTTGTAAATTCAACCCCTAACAATGTGAAATATGAGATAAAAATTTGTATGAAAATTTTTCGTTATATTAAAACACTTTAACGCTAATCTGCATGTGGCTTCTACAGAAATATGTGTCAGGGAATGAAAGTTCCTATGGAATTACCGCTATAGGAAGACAAACGGCAATATTAACAAAGAATTCAGACTCTAGCTGCCAGAATCGCGCTTTGGTCCGAAGTACATTGGGATAAGACCGTGCTCCTACGGCTTTAAGTAGAGTGCAAAGTTTACAACATGTTGCAATTCATAAACAACATAAATTTTCGATTAAAAGAAACAAACAAAAAAGTCTGTCGAGAGCATAGAGTCTACACTAGCGAAGCAATGGATGCTAAGATAGTTTTTCATAATCATCATCAACAGTTTTCTGCTATGTTAGCAGGTCCTTGGTACCTCCAGTTCCTGCGAACCACTGCTTCATTCATAATGTTGCTGTATGTGCTATCGTCCATCGCATCATTCAGGATCCGAAATCTCTTCCTCCCTCACCTTCTCTGTCCTTCCATATGCATCTCTAATACTGTTTTTATAAGCCCCTCTTTTTTTCGTCATGTAAGACCAGTTCCGTTTCTTTTTCTTCTTTTCACTACATCCAGTAACTGTCTTTGCTCTCTTACCCTACTTCATTTTTCACTCTACTTAATTTTTTCTACTTCATTTTTCACTATATCCATCGAATTTATTCTCTTCATCCTCCACCATGTCCACTATGTACTTCGTCAGTCTCAATGTTTCAGAATTGTACTGGAGGACATTCCATACAAAACATTTTATTAGTTATTTCCTCAAACGTATCGCCATGTTGGTGCAGGAAATTCTGATTTTTTCTCAAAATGCCTCTTTCGACATTGCTACCCTGGTTTTAATTTCTGGGCTGCTCTTCCGTGCTGTTTCTGTCCTGCTTCCTAGATATTTAAAGTTTAGACCGTGTTACAACATTTCTCCATTCAGCACTATCTTTACCCTTTTATTTGCTACTAGTGAATTTACTTCTGTTTTCTTTGTGTTGATGTACAATGGTATCCACTATATCCTGTAAATGTTTTTCATTCAGCGGTCGCTCGAAGGACAATGTCGTCTGCAAACCACAAACACGATAGTCTTCTTCTTTCTATTTTTAACGCCTTATCACTTAGTGGGCAGTGGTCAATCATATTTTCAAAGTACAGACTAAAAATCGTAAGAGACAGACGACAGCCTTATCTTGCTCCTTTCCTTAGGTCTACCCAGTTATACTTTCTCCTCCAACTTCCACTGACACTTTTTGATTCAAATAGAACAACTTTATAACTCGGCTGGTTTTCAAGTCAGCCCTCTTTTCCCCCATCATATTTACAAGCTTATCCCAGGCCACGTTATTAAATATCTATGAAGCACATATTCGGATCTTTTGGCTTTCGAATAAATATCTCTAGCAAAATTTTCAAGAGACCTACTGCATTTCTTGTACCTTCATTCCGTCCCAAACTAAAATTTCAGAAAATATTTATTCACGAGAAAGAGGCTCACAAATTGAGTATACAAATAACACGTTGGTCCACCTGCGGTCCTTATGCAAGCAGTTATTCGGCTTGGCATTGACTGATATAGTTCTAAGATGTCCTCTTGAGAGATATCGTGCCAAATTCTGACCCACTGGTGCGTTAAATCGCCAAACTCCGGATATGGTTGGAGGGCCCTGCCCATAATACTCCAAACGTCCTCAACTGGCGGGAGATCTGGCGACCTTGATGCCTAAGGTAGGGTTTGGCAAGCATGAAAACAAGCAGTAGGAACTCTCACAGTGTGCAGGCGGGCATTATCATGCTGAAACGTAAGCCCAGGATGGTTTGCCAAGAAGGGCAACAAAATGAGGCGTACAATATCGCTGACGTATCGCTTTGCTATAACAGTGTCACCGATAGCTACCAAAAGGGTCCTGCTATCAAAAGAAACGGCACCCCAGACCATCACTCCTGGTTGTCGGGCCGTAAGGTGGATGACAGTCCGGCTGGCGACCCATCATTATCCGGGGCGTCAATGTACACATCTTCGGCGTGGAATCTCCTAGACTGGAATATAATTGTGTTCATAAGTCCCGCTTCAAACAGAGACAAGACGACCAGCGAAGATATGTGTCTGGAGACGCCCAGGATAGAATGAATTTGTTAGATAACCTCAATATTTCTCTTATTCCTTCTTGGTTAAAACGCTTTAGTATTTTCCCTGGTATCGTCTCTGTACCTACATATTTCCCATATTTAGTTGCAGCTATTGCGCTCTTTTCTAGTTCCATAATGATGGCATCATCCACACTGTTCATGGATTCATGTTCCAGAGTTGTTTATTTGCGATCTGTGTCATATAGCCCTCTTCAGTAGTCTTCACATCTCCTGAGAAAGTTCTCGCGATATTTGAATAGTAAATTTTCGTCTTTTCTGAGAATTTTCGTAGTAGCAGCTCCTGGTCTGTTTTGATTTTGACTGTAATTAACTTTATCTTAAGTGCTTGGGCGCTGCCAATATACCATGTGACGGCTAGTGGTCGTCGTGCACCTACATCCATGTCTATGTGCGTACTCTGCAAGCCACCGTACGGCGCGTGACGGGTAGTGCCCTGTACCACTAGCAGTCATTGTGTTTTCTGTTCCATCCACTAACAGAGCGAGAGAAATCTTCATGGTGCTTACGCGAAATGTATGTTGGCGGCAGTAGAAACATTGTGCAGTCAGCTTCAGATGCCGGTTCTCTAAATTTTGTCAATAGTGTTCCTGAAAAGATTGTCGCCTTCCCTTCAGCGATGCCTTCCTTTAATCCGACAAGGTAGTTATCCCAAACACTCGAGCAGTACTCAAGAACAGTCTCCAATATGTGTTATCCTTCACAGGTGAACCAAATGGTTCAAATGGCTCTGAGCACTATGGGACTTAACTTCTGAAGTCATCAGTCCCCTAGAACTTAGAACGACTTAAACCTAACTAACCTAAGGACATCACAAACATCCATGCCCGAGGCAGGATGAGAACCTGCGACCGTAGCGGTAGCGCCTAGAACAGGTGAACCACTTTTTCCTAAATATCTCCCAATAAACCGAAATCGACCATCCTCACATTTTCCGTCCATTTAATATCGCTTTGCAATGTTTCGCCCAGATATTCAAACGGCGTTGCGGGGTCAAGCAGGACACTATTAATGCTACATCCGAACAGTACCGGTTTGTTTTCTCTACTAGTCCGCATGAGCTCACATTTTCAACATTTAGAGCTAGCTGCCATTCATCACACCAACTAGATATTCACCGCAGACCATAGCATAGTCAGAAAACTGCCGAGATTGTTGTTACCCTGTCCGCCAGGTCATTTATGTATACAGAAAATAAACAGACTTCCGTGGTACAGTCCTCACGATCACCTTGTCTCCGATGAATATTCGCCGTCGAGGATAACATACCGGGTTCTGTTACTGAACAAGTCTTCGAAACAATCACGTATCTGACAAGGGAAGCTCCCAATTGGATTCCTCTCAGATTTAGTTATAAAATGGCCCAGTGCAAAGCCCGTCAAAAACTGAACGCAGATCAAGCACAAAAGCAGGAAGAAAGTGTGCTGAAGTGCGAAAACAGAAGCAAAAGAGAAACAGTGAAAGATCGGAGTTCAAGATACGCAGTAGCAAGCGAACTGGTAGAGCAAGGCGTCGTATTTACATGGTCATGCAGTTGGATTGCTGAACGGCAGATCCTTGTTCAAATCTGTGTCGTGCCAAATTTTTTTTATCCTTGTCATAAAATTATTAAGTGTCCGTCTGGTCATTGGACATAGACACAAATGTGAATACAGCGAAC
The DNA here is from genome assembly GCF_021461395.2 of Schistocerca americana. NCBI lineage: Eukaryota > Metazoa > Arthropoda > Insecta > Orthoptera > Acrididae > Schistocerca > Schistocerca americana. The sequence goes on along the minus strand of NC_060126.1, from coordinate 429,752,793 downwards.
AAATCAATGATCAGACGCACGGTTCACAATTTTGTGAAAAAAAAATGGCACGAGGAAGATTTGAACCCAGATCTCATGTTTTACAGTCCAACGCCATGACCACATAACCACGGACCGTGCGAGGTGCCGCACTGGTTGGCACACTGGACTCGCACTCGGAAGGACGACGGTTCAAACCCGCTTCCTGCCATCCCGATTTAGGTTTCTCGTGATTTCTCTGGGCAAATGCCGTAATGGTTCCTTCGAAAGGACACGACCGATTTACTTCCCATCATTCCCTCATCCGACGGGACCGATGACCTCACTGTTTGGTCCCTCTCCCCAATCAACCAACCAACCAAACATAGCCACGACGCCTCGGCTCTGCGAATTCGCTTCGAACAAAACATCTACACTACTGGCCATTAAAGTTGCTACACCAACGTGATGACGTGCTACAGACGCGAAATTTAACCGACAGGAAGAAGATGCTGTGATATGCAAATATTTAGCTTTTTAGAGCATTCACACAAGGTTGGCGCCGGTGGCGACACCTACAACGTGCTGACATGGGGAAAGTTTCCAACCGTTTTCTCATACACAAACAGCAGTTGACCGGCGTGGTGAAACGTTGTTATGATGCTTCGTGTAAGGAGGAGAAATGCGTACCATCACGTTTTCGACTTTGATAAAGGTCGGATTGTAGCCTATCGCGATTGCGGTTCATCATATCCCGACATTGCTGCTGGCATTAGTCGAGATCCAATGACTGTTAGCAGAATATGGAATCGGTGGATTCAGGAGGGCAATACGGAACGCCGTGCTGGATCCCAACGCCTCCTATCACTAGCAGTCCAGGTGACAGGCATCTTATCCACATGGCTCTAACGGATCGTGCAGCCACGTCTCGATCCCTGAGTCAACAGATGGGGACGTTTGCAAGACAACAACAATTTTACGAACAGTTCGACGACGTTTGCAGCAGCATGGACTATCAGCTCGGAGACCATGGCTGCGGTTACCCTTGACGCTGCATCACAGACAGGAGTGCCTGCGATGGTGTACTCAACGACGAACCTGGGTGCACGAATGGCAAAACGTCATTATTTCGGATGAATCCAGGTTCTGTTTACAGCTTCATAATGGTCGCATCCGTGTTTGGCGACATCGCGGTGAACGCACATTGGAAGCGTGTATTCGTCATCGCCGTACTTGCGTATCACCCGGCGTGATGGTATGGGGTGCCATTGGTTACACGTCTCGGTCATCTCTTGTTCGCATTGACGGCTCTTTGAACAGTGGACGTTACATTTCAGATGTGTTACCACCCGTGGCTCGACCCTTCATTCGATCCAATCGAAACCCTACATTTCAGCAGGATGATGCACGACCGTATGTTGCAGGTCCTGTACGGGCTTTTTGTGGATACAGAAAATGTTCGATTGCTGCTCTGGCCAGAAGATTCTCCAGATATCTGATCAATTGAAAACGTCTGGGCAATGGTGGGCAAGTAATTGGCTCGTCACAATACGCCAGTCACTACTCTTGATGAACTGTGGTATCGTGTCGAAGCTGCATGGGCAGCTGTACCTGTACACGCCATCCAAGCTCTGTTTGACTCAATGCCCAGGCGTATCAAGGGCGTTATTACGGCCAGAGATGGTTGTTCTGGGTACTGATTTCTCAGGACCTATGCACCCAAATTGCGTGAAAATGTAGTCACATGCCAGTTCTAGTATAATATATTTGTCCAATGAATACCCGTTTATCATCTGCATTTCTTCTTGCTGTAGCAATTTTAATGGCCAGTAGTGTAGTTGGTGTGATGAATGGCAGCTAGATGTTAGCTTTATCGTTCAGTGTTTCGATTTTGCTTCTTTTTTTACAGTTTCGCACACTTTCTTCCTGTTTTCATACTCTGTGTTCAGTTTTTGAGGGACTATCCACTGGGACACGTTACCATTGAGGTGGGTTCGATGGGGAGTTGCTCTTGTGAGAACCTATTCCACGTGCTCGTACTTTCATTAACAGTCTGCAGCGGGGCACCGTGTCAAAGGTTTCGGGAAATCTAGGAATGTGGAATCTGCCTGCTGCTCCTCGACACGCCCGTCGGTCGTATACGAGTGCAGTGTGAGCGTGAGAGGGCGGTTACGCAGCACAGGCCACTGCGAGGGTGGCTCCCGGTAAAGGGGGTGACGCGGACACTGGGGGCGGACGCGCTGACGCAGCAGACCCGCCGTCGGCTCAGAGCGGCTCCACGGCTCCAGATCGCCGGCCGGCCGCTCCTTGGCCCGCGAGTCAAGGCCGGGCCTCCGCAACTCTCGCTGCTCACAGCCGACGGCGCCCGCACTGTGACCGCAATCAACGCCGACTCGAAGGAAGTCCTCGGCGCTTGTTCGAGACGTCACGTCAGCTAGGCACGGCCAACGCCAGGTCTCTTGCAGGCATACTCATAATGGTGGTGTCTCCCTCTCTGACACAGGAAAATGTGAAACTACTGGCGGTAGTTGCCCAACACACATTGTTCTGAGAGATTTCTGCAATCAATTAATTGTGCAGTTCATTACACTTCTTAACAAATTGTGTACTCCTGAACTTAAATTTCCACCTGTTTTAAGGATTGACGTACGAAAACAACTTCATGGCCCAGCAGCAACAGAATTCGTGCTTCTTTACCTTATTTGTAAATCTGAGGAAGTTAGCTTTGTGCCGGTTTGCTTTTACAAGAAACTGTGAACATATTGGTGCTCTTCTTTAGGTATCTTGAGGAGCACTGAATGTTAATGAAATATCTTGCGATTGTACACGGTGGGGGAGAGGGTGGGGGACAGAAGAAGAGGCAAAAAAGAGATACTTGTTTTATCAAATAAATTTTTTTTATTTTCTCCTTTCAGTTGCAAGAGGGGAATATTTATCTTTTCTAATGTGCATGTTTAAAAAAGTTTAAGCTCAGCAGTATTTTCGATGTATGAAGCTATTTTGTTTCCTGTTTAGAATTCCTTTCGTTGAAAACGACTGTAATCTAATGACTGGCAACAGTTGGACATGTACACACGTAAATTAGTTCACATTTCCAGTGACGATGTCAAACTAAAATAAATAAATAAATAAAAGAAACGAGTTAATTGTAAGGGGGTTGGGGTAAGTTTCGATAGCAAAAATGGATCAAGTAAATATAGTTACTTGAATGTAAAATTTCCGAAGCTTGCAATGGGGCAAAGCATCTTCTCATATTGATCTACGTTTATATAAGAATATACAGCCTACAGTTGCAGGTTAACTTTATCGTTTACCTAGGTTTCGACGTTATTAATAACGTCTTCTTCAGAACCTGCAACAAGTTAATATTATAATGCGCTAGCAAATTATATTAGATATGGTCATCCTAGAAGGTGCAACGTATAGTACGTACATAAATTATTATTTAAATGTTTATCCACCATAGAAATTGATGAGCTAATGTTACTTCTTAGAACGACTCTTAAATACAATTATTTTTCATTCAATAAAAAATTATATTCACAGCCATGTGGCTTAGCTATGTGGAGTCCACTTGCATGTATCATGTCCGAATTTTTTATAAATTCTCTCGAATTGGTTTTTTTCCAAAATTACCCGGAATTAGTGAACAACATCTTATTTTATGCGAGATACGTGGATGACATTCTTCTACTGGTTTATAATTCTCCAGAAGGAATAGAGCAAATTTTCGCAACGTTTAACAGTCTACATGAAAAAATAAAATTCACACAAGAATTGGAATCAGCTGACAGATCACTAAATTATCTTGATTTAACGTTGACTATTAAAGATGCTAAAATAGAGTTCAACATATTCCGGAAGGCAACTTATTCGGACAACATCATCCCGGCCGATTCAGCCCACCCCCAAGCGCATAAAATGGCGTTTTTCTATTCTAGTATCCATTGGGCGATTTCTATTCCGTTGTCAGATGTCAACCTCGAAAAAGAATTACAAATTCTCGAGAGTATTGCACAGAATAATGGCTATGACCAAAAGATAGTGAGCCAGTTATATCATAAGAAAACGCGAAAAAGAACAACGACTTTAGTAAACACAAATACTCAAACCCAAGATCAGACCAAGAAATGGTTGTCGGTTCCTTATATAGGTAATGTCTCTTACAAGATAGGGCGCCTGTTGAAAAATTCAGGTTTTAAAATTTCCTACTCGACGAGTAATAGTTTAAAGCAAAAGTTGCTTCATTCCCTTGAGAAAGACGGTGACAAGTCAGCAAAATCAGGCGTATATAAGATTATGTGTGATGATTGCCCATGTTATTACATAGGTCAACAGGTAGAGGTTTAGCAGCAAGGTTTAAAGAACATCTTCCAATAAAGGGCGTAGGAACACGAGGATCAGCCTTTGCGGAACATCTGGTGCAAATGGCTCATACACCTAAACCTTTACGTGACATAGAGCTACTACATCATGAAGTTAAGGGCTATAGACTCGACACGCTTGAGGAACTACAAATTTATGCACACCTAATTACAGACAGAAGCAATTTACAGAACGATCAACTCTATCTAAAAAATAGGGCAAACTTCGAAGGCTTCCAGCCTATATTAGGTTTACAATAATTCATAATGAATGTAACCATTACAGTTTCTGTAATAATAGAACCTTTCCTACAGATACGAGATTTGTTGGTCAAAACGTAGTCATGCTGGATACTGTAATTAACTTACAATAGTAAAGTATAAAATTGATTCATAGCAAGAATGTTATGTGACGCGTGCGTAATGAGAGTTTGACTCTATACGTCTCGCGCATGCGCGCCGCCCTCTGTGAGGCAGACCTCGAAGCCCTCGCGGTCCGCAGTCTCTAGTCACACGACGAGGCCCATACAACGGGCTTAAAGTGAATTTCTACAGTTGGTTTAATAGAAGTGACAAAACCTTATGGTTATGCATCAAGTTTTATGAAGTAGACTTAGGACATGGCCTGTTTTAGGCAAACATTTAAATAATAATTTATGTAAGTAATATACGTTGCACCCTGTAGGATGACCATATCTAATATAATTTGCTAGCGCGTTATAATATTAACTTGTTGCAGGTTCTGAAGAAGGCGTTATTAATAACGTTGAAACCTAGATAAACGATAAAGTTAACCTGCAACTGTAGGCTGTATATTCTTATATAAACAATTTCAGTTGCTGTCGCTGCAAAAAAAAAAAAAATGTTAAAAATTATGATCTACATTTGTTTCGACAGGATTCAGTAATACAGAACTATGATCTTCATTTGTAGCTTTATGATAGTAAGAAAATATTTCATATAAATAAAACTGCAGAATTCAAGACAATACCAAACATTTTGTCCAAAAAATAAGAGATTTATAGTGATAAGCACGCCCAGGCGTTTCTGCCTGCAACAGACCTGGCGTTAGCCGTGCCTAGCTGACGTGACGTCACCAACAAGCGCCGAGGGCTTCCTTTGACTCGGTGTTGCCCCAAGTCCCGCCTGCCACAGCGCACTGGCGCACGCGACTCTACGTACACTACGCAAAACAGCTTACTCTCCTCCAGCAACAGTGTACCGTAGATCGCTGGAGGATCACAGTGTTCCCAGTGATTGGAGAAACAGCACACGTCGTTCCCGTTTACAAGAAGAGTCGTCGATCAGTTATAGAACTACACTCTCGAAAAAAATTAGTTCATCTGCAAAGACCCGGGGATGGTGATACTAGATTTACTGCTAATGGTTTCAACGTCGTCCGGCAACAGGTAACGTAGCGGCATAGCTACCAGAGCGCCGTCTGTATCTACACCTTAATTGGGAATGCTTTTTTATTCCAGTCTCTGATCACAAATGAATTCTTTAGACGATTACCGGTTTCAGTCTGTAATGGTCATCTTAAGATCTAAAATATATAAATATATACATCTAGTGAGCAGTGTGTCTTTTAACGTAAAACAGCAATATGTATCACAATATACACCGGGGAAATGTACAGATAAAATATGGTACGACGTACCTTTTTTACACCATGTCCTAAAGTGATACGGCGATAATGGCATCGTCAAAACATATAAATATAATCAGCATAGCATCGTCACATAGATTTAAAATATGATGTAGAATAGGCCACATCGTCCACATAGTGATTATTGCCAACCAGCTACAGAGGTACAGTAGCATCCAGAAACCTGTTTGCCTACACCCTCCCTAGATGTCGCTACTGTGGGCTTGCTTATATGCAGTCATAATTTACGCAAAAACATAATCTGATAAAAGCACATTAGATAAAATGCATGTAGCAGACTTATTAAAATTGATGACTGTAATAGAAACCAATTGCGATACATTAAATGATGAATGCAGTTACCCATGTAAAATTATTAAAAGAAAATATATGAAGAGAGTAGGTCCGACCCTTTTCTATGGTGATTTTACGGTCAACAATTAATATAGCGTAGTACATTGCCTGTGGCAACCTATAAATTGCTTATGAAAGGTAAAATGTCTATATGACGGCTGAAAAAGAGACAGATCAATGAACAGCGCCCTCTGTTGGGTCGGCTGCTAGGATCTCATGGGAATGTTCACAGCCAGAATACTCAGTGTGATACAGACGTGCGAAACAAGCAGGCAACTATGCTACAGAGACGCTTCCTACTTCCTACAGCCAACTGAGAGAGTTTGAAAGGGGTCAAAGTGTGGCCTACCGACTGGCGGGATGGTCCTTTCGTAGAATTGCCACACAGGCTGGACGTGCTACATCAGTTGTGCAGCAATGCTGGTGTCAGTTGTCACGAGAACATTCTCACACCGGCAGACGAGGTAATTAAAGTCTACACAGCACGGATACCCGACAGGATGGTCGTATTGTAAGGGCAGAGGTGGCAGGTCGTACAGCTTCCACAGCACAGATAGGAGGGCTTAAGAGCCGACATGCCAACGCGAACCATTGTGAAACGGTTGTTAGCCGTGGGACTACGGGCACGCACACCTCTATCCCGTCTTTCACTCACACCACAGCATTGATGTCCATGGCTCGACTGGTGCCGTGAGAGGATCTCTTGGAAAATGGAATGACGCACCCGTGGTCTTCACCAATGAAAGCAAATTTTGCCTACAGGCAAGTGATGGTCTTCTGCACATACGACGTAGGCCTGATAAGCACTGTCTCATAAAGTGCGTTCATCCAACACACATTGGCCCTATCCCAGGTCCTGTGATCTGGGGTGCGATAAGCTACAACTCTCGTACACCTTTGATGTTTCTGGACGGGTCGCTAACCAGCGATCGGTATGTTAGAGTCGTTCTTGCAACAGGAATGTTATGTGTTGTTCCAGCAGGTTAATGCTCCTCCACACACTGCCCGTGAAACTCGGTGTGCTCTGTAACACATGCAGCAACCTCCATGGCCAGCATGATCCCCGTGCTTGTCTCCTGCCGAGCACAAGTAGAACGTGATGGGGTGAGAAGTGACTTGTGACACCCATCAACCGACAACTCTTACAGAATTACATGAACCGGACGAGCAGGCGTGGCATAACTTACACCAAGACAGTATTCACCATCTGTACAATTGACTGGCTGCCAGAAGTTGGGTTGGGTTGTTTGGGGGAAGAGACCAAACTGAGAGGTCATCGGTCTCATCGGATTAATCGGGTTAAGGAAGGACGGGGAAGGAAGCCGGCCGTGCCCTTTCAAAGGAACCATCTCGGCGTTTGCCTGGGGTGATTTAGGGAAATCACGGAAAACCTAAATCAGGATGGCCGGACGCGGGATTGAACCGTCGTCCTCCCGAATGAGAGTCCAGTGTGCTAACCACTGCGCCACCTCGCTCACTTTGACTGCCAGAGTCGGCACCACCATTATCGCCCTTGGAGTCTACACCACAAACCAATACGAGTGTTTCAGCATGGGTTGATATATGATAGCTCAGAACCGCTTGTGGTATTGATCTGTAAATTTAAGCATTTCACTTACTCTATATGCACTGTTGCATAAATAAGTCTTGAGTGAATTACAAATCTCTAAAAGGGTGTACTAATTTTTCTCCTGCAGTGTATATTCGCATATCTCTGATGTCAGTATGTCGTAGAATTTTGAAACACGTTTTATGCTCGTCTTTTGCTACATTTTTGTACACCAAAAATCTCGTCTGTAGCAGTCAACATGGATTTCGCAAACAAAAATCGTGTGAGACCTAGCTCGCTCTGTTGCTACACCTGGCCCAGGAGGCAAGAGATAACGGCTCCCAGGTTGGTGCTGTGTTCCTTGACTTCCGAAAAGCGTTGGATACAGTTCCACATTGTTACTTAATGAAGCAAACGCGAGAATATGGAATACCAGACCAGCTGTGTGACTGGGGCAACGGCCTTGCCGCAGTGGTTACACCGGTTCCCGTGAGATCACCGAAGTTAAGCGCTGTCGGGCGTGGTCGGCATTTGGATGGGTGACCATCCAGGCCGCCATGCGCTGTTGCCATTTTTCGGGGTGCACTCAGCCTCGTGATGCCAATTGAGGAGCTACTCGACCGAATAGTAGCGGCTTCGGTCAAGAATACCATAATAACGGCCGGGAGAGCGGTGTGCTGACCCCACGCCCCTCCTATCCGCATCCTCTACGGAGGATGACACGGCGGTCGGATGGTCCCGGTAGGCCACTCGTGGCCTGAAGACGGAGTGTGTGTCTGGGTTCAAGAAAACGAAATGAGCGTGTGCCGTTGTTGGCCGGGAGGCCACATCCGGCAAAGTTTGCTCCCCGAGTGCATGCCTTATTTCAGTCGACGCCACACTGGGCGACTTGGGTGCCGGTGATAGGATGAAATGATGATGAGTACAACACAACACGCAGTCCACGAGCGGAGAAAATCTCCAACCCGTCCGGTAATCGAACCCGGGCCCGCTACATGGGAGGCAACAACGTTACAACTCAGCTAAGCAGGCGGGCTGCGTTCAAGAGTTCCTGCCAAATGGAATACAGCTTGTCACCGTAGAAGGAGGGAAATCATCAGATGTAAAGTAACTCCCAAAAAGTACTACAAGAGAATGTTGCAGGACAACTACTATACACAACATGCAGAATGTCTCTTCTAAGACTTTCCAGGCGCATTTTCTCTAGTGTTTCGGCAGATATTTGCAGTTGCGTTTTTCCAATGTGTAACCGGAGTCATACCAAACAAATACTGCTCATCAGGTCTTTCATGCGATGGAAAGCAACCGTTTGTTTGCCGTCACATACTTTACTTTTACTTTACATGTGGCAAGGGCCTTATCGACCATACGCCTGCTCTATGAGCCTCTTCCACTTCTGCCTGTCGAATGCGCTGTTTGTCCAGTTGCTGCTGCTGTTCATCCCCATTGTGTCCTCCCGAATGTTATCCCGCCACCTGATTCTGGGTTTCCCTCTTCTTCTCGTTCCTTCTATTGTTCTGCTGAATGCCATTATAGGTAGTCTATTCTCTGCCATTCAGGCTATATGGCCTGCCCAACCCAGCCTTCTCCTCTTGAACACTTCGACGATGTTACGGTGTTTGAACAGCCCTCTTAATTCTTCATTTCTTCTTATTCTCCATTCCATGTTATTTTCGTCGTATACAGGTCCAAAAATTTTCCTTAGTACTTTTTTTCGAATATTAACAGTTTTTCTTCATCTTTCTTTCTAAATATTAATGTTTCAGATCCATATAACATCACAGGTATGATGGTCGATTGATATAAGCGGATTTTGAAGTTACTGCTAAGTAATCTTTTTCTTAGAATTTTGATGAAACTAAAAAGTGTCTTGTTTGCTGTTGATAAATGGGTATCTATTTTTATATCTGTTTTGTTGTTATTACTAAAAATACTTCCTAGGTACTTGAAGTGGTCAACAGTCTTGAAATTGAATCCATCTACAGTCAGAGGTGCATCTTTTCTGGTTTTCTTACTTATGGTCAGGTATTCTGTCATTTCTTCATTAACATGTAATCTTGATTTCTCAGCAATTTTGTAGTAATTTTGCATCATTCTGATTAATTCTCTTTTGGAACTACTTATTAGTCCTGCATCGTCTGCGTAGGCAAGTCTTGCAATGTTCACATCCTATAGCTGGATCCAATGTGGATTGGTTTTAGAAAATTCTCTATCAATCTTCTCTAGGACAAGGTTAAATGAAATAGGTGAAATGGCATCCCCTTGTCTCAGTCCAGCGTACACCTCAAAATCTTCAGTTTCTCTTACCGGTGTCTTTATGCGACATGCCGTCACATACAACATTATTTTTAAATCGGAATTTTACGTGTCCTTTCGACAGAGCGGTTTCAGATAAGCCTAGTGCGACATTCGTTTGGTCGATGTGTACTAACAGGAAGAGTAACCAGTACTGCTGCGGTGACAGCTCTACCCCGGCCCTCGCTCACTGCTGCCGCCATACAGCACCACTCCTCACTTACTGCTGGAGTACTTGTTATTCTTCCTGTTTTATTGCCCCCATTAATACATATCGATCAAAGGAATATAGCACTACGCTAATCTGAGATCGCTCTGTCGAAAGGAAACCTAAAATTCCGATTTAAAAATAATTTTGTATGTGAAAATTCCTGGCAGATTAAAACTGTGTGCCGGACCGAGACTCGAACTCGGGACCTTTGCCTTAAAGCTGTGAGGACGGGGCGTGAGTCGTGCTCGGGTAGCTCAGTTGGTAGAGCACTTGCCCGCGAAAGGCAAAGGTCCCGAGTTCGAGTCTCGGTCCGGCACACAGTTTTAATCTGCCAGGAAGTTTCATATCAGCGCACACTCCGCTGTAGACTGAAAATTTCATTCTAGAAATTTTGTATGTGACGGCATGTCGCATAAAGACACCGGTAAGAGAAACTGAAGATTTTGAGGTGTACACTGGACTGAGACTAGACTGGACTGGACCGGCGCTTTCCGTCGACGACGGACGTCGCGTCAGAGACGCTATGAGCAATATTTGTTTGGGCTGATTTCAGCCACATACTGCAAAAACGAAATTTCGAATATTTTCCAAAACACCAGACAAAATGTAGCTGATGGGGGACGCCCGGTATACAGGGTGGTCCATTGATAGTGACCAGGCCAAATATCTCACGAAATAAGCATCAAACGAAAAAACTACAAAGAACGAAACTCGTCTAGCTTGAAGGGGGAAACCAGATGGCGATATGGTTGGCCCGCTAGATGGCGCTGCTATAGGTCAAACGGATATCAACTGCGTTTTTTTAAAATAGGAACCCCCATTTTTTATTGCATATTCGAGTAGTACGCAAAGAAATATGAATGTTTTAGTTGGACCACTTTTTTCGCTTTGTGATGGATGGCGCTGTAATAGTCACAAACGTATAAGTACGTGGTATCACGTAACATTCCGTCAATGCCGACGGTATTTGCTTCGTGATACATTACCCGTGTTAAAATGGACCGTTTACCAATTGTGGAAAAGGTCGATATCGTGTTGATGTATGGCTATTGTGATCAAAATGACCAACGGGCGTGTGCTATGTATGCTGCTCGGTATCCTGGACGACATCATCCAAGTGTCCGGACCGTTCGCCGGATAGTTGCGTTATTTAAGAAAACAGGAAGTGTTCAGCCACATGTGAAGCGTCAACTACGACGTGCAACGAATGATGATGCCCAAGTAGGTGTTTTAGCTGCTGTCGAGGCTAATCCGCACACCAGTAGTAGTAGGCAAATTGCGCAAGAATCGGGAATCTCAAAACGTCGGTGTTGAGAATGCTACATCAACATCGATTGCACCCGTAACATATTTCTATGCACCAGGAATTGCATGGCGACGGCTTTGAACGTCGTGTACAGTTCTGCCACTGGGCACAAGCGAAATTACGGGACGATGACAGATATTTTGCACGCGCTCTGTTTAGCGACGAAGCGTCATTCACCAACAGCGGTAACGTAAACCGGCATAATATGCACTATTGGGCAACGGAAAATCCACGATGGCTGCGACAAGTGGAACATCAGCAACCCAATATATTGTGCGGCATTATGGGAGGAAGGATAATTGGCCCCCGCTTTATCGATGGCAATCTAAACGGTGCAATGTAAGCTTATTTCCTACTTAATGTTCTACCGATGTTACTACAAGATGTTTCACTGCATGACAGAATGGCGATGTACTTCCAACATGATGAATGTCCTGCACATAGCTCGCATGCAGTTCAAGTGATATTGAGTAGCATATTTCATTGCAGGTGGATTGGTCGTAAGAAGCACCGTACCATGGCCCGCACGTTCGCCGGATCTGACGTTTCCGGATTTCTTTCTGTGGGGAAAGTTGAAGGCCTGTCAACATGCGTCAGCACATTGACAATGCATGTGCGAACATTACGGAAGGTGAACTACTCGCTGTTGAGAGGAATGTCGTTACACGTATTGCCAAATGCATTGAGGCTGACGGACATTATTTTGAGCATTTATTACATTAATGTGGTATTTACAGGTAATCACGCTGTAACAGCATGCATTCTCACAAATGATAAGTTCACAAAGGTACATGTATAACATTGGAACAACCGAAATAAAATGTTCAAACGTACCTACGGTCTGTATTTTAATTTAAAAAACCTACCTGTTACCAACTGTTCGTCTAAAATGATGAGCCATATGTTTGTGACTTACAGCGCCATCTATCACAAAGCGAAAAAAGTGGTCCAACTAAAACATTCGTATTACTTTACGTACTACACGAATATGTAATAAAAATGGGGGTTCCTATTTAAAAAAACGCAGTTGATATCCGTTTGGCCTATGGCAGCGCCATCTAGCGAGCCAACCACAGCGCCATCTGGTTTCCCCCTTCAAGCTAGACAAGTTTCGTTCTTTGTAGTTTTTTCGTTTGACGCTTATTTCGTGAGATATCTTGCCCGGTCACGATCAATTGACCACCCTGTATATAGGGTGATTCAACTGCCCCCTACCATTGGGTTTTATGCAATTCGCAGTGCCTGAAATACCGCGCATGTGATTTTCATATTCTCTTGCTCGTTACGTGCAGACTATTAGTCCGACAGAAAAAAATGAAGAGGACTTTTTGTAAGAAATTTAATGCAGTTAAATTTTTTACTGGGGTACTAGAGGCCGTAGTTCTCAAAATATTCAAAAAAAACGTAAAAAAAGTGATCTTCAAACGCGTCTTTTTAATAACCCGAAAACCGTGACGTCCAGCGAAAATGCATCCCAGTACAAAATTTGACTACATAAAAGCCTGATCATTTTTTCTGTAGAGCTAGTAGTTAGCGCGCAGCGCGCGGGAGAATATGAGTGGTTCTCGAAGGCATTCCAGGTTGCATAAAACCCATAGGTAGGGACAGCTGAATCACGCTGTGTAAGTGCAAGCTACACTCCTGGAAATGGAAAAAAGAACACATTGACACCGGTGTGTCAGACCCACCATACTTGCTCCGGACACTGCGAGAGGGCTGTACAAGCAATGGTCACACGCACGGCACAGCGGACACACCAGGAACCGCGGTGTTGGCCGTCGAATGGCGCTAGCTGCGCAGCATTTGTGCACCGCCGCCGTCAGTGTCAGCCAGTTTGCCGTGGCATACGGAGCTCCATCGCAGTCTTTAACACTGGTAGCATGCCGCGACAGCGTGGACGTGAACCGTATGTGCAGTTGACGGACTTTGAGCGAGGGCGTATAGTGGGCATGCGGGAGGCCGGGTGGACGTACCGCCGAATTGCTCAACACGTGGGGCGTGAGGTCTCCACAGAACATCGATGTTGTCGCCAGTGGTCGGCGGAAGGTGCACGTGCCCGTCGACTGGGACCGGACCGCAGCGACGCACGGATGCACGCCAAGATCGTAGGATCCTACGCAGTGCCGCAGGGGACCGCACCGCCACTTCCCAGCAAATTAGGGACACTGTTGCTCCTGGGGTATCGGCGAGGACCATTCGCAACCGTCTCCATGAAGCTGGGCTACGGTCCCGCACACCGTTAGGCCGTCTTCCGCTCACGCCCCAACATCGTGCAGCCCGCCTCCAGTGGTGTCGCGACAGGCGTGAATGGAGGGACGAATGGAGACGTGTCGTCTTCAGCGATGAGAGTCGCTTCTGCCTTGGTGGCAATGATGGTCGTATGCGTGTTTGGCGCTGTGCAGGTGAGCGCCACAATCAGGACTGCATACGACCGAGGCACACAGGGCCAACACCTGGCATCATGGTGTGGGGAGCGATCTCCTACACTGGCCGTACACCACTGGTGATCGTCGAGGGGACACTGAATAGTGCACGGTACATCCAAACCGTCATCGAACCCATCGTTCTACCATTCCTAGACCGGCAAGGGAACTTGCTGTTCCAACAGGTCAATGCACGTCCGCATGTATCCCGTGCCACCCAACGTGCTCTAGAAGGTGTAAGTCAACTACCCTGGCCAGCAAGATCTCCGGATCTGTCCCCCATTGAGCATGTTTGGGACTGGATGAAGCGTCGTCTCACGCGGTCTGCACGTCCAGCACGAACGCTGGTCCAACTGAGGCGCCAGGTGGAAATGGCATGGCAAGCCGTTCCACAGGACTACATCCAGCATCTCTACGATCGTCTCCATGGGAGAATAGCAGCCTGCATTGCAGCGTAAGGTGGATATACACTGTACTAGTGCCGACATTGTGCATGCTCTGTTGCCTGTGTCTATGTGCCTGTGGTTCTGTCAGTGTGATCATGTGATGTATCTGACCCCAGGAATGTGTCAATAAAGTTTCCCCTTCCTGGGTCAATGAATTCACGGTGTTCTTATTTCAATTTCCAGGAGTGTAGATGAGGCTACTGGCGAATAATGTTGTTATATACAGTTCTAAAAAATTGAACCGAAACACAGGAAGACTTGCAGAAAATCGACGCTTTGTGCATGAAATGGCAGTTGACCCTCGTCACAAACGGCAGAAAAAGGCGAGAAGAGCCATTACTGTATGATTACGGGATAGCACAAGAATCACAGAAAGCAGTCATATCCAGAAATATGTGGAAGTATGAGTATGTAGCTATTTGAAGTGGAACGACCACATAAAAGTGATCGCAGGGATTTTAGATCCCGATTGATATTCATTGGAAGAATCCTTAACAACGGTAGTCCATCAACAAAGGAAAAAGCTTGCAAAACCATCGTTCGACCGAGACTCTAATATTGCTCCTCAGTCTGGGATCATCACGAGATAGGTTTGATAGAGAAAATAGAGAAGATGCAAAGAAGAGCACTGCGTTTCATTACAGGCTGATTTACTAGGCGAGAAAGACGTGCAGCCTGCTCCAGTGGCAGACACTGCAAGAGAGGCGTTGTGCATCGCGGGATGAGTTCGTTCATAGAAGAGTAAGCCAAATACATTGCTTCCTCCTACTTATTTGTCGCGAAAATACCGTGAAGGTAAGATCAGAGAGATTTCAGCTCATACGGGGACTTACCGGCAATCGTACTGGAACAGGAATGGGGGAAGTCACAACAGCAAGCAAACTACCATACTCCGCAAGTCATGCGGCGGATTGCGGAGTGTAGATGTGAAAGTAGACGTATACGAGCACCGTAGCGACCCATCTGACAAGCAGTGTCCCGTAAAGGCCTCTGGCAGACTCCTCCAATTTTATGCTATTCACCTACACGCAGTCATACTTCTGAGTATTTCCTAACGTCATATATACTACTGGCGATTAAAATTGCTACACCACGAAGATGACGTTGTGCAGGTGCGAAATTTAACCGACAGGAAGAAGATGCTGTGATATACAAATGGTTAGCTTTACAGAGCATTCACACAAGGTTGGCGTCGGTGGAGACACATACAACGTGCTGACATGAGGAAAGTTTCCAACCGATTTCTCATACACAAACAGCAGTTGACCGGCGTTGCGTGGTGAAACGTTGTTGTGATGCCTCGTGTAAGGCGGAGAAACGCGTAACATCACGTTTCCGACGTTGATAAAGGTCGGATTGTAGCCTATCGCGATTGCGGTATATCATATCGTGACATTGCTGCTCGCGTTGGTCGAGATCCAATGACTGTTAATAGAATATGGAATCAGTGGGTTCAGGAGGGTAATACGGAACGCCGTGCTGGATCCCAACGGCCTCGTATCACCAGCAATCGAGAAGACAGGCATGTCATCCACATGGCTGTAACGGATCGTGCAGTCACGTCTCGATCCCTGAGTCAACAGATGGGGACGTTTGCAATACAACAACCATCTGCACTAACAGTTCGACGACGTTTGCAGCAGCATAAACTATCAGCTCGGGGATCATGGCTGCGGTTACCCTTGACGCTGCATCACAGACAGGAGCGCCAGCGATGGTGTACTCAACGACGAACCTGGGTGTACGAATGGCAAAACGTCATTTTTTCGGATGAATCTAGGTTCTGTTTACAGCAGCATGATGGTCGCATCCGTGTTTGGCGACATCGCGGTGGACGCACATTGGAAGCGTGTATTCGTCATCGCCATACTGGCGTATCACCCGGTGTGATGGTATGGGGTGCCATTGGTTACAAGTCTCGGTCACCTCTTGTTCGCAATGACGGCACTCTGAACAGTGAACGTTACATTTCAGATGTGTTACAACCCGTGGCTCTACCCTTCACTTGATCCCTGCGAAACCGTACATTTCAGCAGGATAATGCACGACCGCATGTTGCAAGTCCTGTACGGGCCTTTCTGGATACAGAAAGTGTTCGACTGCTGCCCTGGCCAGCACATTCTCCAGACCTCTCACCAATTGAAAACGTCTGGTCAATGGTGGCCGAGCAACTGGTTCGTCACAATAAGCCAGTCACTACTCTTGATGAACTGTGGTATCGTGTTGAAGCTGCATGGGCAGCTGTACCTGTTCACGGCATCCAAGCTCTGTTTGACTCAATGCCCAGGCGTATCAAGGCCGTTATTACGGCCAGAGGTGGTTGTTCTGGGTACTGATTTCTCAGGATCTATGCACTCAAATTGCGTGAAATTATAATCACATGTCAGTTCTAGTATAATATATTTGTCCAATGAATACCCGTTTATCATCTACAGTTCTTCTTGGTGTAGCAATTTTAATGGCCAGTAGTGTAGTCACCTTCTATCAGATCGGTGGTGTTTTCCTATTTCTTGGAATCTAGTTAAGTCATTCTTGTTCTCTGTGCCATGTATTCGATTGACTGCATGTCTCGCCTACCTGCACTTCAGAATCATTATCTCTAACACATTTGCTTGTTTTCCTGACACTCCCGTCACTTCCGCGCGTTCATCTCTCCATTCATCACCGAAAAATGGAGATATGGAACGGGTTTTACACTGAAATTAAATTTCTCACTGCCGTCAGTTGGAGTTGGTAGTTCTTAGTGATTGGAAGCCTTGTTTTCGGGATACGTAACAAACTTAGTTTTGAAAGTCGTATTTTGTTTACCGTAAAATTATTTTACCCTTTTTTGCGTCTATCTAACAGTTCTCCTCCTCACTTGCCTTACATCCACAGTTTTTATGAGTTTATTTTCAATTTATACAGTTTTATATTCAGATTTTGCATTACTTTAGTCTTATTCGCATTGATTTCGAGTCCTGATTTCAAAATTTCTTTCTTAACGCAGTTGTTGAATTCCGTCTACTCAAGAGGTAGTCAGTACAACATCATCAAAAGAACTGAGATAATTGAGGTATGTTCCATGAACACATATTTTTTCTTGGTCTTAGAAATTACTCTAGGAAGACTGCGAATAGTTATAGTGATATGGAACCTTCTAGATTGACTGCTTTTTCAGTTCTGAATTTCCTGGTTTCCTTGAAATTATAGAGGGGAATATAGCATCCTTCAGTATACTATCATACTTTGAATGAGTCCCTTGCCTCTTAACTACTTTCGTCCGGCCACAGATGTGGGTTCTTTGAGATGGTATATCAAATTAGAACTCTTGAAATATTAGTTCACTTTATGACATGCATGAATAAAGGATTGACGTAACTTTGGCGCACTTCTTTCTCACAGGAGTGTTGGATAATTTACAACTGCCATGGAGTAGCAAAGCATCACACCATGCACTAATTAACAAACTGTTCCCTTGAGGTACGCCGCCAGGGTGGCTGAGCGGTTCTAGGCACTACAGTCTGGAACCGCGCGACCGCTACGGTCGCAGGTTCGAATCCTGCCTCGGGCGTGGATGTGTGTGATGGCCTTAGGTTAGTTAGGTTTAAGTAGTTCTAAGTTCTAGGGGACTGATGACCTCAGAAGTTAAGTCCCGTAGTGGTCAGAGCGATTTTCTTGAGGTACAATGTTTGACATTAATCAAAGCACAAGTTCATCTGAAACTGTAACCAGTCGTTCGTCCTACACAGTGATGATGTCTGCTGTAGCTGAAGCCTCGAACTGGGCCGAACTCTTGCATACTCAGCACTACTGTATAGTGACGTCAGTGTGAGGGTGCTGTTGTGCTGAGCGAGGAGCGCCTCCCACACGCCGTCTCTGGACGATAACACACGGAGAATGGCAGAGAATGTGGTAATTCGCTGCAATACATTGTCGACTGCCGGCCAATATATGCGATCATACTTAGTGTCTTCACAGGTTTCCGATCGGTGCGACGTATTTCTAATTAATAGATGCCAGTGGTTTTATATTCGACGGTGAATTTCCAACAGAAACGAAAATGACATTGGATGTGCCACTTGGAAGCGTACTATGACTTATAACGTCCTCAGTATAGATAAACTATTTGTCAGATAGGGGCAACGACACTATAATATTCTTCGCTGACTGCTGCGAATTATAGCAGCTATCTTGCCTGCATGCGAAGGTGGACGGAAGGTAGAGAATGCAAAGAATATTGTCGTAGTCACCTACTACTTCCCAGCAGAACGTCAAGTCACTAAAGTTAACTGAAATTAGCCGAGCAGTGCTTGTTCATTCCTGTTGCGCTGGTAAAGAACGCAAAGTTACAGAGGTGCCGGACGTAATTTTGAAAAGTAGAATGCATAACGGGATCGGTCAACCGCGTTATGCTGTTTCGTTAACTGGGTGTAGGACTTGGTTTGTGACAGACTGCAGGTTCAATGGTACACGGTAGAACACCTGATAGTTCGCCTATCAGTATGTGGATCACGCCAGTAGCAGAACGGATGCACGTCAGCACTTTTGCATTTCTTTCACAAATAGCTGCAAACAAAGCTTATATTTAAAAGAGATTAATACAAAGGAATATGTCTGGGTTGTTAAATAAATACATTTGAAATGTATTAATTTAAATATAAGTAAATATATTCATGGCTTTAGGGACTAACAAGATAGATGCTTACATAGCAAAAGCTGAAGGACAAGAGACGATACGAAAGAGCATCTCCTTGCTGGATGCAGAAAACTGTGAAGGCTACGCTTTCCTTTATTACCATAGAAAGTATTGCAAGTACTTAATAACATTTGTGGACTCACGTGTCCATATATTTCATATTTCCTAAACATAAAGAAAGAAAAATTTTGTTGCAGTCTTACACGATGTTGTTGTCTACATGAAAATATAGTCCGTGGACGATTGCCAGGAAGTGGAGAAAGACATGGACTGTGCGGCTGGTCCTGGCGGAGGTTCGAGTCCTCCCTCGGGCATGGGTGTGTGTGTTTGTCCTTAGGATAATTTAGGTTAAGTAGTTGTGTAAGCTTAGGGACTGATGACCTTAGCAGTTAAGTCCCGTAAGATTTCACACACATTTGAACATTTTTTTCCAATTAACGGCAGCTCTCTTTAAATGAGGATACATGCACGCGACAATGCTCATGACAAAGAAATGGGCAGCGTCCGATTCCACGGTTAGTGTTCCACATATGGAGCACGCGTCATGGTTTAAATATTTTATGATGAAACTAATAAGCGATACGAAATGTTACGAACACATGATATCAATATTGAAAAAGGTGAACGGAAGACTTGGATTTGTTAGAAAGGCTCCGGGAAAGTGCGGCGCATCTACAAAAGGAAAGACTGGCGTACCAGCGACCAGTGCGACCATTTCTAGGACACTGCTCCAGCGCTTCGAGTCATCAGGTAGATGTGACAGCAGGGATGGAACTAATTCAGAGGCGCTAGGACAGTAACAGCTCGGCGCTTACATTCGAAGGATTTAATCGAAATGCTCGGGGAACTTAAATAGGAATCTTGTTAACACAGCTGATGTTACGAAACCCTGTTGGGTAAATTTACAGAACCTGTTTTCGCGGCAGACTTAGTGACAATCCCGTGGTACCATCATACACCTCACGCAGGATCGTGAGAAAGTACAGCACATTTTCAAATAACTTCCGGGAATTCAGCCAGGTAACACTTTCAGCGACCGCCGATATTTCGGCGGGAGAACACCCCGCCATTTTCAAGGCAAACTGGCGGGGTGTTCTCCCGCCGAAATATCGGCGGTCGCTGAAAGTGTTACCTGGCTGGATTCCCGGAAGTTATTTGAAAGTTGTATACGCCAGGAGAAACTCAGGTCTCAAGTACAGCACAACTTAGACACGTACACAGACATAGAGAGGGTGATTTTTTTCCTCGCTCGCTCGAGGAGCAAATGGATGTCTGAAAATCACCATTACTTATACGAAGTACCTTCTTTCATGTACAGTGGCTTGCAGAGTTTATGTTTAGATACAGGAAGTATACACAATGGTATAGCTTCTCAAGATTTTCAAATGAATAACGGAGCAAAATCCGTTTCTAAAACCGTCTTATTCCTTCGCCTGATAGAAATCCGTTGTTTTCTCTTTGTGGTTCGGGATGCAATTTAGCGAATGCAGGTTTTATGAGGCTGAAATCTAGTGAACATGGTCGTCGAGTAAAAACATTTGTCAGATGCCGTGCAAACTAGAGTGAAGGACCTGTTGTTATAGAGACTAATGATGTAGCTGGCAGTTTTGGTGCTCTGTGGTGGTCCTCCCTGATCTCTTAATTTAGCATTCTGAATATATCGAGGTGTCTGTCCCTACGCTTTCTGGGGCTGTTGTGATGAAAACTCCTAACGTAACAGTGGCAGGGACGCTATCAAAGTCTTCCCCTACTGATTCGCCTGCGAACCACAGTGTTTTACGTAGTGGTCAAGAGACACTGCAACAACAACAACAACAACAACAGCGCCGTGTCATCGTGGTAACGGTAGCTGCGTGTGCACATAATCAGATCAGAATTTTCACACGACAGCCCAGAACAAAGCTGGAATAGACGGGCAATAAGTTCGCCATGTCTTTTTTCTTCTTTCAGTACCGCGCCGTATTTAGACCTCATTTATGCCTTACATGTTCTCCAACCCTCTAGCTCATCTATTAATAAAGAAAATAAATTTCATGTATTAGTTTGCACTCATGATGAATGTTTTGTGAACAGAACCATCTAGATCGATTAATTAACAGACATTCGTAATTATAAGAGCAAATGCAACATTTATAATAATTAAAACTGGTCAGTTTCAAAATTTATTTAATACTGAAGTTTATGTGGCTGTTATGTGCACATTATTCTACAGCAGATTCAGTGAGCACTTCTTTTCAAATTCAGGTGAACTACACACATACTAATTTCCGCCACCTGAAAAACTAATATTATGATGGTGCAAGTACAGTTATTCAAAATTTGACGTTAAAGGTTTGTAATTTAAACAATATCTGACATCGCTTAAGTACGAAGAAAAATGTTTGAAGGTCATGTCTCCCACACTAGCACCACTTGCCCACTAGAACTTACACCTTTATAAAAATGTCTGAGCCAGGTTGACAGTTTACGCCCCCATTAGACATGGGATTCATTGATACACACTCTGGATCTTCTTTCACAAGTTGTAAGTTTTTCTAAGTGAACTTTTAAACTTTTTTTAACTTTTTAACTTGTCATCTTTTGTCGGTTTATAGTAATTAACAAACGCCTCTCATTCTTTATATTCCTTCAATCTTAACTACAGATCTGACGATGACAGTAGCCGAAACGACACAATAAAGAAAGACATCAACCGAGCTAGAGGGATTTTACTCACAAAAAAACTCCATCTCGTCACATTTTTTTCCACTTTTTCTTGGTGTCCATTTTGTTACCTGGGTTCTTGGGACATTTTTCTCTCGGAAACGAGCCCGCTTTTTAATTTCATTTCTATATTTTCTTCTGTCTTCAGTTTGTTGCTAAAGTCCCAGAAGTGGCGACCGGTTCAAAGTCTTGCACCAGGTCTCTGAACCTCGTCAGATTATTATTTATATTATTATTCCTTTTTTTATACCTATTTCTTCTAGAGCTTGTATTTTCTTAAACAAACTGAACACTGCTTTTCATTTCTCAGGCCGGCCGTTGTGACCGAGCGGTTCTAGGCGCTTCAGTCTGGAACAGCGAGAACCCTACGGTCGCAGGTTGAAATCCGGCCTCGGGCATGGATGTGTGCGATGTCCTTAGCTTAGTTAGGTTTAAGTAGTTCTAAAGTTATCGGGGACTGATGACCTCAAATGTTAACTCCCGTAGTGCTCAGGGCCATTTTCATTTCTCAAAAAATTATACAGTGTTTCTTGTACGTTTGCTGGACTCATTCTTTCAACCCTGGCTCCTTTTAACGCAGACTGGTGGTTATCGGGTTACTCAGTATTCACATGCGTATGATGACCGAAACATTAGTGACGGTGTTGACAAAGCATATAGTCTGTGTTGAGTGCATAAACGCCGTTTTTCGTGCTACTCGTACATAAAAATTGGAACTTTTCGTAAATTACTCAAAACACTGAACAGCTGATTAGTAAGAGGCGTGTTTCTTAAGTAAGTAACATTTTGAAATTAAAAAAAGACTCGCTAAGATATATCAATATTTTTATTTTTACATTAAAGCCTGTACCTTAATCTACACACTGACGCCATTACAGTCTGATTCTTCCTTGTTTACATTGTGTACTGAGTGTTTAATATGCCTTCGATAATCGTGAGTCCCGCCGACTATGAAGTACAGGCTGTTATAAGATTTCTTAGTGCTAAAGGCCTAAAAGCGATAGATATTCATGGTGAGATCTGTGCAGTTTACGGAGAAAACGTTATGAGTGATGGAAAGGTAAGAAAGTGGATGAGAGCATTTAAAGATGGCCGCACAAATGTGCTTGATGAACAACGGAGTGGGCGTCCTTCAGTCGTTAATGAAAGTTTGGTGCAGGAAGTGGACAATAAGGTGAGAGAAAACAGACGCTATACGCTTTCCTCCTTGCGGGATGACTTTCCTAATGTTTCCCGTAGTGTTTTGTATGGCATTGTGACCGAGCACTTGAATTACCAAAAATTGTGCGCACGTTGGGTACCGAAAATGTTGACGGATGTGCACAAAACCAAACGTTTAGACAGTGCATTAACTTTCCTTGAGAGGTACCACAACGACGGTGATGATTTATTAAGCCAAATTGTTACGGGCGATGAAACACGGGTGGCCTACGTCACACCAGAATCAAAACAACAGTCCATGGAAGTTGAGTAAGGGCATCGCTTTGCTGCAAGACAATGCCCGTCCGCATGTGGCGAATCAGACCAAAGATCTCATCACATCTTTTCGATGGGAAACTCTAGATCATCCTCCGTACAGCCCCGATCTTGCGCCCAGTGGCTACCATCTGTTCCTGCACTTGAAGAAACACCTGGGCGGACAGCGTCTTCAAGACAATGACGAAGTCAAAACAGTGGTGATGCAGTGGTTAACAAGTCAGGCGGCAGATTTCTATGAGGAGGGTATTCAGAAACTGGTACAACGTTATGGCAAGTGCCTCAATATTGACGGAAATTATTGAGATATCCTAGCACATCTTATTTTAATTTCAAAACGGTACTTACTTAAAAAACACGTCCCGTAGTTCATACTGTAAATACGAAGGGCGTAATACAATACTAGTTCTTCCGAAAGCAGGTTGGTTTTATTCAGGATTTCAATACACCATATTATTCCCCACTCTTTTGACTACAAAACCTTATTTTTCAACATAATCTCCGTGCAATGCGACGGCCTTAAGCCGCTTTGCTGTGGAGCCGGTGTGCCCGTATGGTACGACTCTACTGGTCGGCGCCGGAGCCGACGTCTTGCTGCTTCAAAAACCTCCTCAACATTCAAGTACTGCTTGTCGAGGAGCGCATCATTCACTGTGCCAGGAAGGTGCGAGATCCAGGCTGTACAACAGTCCACTTAAGTTTTGTGATCTCCTCTCTGGAGCGCAGACTTGTGACAGCAGTACCAAAGAGACGTCCAGTACTGCAGCGGGATATTCGTTTGTGATCCGTCGATGACCTCGAATGAGAGTGTCCGCGAGTGTGAACACTGCAGGAGTCCCAGCTGTGTGCTGTCGACCGGCAAGCGGGAGATCGGACGGATTTGCGGGGTCTTGTTGCGATTATGACAGACGCCTCGCCAAACTACTCACCGTGCTTTTGTTCACTGCCATGTCTTCGTAAGCGCAAGCGTCTCTGAATATCTGCGATGCTCTGGCTTTCCGCAAGAAAAAACTAAATGACAGCTCTCTGCTTGCAATGCATCTCTGTTACAGACGCCATTTTGTGGCTGGTAAAAGCGCTGTCACATACTGCATAATTATGAAACTACAGGGGCCGAAGCAGGAAAATTCCACAATATCCCATAGCAAATTCTGCATTTTTTCAACCGAAATCGGCCGCAAAAAAGAAATGTGTTGCATTACTTAATTAACGTCCCTTGACAAAACTCTAACATCTGGCGAGCAAGATGTATGAGACAGGCGAAATACCCTCAGACTTCAAGAAGAAATAATAATTCCAATCCCAAAGAAAGCAGGTGTTGACAGATGTGAAAATTACCGAACTATCAGTTTAGTAAGTCACAGCTGCAAAATACTAACACGAATTCTTTACAGACGAATGGAAAAACTGGTAGAAGCCGACCTCGGGGAAGATCAGTTTAGATTCCGTAGAAGTATTGGAACACGTGAGGCAATACTGACCCTACAACTTATCTTAGAAGAAAGATTAAGGAAAGGCAAACCTACGTTTCTAGCATTTGTAGACTTAGAGAAAGCTTTTTACAATGTTGACTGGAGCACTCTCTTCCAAATTCGGAAGGTGGCACGGGTCAAATACAGGGAGCGAAAGGCTATTTACAATTTGTACAGAAACCAGATGGCAGTTCTAAGAGTCGAGAGGCGTGAAAGGGAAGCAGTGGTTGGGAAGGGAGTGAGACAGGATTGTAGCCTGTCCCCGATGTTATTCACTCTGTATATTGAGCAAGCAGTAAAGGAAATAAAAGAAAAATTCGGAGTAGGTATTAAAATCCGTGGAGAAGAAATAAAAAACTTTGAGGTTCGCCGATGACATTGTAATTCTGTCAGAGACAGCAAAGGACTTGGAAGAGAAATTGAATGGAATGGACAGTGTCTTGAAAGTAAGATATAAGATAAACATCAACAAAAGCAAAACGAGGATAATGGAATGTAGTCGATTTAAGTCGGGTGATGTTGAGGGAATTAAATTAGGAAATGAGACACTTAAAGTAGTAAAGGAGTTTTGCTATTTGGGGAGCAAAATAACTGATGATGGTCGTAGTAGAGAGGATATAAAATGAAGACTGGCAGTGGCAAGCAAAGCGTTTCTGAAGAAGAGAAATTTGTTAACATCGAGTATAGATTTAAGTGTCATGGAAGTCGTTTCTGAAAGTATTTGTATAGAGTGTAGCCATGTATGGAAGTGAAATGTGGACGATAAATAGTTTAGACAAGAAGAGAATATAAGTTTTCAAAATGTGGCGCTAAAAAATGGTTCAAATGGCTCTGAGCACTATGGGACTCAACTGCTGAGGTCATTAGTCCCCTAGAACTTAGAACTAGTTAAACCGAACTAACCTAAGGACATCACAAACATCCATGCCCGAGGCAGGATTCGAACCTGCGACCGTAGCGGTCCTGCGGTTCCAGACTGCAGCGCCTTTAACCGCACGGCCACTTCGGCCGGCTGTGGCGCTACAGAAGAATGCTGGAGATTAGATAGGTAGACCACATATCTAATGAGGAGGTATTGAATAGAATCGGGGAGAAGAGGAGTTTGTGGCACAACTTGACTAGAAGAAGGGATCGGTTGGTAGGACATGTTCTGAGGCATCAAGGGATCATCAATTTAGTATAGGAGGGCAGTGTGGAGGGTTAAAATCGCAGAGGGAGACCAAGAGATAAATACACTAAGCAGATTCTGAAGGATGTAGGCTGCAGTAGGTACTGGGAGATGAAGAAGCTTGCACAGGATAGAGTAGCATTGAGAGCTGGATCAGACCAGTCCCAGGACTGAAGACCACAACAAAAACAACAGTAGAAGGTGGTGAATTCTAAGGAATTATATCACAAAATAGGGGTAGACTACTTGCTGAAATTAGCTACTCGTACAAGCAGAGCAGATGCTTTTGAGTCTCCAGTTTTTACGGTATGAGACGTTTCTGAAGTTTGCGTTCGTGCAACGTGAGCACTCTGCGCAGCTGAGTATTTTGACGTTCAGATGTATCGTGTTCTTACGGACAGGTTTCGCCTGGTGGTAGGTTGCTGCCCCAGTGGCCTGGTCGCTTTTGACAGTAACAGGCTCTACTCTGGTGTATCGAACGCGTGACTGGAACCAGGAGAACGGGAACTGTACTGGTTCTCCCGTGACCCCGACCACGAATTCGTTTCTACCCCATACCCGTTGCAGAACAAGGTACGATAAAACGCCTTCTTCTTCGACGTTTCCCTCCTCGCACAGTCACGTTAACCTCGACGCGCCATTTGTTTCGTTGGTGTAAATCTTGTTGCACCGTCCCATTTTCTTTTGAACAGTTCTTATAGCTTCTTCCTATCTTACAACTAGCGGCGCAAATGCTTTTCTTGCCGACATAGCCGTCTGGTGTCTGTACGATCTTGAAATGGTTCAAATGTATCTGAGCACTATGGGACTTAACATCTGAGGTCATCAGTCCCCTAGAACTAAGAACGACTTAAACCTAACGAACCTAAGGATATCACACACATAAATGCCCGAGGCAGGATTCGAAACTCTGACCGTAGCGGTCTCGCGGTTCCAGACTGAAGCACCTAGAACCGCTCGGCCACAATGGCCTGCTCTGTACGATCTTCTCAGCCTGGACTATTTAATCCTGTCTGTAACGGATGTTATTTTGAAATTTCCGCTTATACAGGGTGGTGCTCCTTCCATTTTGGCCAAATGTTTGGGCGGAGCGAATACAAGACATCCTAGAAACCACGCAGTCGATTTTTGTCAGAATTTTCATAATCAAACGAAGAGTGGAAAATGGACAAATGGGGTATAAAATTGAGCGCCAGTGGTCTAGGTTATCAAAGAAAGATTTAATGGCTTGAAAGTAATCAAGGTAATTAAAAAACTTAATGATTCGAAGAAAACTGAAATATTTTACGAACAGCTGCTGTTAGCTATGTAATTAAAGTCTAAAAAATTTCATTTATTCAACGCTTAGCTACCTTGCGCAAGTAACGTTACATTGGTGTAGAAATTGTTGGAATTATTGCTTTCATGTTGATAAATAAATAAATGTTACAGCGTAAATTGAAAATTCTCTGTTTTATCTTCATCTACGGGAGGGAGGGGGGCATTCAAAACAGATTTCAATCGTCTCAGAATGGATAAATACACTTTCTATATGGTTTACAAGGGAGTCTTATGTAATTATTGATGCAAAATAGTGGCAAGTTCAGATAACGATAACGGAGGTCGGTGGGGCAATCACGCAGCGTTCTCTCCAAATTAGTCTACAAAAGGTTAATAATACTGCGATCTGGTTACTGTGGTGATCAGGGGTGATTCGACAATTCATCCTCGTGCTCACGGAACCAGTCCTGGGTGATGCGAGCTGTGTGAACGGGGGCCTGTCTTCCTGGAACACGGCATCACTATTCGGGAACAAACATGGTACCAGGGGAGGGACCCGATCAGCCAAAATGGTCACATGATCCGTGGTGGTAACGCGACCTTGCACAGTAACAGTTGGGTCTATGGAATACCACGATATGGCTACCCAAATCACCATCTATCCCGGCACGTTTCACACTTGTTGCCGCGCGGTATTAGCCGTGCGGTCTAAGGCGCTGCAGTCATGGACTGTGCGGCTGATCCCGGCGGAGGTTTGAGTTCTCCCTCGGGCATATGGGTGTGTGTGTTTGTCCTTAGGATAATTTAGGTTAAGTAGTGTGTAAGCTTAGGGACTGATGACATTAGCAGTTAAGTTCCATAAGATTTCACACACATTTGCACATTTCGCACTTGTTGGGACATAAACACGACCAGAAGTTTTAAAACAGAGTGAAACAAGACTCATACGACCAAATAACTTTATTCCATTTTCCATAATTCAGGTTTGATAGTTTCGGCAACTCGTTTTCTTGTTACATACATTTACATCACTAAGAAGTGGTTCTGAAATAACAGCAATGGTAATGGCAATTACAAAAAGAATTTATAGATGTACGAAATAGATGTTTCCTGATATGGCGAATTCTGTGGAAAGGAAATTTAAGGTGATTTCACCAGCTAACAATACTGGGAAATGAGGTAGATCTGGTTGGAAAAAAGGATGTACAAGGGCAAGAGTGGGTACAGCAACAATGTTAACCATTATTGTTGCTCCAGTAGATATGTCGTTAATGTCTTCTCAGTTCCCTAATGCAGTGCGGGAGCGTATCTCAGAGACGGGTTCCTGCTACTGAGAAGGACTTATAGAAAGTGGTTGAACGATGGAGTGGGACAGAAAGGATTTTGCTCTGATGGGAACAATTGTTTCTGCCACGTTGTTCAGACAATATCATTAACGTCGATCAGAGATATGGGACACAATGTAAGTTGATAAGGAAGAGGGTATGGAAGTCTCTGTCAGGATAGCTGTTGGTGAAATATGATCAAAGAGTCGAATATCACAGATACAAAGAACACAGGCATTCATCTACATTTCCAGACACCGTGAGAGAGGCTTTGCAGGACAACATCTCTGTAGTCGACACTTAAGTGTTTGTACAAGTTTCTTTTTCAGGTCAAGAGGAAAGAGCTATTTATATGTTTGTAGAGCATGGAGGGATGCTGATGCCTTCTTGCACGTTGCAGTTACGTGCTCAGTACAATTTATATTTTCATCTATTGTTAAAAAAATGTTCAAATGTGTGTGAAATCTTATGGGACTTAACTGCTAAGGTCATCAGTCCCTAAGCTTACACACTACTTAACCCAAAATATCCTAAGTACAAACACACACACCCATGCCCGAAGGAGGACTCGAACCTCCGCCAGGACCAGTCGCACAGTCCATAACTGCAGCACCTTAGGCCGCTCGCATCTATTGTCACTCCTAGAATCCTTGCTAAAGAAAAGAAGTTGATATTTGTCCCACTTTCGGTTTTAGACGGTAGGGCTTCACGATAATTCACGCTAATGGGCCTAGAATGACCAGCCACTACAGCTTGGGTTTTGGATGTATTGAGCTTTAACCCTGTATCCTGCGCCCTATTTGACAGCGCACACGGGTCGGTGTTGAGCTTCTCGATAGGCGACTTCAGGTTTGTTAGTTTTGCACTTACATACAGACGGAGGTCGTCAATGTGCATGTGATATTTTCAGTAGGGCAAAACTGATTGCACATCACTGACATTCAATGAAAAGAGTATAGGACCTAACACTGAACCCTGAGGGACACCTCACACTACCCACCTCCATTATGGCATTATGATTCCGGACATGACGCATTGCTGGTGAGACGTAAGGTATGAACGTAACCATTGCACTGAACTTGGTGAGAAATTAATGCTGCTATGTTTCGCAAGGAAAATGTCGAAGTCGATATAAATTTACAAGGTAGCATTTTTTATTTCTTATTATTCATTACGCTTTTGTTTATTTTAATCTGAAAATTGATATAGGAAACTTGATGATGGTCTATTACAGATTGAAACTGCTTGTATAATAGACTATTTTGTCTGAAGTGGCCAACAGAGACTAATCAGTAGTTAGGAAAACAGGTGCAAAATGCCATTCGTTGGCAAAATTTCCGATAACCTCATAAAAAAAGCTCGTAACTACAGACCTGCGTCTTACAATAACAGCAGCATAGGAAAATTTGTATGGAACTTTAAACAGAAACTGCAACCTTTGTCACAGAGTCGTGTATATGAAATCACATGAACGCGCTATAGAAAAGTATATCTTGGTCACTCAGACAGGACGGTGGTAATTAGGTGAGCTAAAGACAAGAGAACCAGGAGAGTAAGAAAGACAGATTTACTTTTTGCCGATTATACGAGGAGCGTTCAGAAAGTAATACAACATCGTATATTTTTTATCTCGGCCAATTGTGGCTGAAAAAAATGCGGAATTTGTTGTGGGACATCGTGGAATATTTCCGCTTCAGCGAATAGATTCAGGAAGCTCCTACAGGTGGCGGCGCTATACGTAACCTACAAATGGCGTCTGTCACAGGTATGCATTCCAAGCAGATAGCAGTCACTGAATTACTTTTGGCGCAAAACCAGAGCATCGTACATACGCAAAGGCGCTTGCAGAATGTCTGCAGAAACCTGACAGTGAACAACAGTACTGTGAGTCTTCGGACGGGGCGTCTGTCATCATCGCAACAAAGTTGCGCAGCCAAAGGAGTGGCGCCACACCATCTCTTCTCCGAAGAAAAAGTTCAAAGCCGCGCCCTCAGCCGACGGTATTCTCGGACTCTGAGAGGTTATGCTGTTTGACGGTGCAATGGTCAACTCTGAAGTTTATTGTGCTACTGCCAGCAAATTTAAGAAGCCACCTCAGTATGTTGGTTGCAACAAAAATTAAAATAAACTTATCTTTCTTCATAACAACGTAAGGCATTGCACAAGTCTGCACACCCTAAAGGAGTTCAAAAACTTCTCTGGATTGTTCTTCCTCATCCACCCTACAGTTAGGGCCTCGCACCTTCCAACTTCTGTCTGTTTGGTGCAGTGAAGGTTACTCTCTGCGAGAAGCGGTACGTGGATGATGGTGGGATTGCTGATGTTGACTCTTGACATCTACCGGTAAAGTGGTACTATGCGGGCATACGGGCCCTCCCAGTAGGGTGGCGTCACGGAAACTGTGTTGAAAAACAGGATTTGTAGCCAGAAGAGTGGCGAATAATATGATGTATTGGAATCCGGAATAGCCGCACGGTATTAGCCGAGCGGTCTCTTGCGCTGCAGTCATGGACTGTGCGGCTGGTCCGAGTCCTCTCTCGGGCATGGATGTGTGTGTTTGTCCTTAGGATAATTTAGGTAAAGTAGTGTGTAAGCTTAGGGACTGATGACCTTAGCAGTTAAGTCCCATAAGATTTCACACACATTTGAACAATCCTGAATAAACTCAACCTGCTTTGCATTACTTTTTGAATGCCCATCGCATTTTATCAGAAAACCATACATCCTGTATCCGGACACGTAGTCCACCAGCATAACAGGCCAGTGCGGCAGGCAGCCGACGCCAGGACCCGTAGGCGCTACGTCTTCGAGAACGAAAAACAAACAGCTCCGGAGGACAACAGCGACTACGGCTTGTTGTTGCGAGCAGCTCTGGCACCCGTCGAGGCGCCGGCTTCACCACCAGACAACCTGCACATCGCCAATGGGAGGCACCTCACCGCAAATGCGGCGCTACCTGCGTCCGCGATTTGTGGCCTCGAGCACACCGTGTCTTATTGATCTGCCGACACCACACTTAGGCCGCCGCGTGGCCACAAGCGGGCACTTGAAGCCGAAGCAGCACCGCCTTCGAAACCCTCTACGAGCCGCCAGCCGTCTGAAATGAACCACGCTCAGCGATCTTGGCCTCTCAGGAGCTAGGACTTGGTATCCATCGGTTAAGAGACTTATTGTGATTATCATTCCCGGACAATTTCAAAAATGGTTCAAATGGCTCTGAGCACTATGGGACTTAACTTCCGAGGTCATCAGTCCCCTAGAACTTAGAACTACTTAAACCGAACTAACCTAAGGACATCGCACACATCCATGCCCGAGGCAGGATTCGAACCTGCGACCGTAGCGGTCGCGCGGTGCCAGACTGTAGTGCCTAGAACCGCTCGGCCACTCCGGCCGGCTCATTCCCGGACAGCTATCCCAGATGTGGCCCGTCTGGACACAGAATTTATACTGTTAGAACTCACAGTGAGAGTGGTCTACTGTGGGCATAAGTCAGACTTGTCACTGATTATCAAGCGGTTACGACAGTTGTCCAGTTTTCGTACATCAAGTGGTCTCGTTGTGTTTTCTGTGACTGAATAACTGCAGCTCTTCTTGTTTTATGAGAAATTTCGCTTCTATGTTATACCAAATAAAGTGTATCTTTTTTAGTGTCTGTCTGGTAGCTTTTCTTGCTTACTGAGCCCTTGTGAGGTCACTTCAACTCGCATGAAGTAGATTGTGATCATTTACGTATCGCTAACTAAAGCAGAAAAGTTACCCTGCTGGAAATACTTTAGAACAATAAACACGTGACACAGAGGACCAGCTTAATAATAACCCAATAAAACCGCCTACTTTCGATTCATTAAAAATGTCTAAAACAACATTAAACGTTCCTTCACTTCATAAAAGAGTTAATGTGTTAAATGTTTGATGTTAAGCATGTAAGTAAGAAAAAGGTTAGAAAAAGTTTGAAATTATGCCTAAAGTCCTTTGAAAGTCGTTAAGTACCCCCATTACGAAATAGTGGATTAGCATGGCCTAGGAAATTTGCCCTTTGTTTTAAACAAAAGCGAGTTTCTCACGCGTCCCAATGTTCGTAGCGTCAGATCAACTCAATTAAGTATCCCGGCTGGCCGCTGTGACCGAGCGGTTCTAGGTGCTTCAGTCCAGAGCCGCGCGGCTGCTACGATCGCAGGTTCGAATCCTGCCTCTGGTATGGATGTGTGTGGTGTCCTTAGGTTAGTTAGGTTTAACTAGTTCTAAGCTTAGGGGACTGATGACCTCAGATAATAAGTCCCATAGTGCTTAGATACATTTGAACCATTTTAAGTATCCC
Source organism: Schistocerca americana (assembly GCF_021461395.2). Taxonomy (NCBI): domain Eukaryota; kingdom Metazoa; phylum Arthropoda; class Insecta; order Orthoptera; family Acrididae; genus Schistocerca; species Schistocerca americana. Next base: position 429,719,836 of record NC_060126.1, on the reverse strand, counting down.
ACAATAGAGAAATTTTGCTGGTACAGTCATTGGTATATGTAGATACTTCAGAAAAGTAAGTTGCGAATAGTTAGTGGTAAAGAAGTAATATTGGAATTTTTTTTGGGGGGGGGGGGGGGCGCTCCACAGCGAGAAAAATTTTGTTTGCTGATTTGAGGGAGGAGACCAAACAGCGGGGTCATCGGTCCCATCTGATTAGGGAATGATGGGGAAGAAATTCGGCCGTGTCAAAGGAACCATCCCGCGATTTGCCTGAAGCCACGTAGGGAACGCTGTGGCCGAGCGGTTATAAGCGTTTCAGTCCGGAACCACGCGGCTGCTACGGTCGCAGGTTCGAATCCTGCCTCGGGCATGGATGTGTGTGATGTCCTCAGGTTAGTTAAGTTTACGTAGTTCTAAGTCTAGGGGACTCATGACCTCAGATGTTAAGTCTCATAGTGCTTAGAGCCATCTGAACCAGTTTTAGATTTAGGGAAATCACGGAAAACCTAAATCAGGATGGCTGGCAGCGGGTTTGAGCCGTCGTCCTCCCGAATGTGAATCCTGTGTGCTAACCACTTCGCCACCTCGCTATGTGAGAGAAAGTTTCGTAAGGGTTTAAAATTATGTGTAGATAGTTCGTTTGTAGTTGATAAGAATTCTCATTTTCAAATACTCGATCAAAATAGTCTGGGTAATTTGTGCGCTGTGAGTTACACAACTATATATGACGGTAGTATCTGTTTTCGAAAGAACAGTTATGCGCACTATTCTCGAAAGAACAGTTACCGTTGATGACCACGCAACTTTGCTAGAAGGAAATGGTAATTAAATGGTCACCCTAGGTGCCAAGAGGCGTTGATATACTTCATTGGCTACATGTTGAAAAGGTGTGCCCCGACCGGAACTCCAACCCGGGATTTCCTGCTTACATGGCAGGCGCTCTATCCATCTGAGACACCGAGGGCACAGAGGATAGCGCACCTACAGGGACTTATCCCTTGCACGCTCCCCGTGTGACCCACATTCCCAACATGTCCACACCACTACATTCGTAGTGCGCCTAATAGATATTTGCCCATCATACTTATTACTCGTGGCAGATTAATCTACCAAGTCCCGTACGAGTTCGGGCATAGTATGCATATTCATGCGTAGATGCATGTTCATTTAATTATCATTTCATTTAGTTATACAACTTTAAGGTATGTACGTAGTTTGTGAGTGTACACTTGTCTTACTGTGTTAAACCTTTAACATAAGCTTGTACTTCCTAATGAACAGACTAAGAGTGTCTAACATTTTTGAATCCGATCAGTAACTAAATGAAGTATAGAATTTTTTGTGATTCCTTGAAGCAACTATATAGGCCACCTGCAACTTGGATCGTCTGCTGTGCAGTGAGATACCCGTTTAGTAATGTAAATAAGCAAACTGAGGTTTCTTTTTCTCCTCTGTTAAATTACATTTTAATTATACACATATTTGATTACAATTGTAAATTAAACTTCATTTTCCATCTGCTGTTAATGTAACGGTACCGAGATAAGAAACTTTACTTTTAATTTTTAGTTAAATGTACCCTTTTCTGGATGACATAAGAATGTAATATTATCATTTGTAAAGAGTCTTGTATATCATCGCTTTAGTATCATTCATCTCTTCTGTATAAGCAATATCTGTATGAGTTGCACGTCATATCCTTATTCGTAACATTCAGTTGTCAGCTGACGATGGTCTAAGAAGCCGAAAGCTGGTTCGTGACGCAATAAATGCAGTGAGGTGCAAAAATCATGGGACAGCGATACGCACATATACAGATGGCGGTATTATTGCGTAGACAAAGTATAAAAGCGCAGTGCATTGACGGAGCTGTCATTTGTACACAGGTGATTTACGTGAAAAGGTTTCCGACGTGGTTATGGCCGCAAGACGGGAATTAACAGACTTTTAGTGCGGACTGGAAGTTGAAATTAGACACATGGGACATTCCATTTCGGAAATCATTAGGGAATTCCATATTCCGAGATCCACGGTGTCCAGGGTGTACCGAGAGTACCAAGTTTCAGGCATGAGCTATCAGCGCAGTGTGCGACAGTCTTCACTTAAGGATCTGGAGCAGCGGTATTCACGTAATGTCAGTGCTAACAGACAAGCAACACTGCATGAAATAATCGCAGAAATAAATGTGAGACGGACGATGAACGTATTCGTTATGTTAGTGCGGTGAAATTTATCGTTATGAGCTGTGGCAGCAGGTGACCGACGCGAGTGCCTTTGCCAATAGCACATCGCCAGCGGTGCCCCATCCTGGGCTCGTGAAGATGTCGGTTGGACCCCAGACGACGGAAAAAACGTGGCCTGGTCAGATGAGTCTCGATTCAAGTTTGTAAGAGCTGATGGTAGGTTTCGAGAGTGGCGCAGACCGCTCGAAGCCATGGACCCAAGTTGCCTGCAAAGCATTGTGCAAGATGGTGGTGACTCCATAATGGTGTCGACTATGTTTACGTGGAATGTACTGGGTGCTCTGGTCCAACTGTACCGATAATTCACTGGAAATGGTTATGCTCGGTTATCGGGAGGTCATTTGCAGCCATCCATGGACTTCATGTTCCATGATTACGATGGAATTTTTACGGGTGACAATGCGCAGTGTCATCGGGCCGGGTCGCGATTGGTTTGAAGGATATTCTGAACTGTTCAAGCGAATGATTTGGCCACCCAGATCGCCCGACTTGAATCACAAAAAAAAGGTTCAAATGGCTCTGCAGACTATGGGACTTAACATCTGAGGTCATCAGTCCCATAGAACGTAGAGCTACTTAAACCTAACTAACCTCAGGACATCACACACATCATGGTACGAGGCAGGATTCGAACCTGCGGCCGTAGCGGTCGTGGGGTTCCAGACTGTAGCGCCTAGAACCCCTCGGCCACTCCGGCCGGTCTTGAATCACATCGAACATTTAGAGGACATAATCGAGAGTTCAGTTCGTACACAAAATCCTGCACCGGCAACACTATCGCAGTTATGGATAGCTATGGAGGCAACATGGCTCACTATTTCTGCAGAGGACATGCAACGACCTGTTGAGTCCATGCCATGTCGAGTAGCTGCGCTACGCCGGGCAACAGTTTGTAATGTTGATGCGTTAATTTGTTCTGAAAGCGGTGCTGATATTCAACAATAAAAGCGGGTTAAAAGCTGTGAGCTATCCGGGGAAGTTATCCTTCGATTACTGAGCAACTGTTTCACCAGGTATCCAGTCTAGCTTACCAAATTCCCAACCAGACTAACATTAATTATAATCTTTTAATAGTCATCTTACGACAACCGGTGATATATATATATATATATATATATATATATATATATATATATATATATATATACACTCCTGGAAATTGAAATAAGAACACCGTGAATTCATTGTTCCAGGAAGGGGAAACTTTATTGGCACATTCCTGGGGTCAGATACATCACATGATTACACTGACAGAACCACAGGCACATAGACACAGGCAACAGAGCATGCACAATGTCGGCACTAGTACAGTGTATATCCACCTTTCGCAGCAATGCAGGCTGCTATTCTCCCATGGAGACGATCGTAGAGATGCTGGATGTAGTCCTGTGGAACGGCTTGCCATGCCATTTCCACCTGACGCCTCAGTTGGACCAGCGTTCGTGCTTGACGTGCAGACCGCGTGAGACGACGCTTCATCCAGTCCCAAACATGCTCAATGGGGGACAGATCCGGAGATCTTGCTGGTCAGGGTAGTTGACTTACACCTTCTGGAGCACGTTGGGTGGCACGGGATACATGCGGACGTGCCTTGTCCTGTTGGAACAGCAAGTTCCCTTGCCGGTCTAGGAATGGTAGAACGATGGGTTCGATGGCGGTTTGGATGTACCGTGCACTATTCAGTGTCCCCTCGACGATCACCAGTGGTGTACGGCCAGTGTAGGAGATCGCTCCCCACACCATGATGCCGGGTGTTGGCCCTGTGTGGCTCGGTCGTATGCAGTCCTGATTGTGGCGCTCACCTGCACGGCGCCAAACACGCATACGACCATCATTGGCACCAAGGCAGAAGCGACTCTCATCGCTGAAGACGACACGTCTCCATTCGTCCCTCCACTCACGCCTGTCGTGACACCACTGGAGGCGGGCTGCACGATGTTGGGGCGTGAGCGGAAGACGGCCTAACGGTGTGCGGGACCGTAGCCCAGCTTCATGGAGACGGTTGCGAATGGTCCTCGCCGATACCCCAGGAGCAACAGTGTCCCTAATTTGCTGGGAAGTGGCGGTGCGGTCCCCTACGGCACTGCGTAGGATCCTACGGTCTTGGCGTGCATCCGTGCGTCGCTGCGGTCCGGTCCCAGTCGACGGGCACGTGCACCTTCCGCCGACCACTGGCGACAACATCGATGTACTGTGGAGACCTCACGCCCCACGTGTTGAGCAATTCGGCGGTACGTCCACCCGGCCTCCCGCATGCCCACTATACGCCCTCGCTCAAAGTCCGTCAACTGCACATACGGTTCACGTCCACGCTGTCGCGGCATGCTACCAGTGTTAAAGACTGCGATGGAGCTCCGTATGCCACGGCAAACTGGCTGACACTGACGGCGGCGGTGCACAAATGCTGCGCAGCTAGCGCCATTCGACGGCCAACACCGCGGTTCCTGGTGTGTCCGCTGTGCCGTGCGTGTGATCATTGCTTGTACAGCCCTCTCGCAGTGTCCGAAGCAAGTATGGTGGGTCTGACACACCGGTGTCAATGTGTTCTTTTTTCCATTTCCAGGAGTATATATATATATATATATATATATATATATATATATATATATATATATATATATATATATCTGTTACCCCCGGAAACCATCCTTGTAACCATCGATGCCACTTCCTTATACACAAATATTCCGCACGTCCAGGGCCTCGCTGCGATGGAGCATTTCCTTTCACGCCGATCACCTGCCACCCTACCTAAAACCTCTTTCCTCATTACCTTAGCCAGCTTCATCCTGACCCACAACTTCTTCACTTTTGAAGGCCAGACATACCAACAATTATAGGGAACAGCCATGGGTACCAGGATGGCCCCCTCGTACGCCAACCTATTCATGGGTCGCCTAGAGGAAGCCTTCTTGGTTACCCAGACCTGCCAACCCAAAGTTTGGTACAGATTTATTGATGACATCTTCATGATCTGGACTCACAGTGAAGAAGAACTCCAGAATTTCCTCTCCAACCTCAACTCCTTTGGTTCCATCAGATTCACCTGGTCCTACTCCAAATCCCACGCCACTTTCCTTGACGTTGACCTCCATCTGCCCAATGGCCAGCTTCACACGTCCGTCCACATCAAACCCACCAACAAGCAACAGTACCTGCATTATGACAGCTGCCACCCATTCCACATCAAACGGTCCCTTCCCTACAGCCTAGGTCTTCGTGGCAAACGAATCTGCTCCAGTCTGGAATCCCTGAACCATTACACCAACAAACTGACAACAGCTTTCGCATCCCGTAACTACCCTCCCGACCTGGTACAGAAGCAAATAACCAGAGCCACTTCCTCATCCCCTCAAACCCAGAGCCTCCCACAGAAGAACCTCAAAAGTGCCCCACTTGTGACAGGATACTTTCCGGGACTGGATCAGACTCTGCATGTGGCTCTCCAGCAGGGATACGACTTCCTAAAATCCTGCCCTGAAATGAGATCCATCCTTGATGAAATCCTCCCCACTCCACCAAGAGTGTCTTTCCGCCGTCCACCTAACCTTTGTAACCTGTTAGTTCATCCCTATGAAATCCCCAAACCACCTTCCCTACCCTCTGGCTCCTATCCTTGTAACCGCCCCCGGTGTAAAACCTGTCCCATGTACCCTCCCACCACCACCTACTCCAGTCCTGTAACCCGGAAGGTGTACACGATCAAAGGCAGAGTCACGTGTGAAAGCACCCACGTGATTTACCAACTGACCTGCCTACACTGTGATGCATTCTATGTGGGAATGACCAGCAACAAACTGTCCATTCGCATGAATGGACACAGGCAGACAGTGTTTGTTGGAAATGAGGATCACCCTGTAGCTAAACATGCCTTGGTGCACGGCAAGCACATCTTGGCACAGTGTTACACCGTCCGGGCTATCTGGATACTTCCCACCAACACCAACCTATCCGAACTCCGGAGATGGGAACTTGCTTTTCAATATATCCTCTCTTCCCGTTGCCCACCAGGTCTCAATCTCCGCTAATTTCAAGTTGCCGCCACTCATACCTCACCTGTCATTCAACAACATCTTTGCCTCTGCACTTCCGCCTCGACTGACATCTCTGCCCAAACTCTTTGTCTTTAAATATGTCTGCTTGTGTCTGTATATGTGTGGATGGATATGTGTGTGTGTGCGAGTGTATACCCGTCCTTTTTTCCCCCCTAAGGTAAGTCTTCCCGCTCCCGGGATTGGAATGACTCCTTACCCTCTCCCTTAAAACCCACATCCTTTCGTCTTTCCCTCTCCTTCTCTCTTTCCTGATGAGCCAACAGTTTGTTGCGAAAGCTTGAATTTTGTGTGTATGTTTGTGTTTGTTTGTGTGTCTTTCGACCTGCCAGCGCTTTCGTTTGGTAAGTTACATCATCTTTGTTTTTTGATATATATATATATATATATATATATATATATATATATATATATATATATATATATATATAAAGAAATAAATCAGTTTATATTTGGACATTTATTTTAACATTGATCATTGAAATTTCAGCATATTAAACTTGATCCATAACTAAACTGGTGCCTTATTTAGGATTGTAAAAATGTGAGTTTGTAATCTTACGGAAGACATCAAATATGGAGCCAAGATTGCGAGACTGCATACAACACCGCATTCATAAAATAACACACGAAGAACGTTGAAACATATGCAAGAGGAAATTAACCACAACCAACCGATTCAATTTTCACCCAAAGAAGTTACGTTCGTAGTGCAATCCTGTCCGTCATTTAATTACCACACACTGGTATACTAAATTCATACTAACTCTCTGTGAAATCTTCCCGAAAAGAATAGCTGAGGGCTACTTTGATGATTACACCACATGCTTCACGTGGTCAACTTGGTTTACACAAAGAGTGTAACTCCACAATAATTTTGATAATTAAAATAAATTACATCGAAACGAAATTTACAAAAGAAAATCCTCGAACTGGTTACTATCGTCTTACTATTAACCTGATGGATCAAACAATTGTATAACCACGTGGTACTGCTCTCACAAAGTACACCCTACGAGGGTTGAACATAAATAAAAGTTGCTATATTGAAAAATATTGTCAAGACGAGACGTTATAATCTCATGCACATTCGCATTTAAGATTGATGTCTTAGTTAGAGTTACTGATCAACACGTGGTTCCACTTTACTCACAAAGTAGTGACAAAGCAACTACTGGAAGATATTCTGAACTTCACACTCGAAATACACTGCGTTGCAATTTAAGATAACATTAGATATTTTAGATCGAAACCTGAAATAAAGGTGATTAAATTTTCAGTTAGGCTGAACTTAAGAAATCCATTGTCCTATGGACTTAGCAGAGACGCGCTTAGCTGGAGATCTTACCACTTCAGACCCTCGCCGCGGACAGACTGCCGTGGGCCCCTATCGAGGGTGCTTCGAGATACAAAACGGAAGTGACCAGAGAGGCAGCTTGCTATACCAACATGACAAGGGACGGACAGGACCATATTAAGAATAGAAACCTCTTTGCTTTTAGAAAGCGTAACTACCTGTTCCGACGTTGGTCCTACTGTTCTCTAGCAGACAGGCTTGTCTGCTACCGTCAAGCATGTAACTAGAAATACATTGGCTCATTTATCCTTTCACACAGAAGGGAAGGGGGATGACAGTATCTTATCATATACAGTATATAAAAGAAAGTGGATGTAGATTCCGTATGAGACTGTGTGACATGAATTACATGTAAACTGTGTTTTAAAGTGTAGTAGTGTGATAGGTCGTTCTTGATTATGTGTAAAAGTAACACCTTCCACTGCTCAGTCTCCACCAAGATAGTCAGAAATACCACAGTAAATTTAGAAGTGGAATGTATGACAACAGTTTTAAAAAATTAACATGAAAGCAATCCAACAGAGACCTCGCCTGATATTAGAAGGTGTCTCACGACTTTCCTTACATCAGTGTATAACGTTGCAGTACTTTGTGAAAGTGTTTCCTATTTGAGATTAGTAAATAATTAGACGGCAGGGAACGGTATTCGACGAAACGAGTGGGACGAGGTGAAATTAGGCAAAAGAGAACACCAGAGCACCGAGGCAAGAGCACAGAGGAAGGCCACCGCAACGGGATGGAGACAGGCTCTCCTGCAGAAGGAAACAGAGTCTTAGACGGTGTCGCCCTTGGGAAGGCCGGGACGCCAGCCTTGGCCCCCGCCAGTCGGTTTTGCGTCAGTGGGGGGCCGCGCCATCGACCTGGCTCAACCGTGAGGGCGAAGTGGCGGCGGGAGGAAGGGGGCGGCTCTGCTCTGACTTTCAAACCGTTTTGTCACCACGGAAGGCGAGGCCGTGAACCAAGGACGGGGAAGAACTGAGCGCCTCCCGTCTCCCAGCGACCCCTGTACTGCCCTCCCCTGGTGGGGACAATAACGTTAACGAAATTGTCGACTATGCTACAGTGTAATAACACAATCAACAGATAATTTTTATCATGTTTATGCAGCGACAGCAACTGATATTGTATATATAAGAATATACAGCCTACAGTTGCAGGTTAACTTTATCGTTTACCTAGGTCTCAACGTTAGTAACAACGTGTACATCTACATCTACATCTACATAAATACTACGCAAGCCACCAGACGGTGTGTGGCGGAGGGTACCTTGAGTACCTCCATCGGTTCTCCCTTCTATTCCAGTCTCGTATTGTTCGTGGAAAGAAGGATTGTCGGTGTGCTTCTGTGTGGGCTCTAATCTCTCTGGTTTTATCCTCATGGTCTCTTCGCGAGATATACGTAGGAGGGAGCAATATACTGCTTGACTCTTCGGTGAAGGTGTGTTCTCGAAACTTTAACAAAAGCCCGTACCGAGCTACTGAACGTCTCTCCTGCAGAGTCTTCCACTGGAGTTTATCTATCATCTCCGTAACGCTTTCGCGATTACTAAATATTCCTGTAACAAAGCGCGCTGCTCTCCGTTGGATCTTCTCTATCTCTTCTATCAACCCTATCTGGTACGGATCCCACACTGCTGAGCAGTATTCAAGTAGTGGGCGAACAAGCGTACTGTAACATACTTCCTTTGTTTTCGGATTGCATTTCCTTAGGATTCTTCCAATGAACCTGTCTGGCATATGCTTTACCAACGATCAACTTTGTATGATCATTCCATTTTAAATCACTCCTAATGCGTACTCCCAGATAATTTACGGAATTAACTGCTTCCAGTTGCTGACCTGCTATTTTGTAGATAAATGATAACGGATCTTTCTTTCTATGTAATCGCAGCACATTACACTTGTCTACCTTGAGATTCAATTGCCATTCCCTGCACCATGCGTCAATTCGCTGCAGATCCTCCTGCATTTCAGTACAATTTTCCATTGTTACAACCTCTCGATATACCACAGCATCATCCACAAAATGCCTCAGTAAACTTCCGATGACATCCACAAGGTCATTTATGTATATTGTGAACAGCAACGGTCCCACGACACTCCCCTGCGTAACACCTGAAATCACTCTTACTTAGGAAGACTTCTCTCCATTGAGAATGACATACTGCGTTCTGTTATCTAGGAACTCTTCAATCCAATCACACAATTGGTCTTATAGTCCATATTTTACTTTGTTCATTAAACGACTGCGGGGAACTGTATCGAACGCCTTGCTGAAGTCAAGAAACGCGGCATCTACCTGGGAACCCGTGTCTATGGCCCTCTGAGTCTCGTGGACGAATAGCGCGAGCTGGGTTTCACACGATCGTCTTTTTCGAAACAAATGCTGATTCCTACAGAGTAGATTTCTAGTCTCCAGAAAGGTCATTATACTCAAACAGAATACGTGTTCCAAAATTCTACAACTGATCGACGTTAGAGATATAGGTCTATAGTTATGCACATCTGTTCGACGTCCCTTCTTGAAAACGGGGATGACCTGTGCCCTTTTCCAATCCTTTGGAACGCTACGCTCTTCTAGAGACCTACGGTACACCGCTGCAAGAAGGGGGGCAGGTTCCTTCGCGTACTCTGTGTAAAATCGAACGGGTATCCCATCAGTTCCAGCGGCCTTTCCTCTTTTGAGCGATTTTAATTGTTTCTCTATCCCTCTGTCGTCTATTTCGATATCTACCATTTTGTCATCTGTGCGACAATCTAGAGAAGGAACTACAGTGCAGTCTTCCTCTGTGAAACAGCTTTGGAAAAAGACATTTAGTATTTCGGCCTTTAGTCTGTCATCCTCTGTTTCAGTACCATTTTGGTCACAGAGTGTCTGGACATTTTGTTTTGATCCACCTACCGCTTTGACATAAGACCAAAATTTCTTAGGATTTTCTGCCAAGTCTTCTTCAGAACCTGAAAAAAGTTTATATTATAATGTGCTAGTAAATTACATTAGATATGGTTATCCTACAGGATGCAACGTGTAGTACTTACATAAAATATTATTTAAATGTTTGCCTAAAACAGGCCATGTCCTAAGTCAACTTTATAAAACTTGATGCATAACCATAAGGTTTTGTCACTTCTATTAAACAAGCTGTAGCAAATTCCCTTTAAGCCCGTTGTATGGGCCTCGTCGTGTGGCTAGAGACTGCGGACCGCGAGGGCTTCGCCGTCTGCCTCACAGAGGGCGGCGCGCATGCGCGAGACGTATAGAATCAAACTCTTATTACGCACGCACCAGATAACATTTTTGCTATGAATCAATTTTATACTTTACTATTGTAAGTTAATTACAGTATCCAGCATGACTACGTTTTGACCAACAAATCTCGTATGAACATCTGTAGGAAAGGTTCTATTATTACAGAAACTGTAATGGTTACATTCATTATGAATTATTGTAAACCTAATATAGGCTGGAAGCCTTCGAAGTATGCCCTATTTTTTAGATAGAGTTGATCGTTCTGTAAATTGCCTCTGTCTGTAATTATGTGTGCATAAATTTGTAGTTCCTCAAGCGTGTCAAGTCTATATCCCTTAACTTCATGATGTAGTAGCTCTATGTCACGTAAAGGTTTAGGTGTATGAGCCATTTGCACCAGATGTTCCGCAAAGGCTGACCCCGTGTTCCTACGCCCTTTATTGGAAGATGTTCTTTAAACCTTAGTGCTATAGCTCTGCCTGTTTGACCTATGTAATAACATGGGCAATCATCACACATAATCTTATATAAGCCTGATTTTTCACAGTCTTTCTCAAGGGTATGAACCAAATTTGGCTTTAAACTATTACTCGTCGAGAAGGAAATTTTAAAACCTGAATTTTTCAACAGGCGCCCTATCTTGTAAGAGACATTACCTATATAAGGAACCGACAACCATTTCCTGGTCTGTTCTTGGGTTTGAGTATTTGTGTTTTCTAAAGTCGTTGTCGTTTTTCGCGTTTTCTTATGATATAATTGCCTCACTATCTTTGGATCATAGCCATTATTCTGTGCAATACTCTCGAGAATTTGTAATTCTTTTTCGAGGTTGACATCTGACAACGGAATAGAAATCGCCCGATGGATACTAGAATAGAAAAACGCCATTTTATGCGCTTGGGGGTGGGTTGAATCGGCCGGGATGATGTTGTCTGAATAAGTTGCCTTCCGTTATATGTTGAACTCTATTTTAGCATATTTAATAGTCAACGTTAAATCAAGATAGTTTAGTGATCTATCAGCTGATTCCAATTCTTGTGTGAATTTTATTTTTTCATGTAGACTGTTAAACGTTGCGAAAATTTGCTTTATTCCTTCTGGAGAGTTATTAACCACTAGAAGAATGTCATACACGTATCTCGCATAAAAGATGATGTTGTTTACTAATTCCGGGTAATCTAATATAATTTACTAGCACATTATAATATAAACTTTTTGCAGGTTCTGAAGAAGACGTTATTACTAACCCAGGTAAACGATAAAGATAACCTGCAACTGTAGGCTGTATATTCTTATATAAACAATCAACAGAGACCAAAAGAGGCCGAATGTCGGGAATAGTAGCTGTAATTGGAAATTTCAGTACAGTGATGTGAGGGAATGTAACGAGAAATCCTGACTGGTGAGGGATGAGAGTGGTGCAGAGGTAGGTTTGAAGGTTTCTTTTGTATGTTTTTCTTGAACAAATCGAAAATTGTGGCCACCAGCGAAAATGTACCTCAGTACAGAATTTGATTACATTAAATTACCTAGAAAAAAAGGTCTCGTTCATGAAAATCTCGCGTTTGGTTTTTGGAGGAGGAGATTAGCGCTTAACGTCCCGTCGACAACGAGGCCATTAGAGACGGAGAACAAGCTCGTACTGACGAAGGATGGAAAAGGAAAGCGGTCGTGCCTTTTCGAAGAAACCATCCCGGCGTTTGCCTTAAACGATTTAGGGAAATCACTGAAAACCTAAATTAGGATTGCCAACGCGGGTTTCGACGGTCGTCCTCCCGAATGCGAGCCCTGTCTGCTGAACACTGCGCTACCTCGCTCGGCCGCGTGTTGTTTTTGAAGGCCAGATACGTATAACAATTCGGGTTGCATAAAACTACAATGGTATGGACAGATGAATCATGCTGTACATGTATGTTTTCAAAGGCCGCCGCCGCTGTTTTCTCTGTGTACGTGAAGGCTAATCTCAGTAAGTACTGTAGATACTCTGACACGGTTTTCACTAACAGACTGATTCACGAGGATGTGTGCTGTATAAAATTTATAACTACAGTAATGATGAGTATGTAATATATGTACCGTTATCTGTTTCGTATTTAGTTGGCGTTTGGAGTGATATATCGTGGCAATGATGGGAGGCAGGAGCTGGTGAGGCCGCAACTTTAGAGAGCAGTGTAGCTTGGCCACTATCAATATCTGTACATATTAAAATTAAAATCTGTATGTGAAGGCTAATCTCAGGGACTTCTGTAGGGATGTTGATACGGTTTCCACTAAGAGCCAGACTGATTCACAAGGAAGGTGTGTGTGTGTGTGTGTGTGTGTGTGTGTGTGAGCGCTAATAGTGCAGTAGCGCTACGCAAAGTAAGGCGCGTAGCCGTAAATACTTAAATTTACCCTCGCGAAGTCGGGGCGAGTCGTTAGCACTTAGAACTACTTAAACCTAACTAACCTAAGGACATTACACACACCCATGCCCGAGGCACGATTCGAACCTGCTACCGTAGCGGTCGCGCGGTTCCAGACTGTAACGCCTAGAACCGTTCGGCCACACAGGCCGGCGAGCTTTTCCCTCTCAAGGAAATTTATTGCATTCCAACTGAGAATATGTTCAAGGTGTCTACAGCAAACCGATGTTAAAGATATTGGTCTGTAATTTTACGGTTCCGTTCTTTTACCCTTCTTATATACAGATTCACTCCGCATAAGAGGTGGTCCTTACTTCCTATAAATGTTAGTAGCGCTGGAGATAAGTTCTAAACGAGATACCAATAATGAAAACTTCAATCATACATAGAAAGCCGATAAAGTAAACATTGTTACGTCCACAGGAGCGACATCTTCCGGAAGACGAAAATCAAGTTTCGGAGACCGTTTTTCGCTGCCGTTTTTACATGTTAAGGCCTGCACCGGTTTTGCAACACCTGTCAAATTTCTGTTTTCCGATCGTCTCGTGTTTTCCACGAATGACTTCTGGAAATCTACTGTAACTGGTTGTGGTTTAGTCAGCTCACTGGTTCAATGTGTTAACTTAAATATCCGACGCGAAGCGCTTCATACTGCCTAATATTTCTACTTCTGCTCCACTGCACAAAAAATCACTCCGTCCATGTTAGATGAAAACTTTTAAAAACAGTACTTAACCTGACAACCAAAGCACATTGAATCATAACCTGGATCTTGGGATACTCAGCACACATCAACTGATAACTGAAGGCAGGTTATTATACGGCAGACTACACTCGTACGTAGTAAAGCCACGCAACACCGTTTTCATATTTTTAATCTCTACGTACAAAGAATTTATTATTGTACCGGTAACGTTAAAAGTATACCACTTAATGTATCTGGTATGGAAATGGAAATGAGCGTTTGGCGTCATTGGCCGGGAGGCCCCTCGCGGGACAGGTCCGGCCGCCATATCGCAGGTCTTATTACATTCGGCGCCACATTGGGCGACCTGCACGCCGGATGGGGATGAAATGATGATGAACACAACACAACACCCAGTCCCTGAGCGGAGAAAATCTCCGACCCAGCCGGGAATCGAACCCGGGCCCAGACCAGTCACGCTGACCACTCAGCTACTGGGGCGGACATGTATCTGGTAATAATGAGCATAACACTGATACAACATACAGTAATAATACTTTTAATAACTTTTATTGTATGTATTTGGAAAACAAGGTATACAATCCTTTCATTAAAAATGTAGAGTTTTTTTACATGGTATTTCGAACACAATCTTATGTTGTAAATGCCTGCCGCCAGCTGGTGGCGCCTCAAAACACGATATATTCCGTTGGATGCCTCATAACAGATTCCTATCAGATGCCGACAAGGACTCAGCATGAAAACATGTCATGTACGCCATTCGTATTTCATTTTTAGCTATTGCACACTATTCGAGCTGCTGTTCTCTTACTCTATCACAACAGATGGTACTATGGAATGTCATCTCTATAATGTATATTTACTTTGAATTTGTATGCATTGTTAAGTTCGTTTGACGTTAGAATTTTCCACAATTGTGCCTTTATGTACACTACAGTTGTGTCCAATAAATGTGAACAGTTAACGAAATAGACTGGCCCTGTAAAATTTTTCTTCATACATATTATCTGAAGACGGCGACATAATTTCGCTGAAACATGTAATCGCTGGGTATTTTTCTGCTATCTAGATGAATAACTTCTGTAATAGAAAAAAAAACCCGCTGTTAGTTTCAGAAATTGTTCCGAGTTTATATGGCGGCGAAAATTGATTATCGAAGGGGAAATCCGGCACCTAGAAACGCATTTCCAGAAGCGATACTGGGCTGTTTACATGACCAACCGGAAGTGGTGCTGGGAAATCAGCTTACAAAAACAGAGAACCTCATGTAGGCATAGTATATAAATGAAACGTTAGATTTTGAGAGTGACTGATAATTTGAAGTAATTTTATGTAGTAGCCAAACTGTGTGATATGTTTCGTTAGAACTAACTTCTATTATCCATTCCCTCAGACTTCAAGAAGAATACAATAATCCCAGTTCCAAGCAAAGAAGGAGATGACAGGTGTGAAAATTAACGAACTATCAATTTAATAAGTCACGGCTGAAAAATACTAACACGAATCATTTACAGAAGAATGGAAAAACTGATAGAATCCGACCTCGGGGAAGATCGGTTTGGATTCCGGAGAAACGTAGGGACACGCGAGGTAATACTGACCCTACGACTTCTCATAGAAGATAGGTTAAGGAAAGGCAAACCTACTTGTATAGCGTTTGTAGACATAGAGAAAGCTTTTGACAATGTCTCTTTCAAATTCTAAAGCAAATGCAGGGAGGGAAAGGGAATTTACAATTTGTACAGAAACGAGATAGCAGTTACGAGAGCCAAGGAGCGTGACAGGGAGGAATTGGCTGAAAAGGCTATGAGACAGGGTTATAGCCTATCCCCGACGTTATTCTATCTGTATATTGAGCAAGCAGTAAAGGAAAAAAAGAAAAATTTGGAGTAGGAATTAAAGTCCAGGTAGAAGAAATAAATGTTTGACGTTTGCCGATGTCATTGTAATTCTGTCAGAGACAGCAAAGGACATGGAAGAGCAGATGAACGGAATGGACAATGTCTTG